>NC_044910.1:17504566-17822165 GCF_001633185.2 Quercus lobata
ACAACTAGTTTTACCTTTTTCTCCTTAGAGTAGTTGTGGCACTCAAAGATGAACTCCACCTTCTTCTCCCACTCCAAGTACACTTCTGGATCGTTTTTCCCTTGGAACGATGGTATCTTCATTTTGATATTTCCTAGGTTTCTGTCAGTCCCATCTTGCCATCTTGGATCTCTTCGGAAACCTCTACCATGCCTTTCTCCCCTTGGCGCAAACCTGCCCTCATTGTTCAATGAAACTTGATCCTCTTCATCTTCAAACTCATCCTCATGGTAGGCATCAGAATCATCCACGCGAGCACGCCTTTCTTGCCTTCTAGCATTAGGGGCTCTTTGGGGATGCTTCTCACACAAAGAAGCAATAACAGCGTCTTGCCTATCTATCCAATCCCGAATATCATTAAATACCACGTTCATGTGCTCAAATTGTTGTTGCATAGCCTGCAACATGAGGGATGACTCCTCCCTTCCTTCCCTATTTGATGTTTCGTCCTTGGAAGACATATTTTTTGAAACTACAAAGAAATGTTAGAAATAATTCCTCACAACACTCCCTCACGTGTTTGCACTCAAATTATGTCACTCACACTCGTGTTTCACTCTTAAATTGGCTTTTTCCCGATATTAGTTTCACGCTCTCTTGCCTTTTTCCACTCGTAGCTTCTCCTTTTCAGTTCTGCTTAAACTAATAAACTTGATCAAGAAATTCAACTTGCAATATTTAAACTAATACCAATGGCAAGAAAATATGACAGAAACACTAAATCAAAGGAAGGGGACAAAAGAAAATAATATTTTGGTCTGAGTGAATTGAAACTACAAACAATATATATATATATATATATATATATATTTTTTTTTTTTTCTGTTTTCTTTTTCTTTTCTGAAATCTCTTTTTTTTTTTCACGTTTTTTTTGTTTGTTTGTTTTTTTTTTTTTTTGGAGCTTGGTGCACGATTTTAACCTAGTGCACGTCACAAAATAAGAACAAGGAATAAAGAACACAAAAGGAACAAGATAGGATGATAACAGGAAACAAAAGATAAAGGGATAGAAAACTGATTTTAGAACCTGTGCTCTGATACCAAATGATGCGAACCTCAATTGACATACTTTGAGACCCAACAAAAATATTGGAATACTTGCCCAATAAAGCTAAAATTCAAATTTTTGATAGAAACCTTGACCCAACGTTTATAATCGAAACTAGAACCAAAGGTATAAGTACAACACCTTGACCCAATGATTATAATTGAATCATTAACCAAAGGTATAAAGTTTGAACGCCACAAGGAAGAATCCCTGATAAGTTCATAGTTCTTGAAGAACCAAAAGAAGAGCAAAGCCTCACCTTTTCTGATTTTTATTCAATAATTCTCTCTATTACAATGAGTGCATGTTATTTATAAGACATGACTGAAAATAGAACATCTAAAAACGTACTAAATAATAAAACCCTAAATAAAAGTTAATTTGGTCTGAAATTAGCAAATCCAAAATAGGAAAATAGCTAAAAAAACGTTCTAAATAATAAAACCCTAAAATTAAGGTAGATTTGGTCCGAAATTAGAAGCTCCAGAATAGGAAAAATATCTATTAACTGATATGGAGCTGGAAAATCAATTAGCCATTAATTCACGCCATAAATCAAGCCCAATTAAGCCAAATCAGCCCTCAATAGCTTGAATTAAATTTATTACGCCTTCATCTTCCTTTGGGCCCAACTTGGAATGTCCCGCATTTGAATCAGCCCAAATCTCTTGAATCAACCCATTAAGTGCTTCTTTGATCTTCTTGGATCTTGCTTAATAGGCCCAACTGGAACATGCAATGAATCCTTGAATGCTTGTTAATTCTCATCAATTTAGGTACATAATAATATATTTACCCATTTATTATCCGTTTAAGGGTCTATATATATATATATATATATGAAGATACTTAATTTAAGCAAAATGCAACCTGCCCATTTAAGGGTCAATTTGGCTAATGTTTTCTAAATACAATTTTTCATAAAATTATCTACTATTTTCTCTGTTCAAAACATAATTTTGAAAACATTTGAGAGGACTTTTTCTAGATACATAAAATATTTTTAATTGCATAGTTATAAATAAAATGAAAATAGTGGACCCTATAGATATGCTTAAACTCTTCTATCTCTTAAATTCAGGAGTTTATCTTTATAACAAAAAATTCTCACACTTCAAATTTAAAAGTTATCATTAATAAATAAATAAAGTACATAAGCTCTATTTCTATGCTTCAGTTTTAAAGCTTATCATTCTAAAAAAAAAAAAAAAAAAATGTAATCTACACATTACTCTTTGTAAATAATTATAATAATAATGACAACTTTTTTTTTCTTCTTAAAAGTAGGAAAAAATGATCTTCCAAACATCATTTTTTTTTCAATATTTGGAAAACTGTTCGCAATAGTGGGAGCCAAACACATATTGAAATTGGAGGTAAAATTTTTCCTTCTTGCAATTCTCTCCCATCCAATTTGACTTGTTGTCATCCCATTCCTACCTTTTATAGGGTTTGAATTCAATTTAACCCCCACACGAATGGAAAAATTTTGGCTCTAAACTCGTTTGGAAATATCTTGCCCCAAACCATGATGTGGCAATTGAAACGACCATCTATGTGTAGTATTAATCAGACAACATCTTTTAATGAGTGTCGTACCATTGGATTTTGGGGGACAACAACACCCCCCCACCCCCTCGACGCATGACATTTTGTACGGTCAAAAAGCCCAAAGTAAACGTATGTGGGTTATTCTCCAAGTTAAGTCTTTATATCACTTCCTGAACTTGCACATATGCATGTAAGAGTTGAGAAGATGGCAAGCTCAAGTAAAAGGAGCTACTCTATGACACACAAACAACATGTATCAAACACATCTGCAAGGTCATAAGGATAAGAAAGAAACACTCTAACATACAATGCTTTGTCTTAAGCATCGCCTTAAAAGATGTTGCTTCTTTCCTAAAATGGTGCTGCACGTGACATCCTCATTGGTTAGTAGCTTACTTAGACAACACACTAGACACATGTGTCCCTTTCTATGGCTTGAAGGAAGGACAACTCACAATCATGTCCTTCCATGACTGCAACTAGCATTGTCCTTCCTCTCCCACTCCCCTCCTTCAGCAAATTCTCTCTCCTCCCCTGTAGACACTACATTTTGTACCCCCTTACGACTTGGGGCCCCGTTCTCCAATGATGCCAAAATTTTAAGGGCCAAGGTTAGTTTAGGGCCTAATCAGATTACAAATTAACTTGAGAGGTGTTAAATAGAAAATATAACTTTTTATGAGCTAATAAATCTATTTTTTGAAAATAAAAGGCCAAAGAAACCCTCGACCTGCGTACGCAGATCTTATGCATGCGTACGTAGGCATGGACCTGCACACATACCTAGGGTTCCAGAAACCTATGAAAGACAAGTTTTTTGCATTAATGTTGAGATTTGGAACAAATCTCACATCATTTAAGAGCCGTTCCAAACCTTTATTTTTCTCAATATATAAAGGCATACATGACACTTTTTCAAAATACACAGAAAATCCTAAGGGAAAACCTAAGATTCACTAGAAATAGTGAATCAAAGAGGGAGTTTTTCACAAAACATTGTTGATGCCCATTTTTTGTAAATCCGTACCCAAAAGCCTATATGGAGGGAAGCCCAATGAAAAGCAAGGCCCAAAGGCCCACCAAGAAGACCAAAGAGCAAGAGAGGTCCAAAGAAAGAAATGCAAGGGAAAGCGATCTATAGCAGAATACAAATCTGCAACAAAATACAACTCTGCCGTAGAATACAGTTCTCCAATAGAATGGCTTCAGCAGATAAAGACAAATTAGGCCTAAGACCCTTTTGATCTAGTCAGCGTTATTTGGCTCACAAAGGCCCAAATCATTTTGTATAAAAAGATAGGCGTGAAAACTAATATGAAGAAGTATGATGAAAAGAAACAAGGAACAGCAGGAAATGTCAATAGCAAGAATTGCGTGAAGGAAAGAAAAGTCAAACCAAAGGAAATGACAAACACAACAGGAAACACATGAAGAAATAAGACAAAAACACACAGGAGAACGAAACAAAACTAATCTGCTATGGCAGAAACGGCGTGGGAATGAAAGAAGACAAGAACAAAAGATAGTGGAGCAAGCACACAAGGGCCAGAGCTCCACCAACCTGTACCCAGCCAATACAAGGAAGTGAGCCCACGGTCAAGGGGATTCAAAGGATGTGGTTTGATGGTGAGGGCAAAAGAGGTCTATATTTAGCTTCCAGCCATGGCTTCTTTTGGGAATATATCCTGCTGGGATGATATCTTACCCAAAAGAAGTAGTAGATGGTTGAGACCATCTGATGCATGCCATAGAGGTAGGTGGTGAGGTAGCCCAATCCTTATCCATTTGAACCTAGAGGTAGAGGTATATAGCAAGAACAAACAAAATGGAATTTTGTCACGAAATAAGTAGTGGTGCAGCAAATGTATTTTGAGCAAAGGTAGTGGCCGGGCAACCAATGGGTTGGTGGGACAGTCCTGAAGGAATGCCCATAACAAGCCAAAAGCAATTGGTGAAGCTCTAGGAGTAAAAGGGAGAAATCTCATTGAATCAGTTCACTATAAAAGGAAGAGGTAGCCATGGATGAAAAGGGGGAAGTACCCAAAGGGAGGAACCTATAGTAAGAGAGTAGTAGGCACCTAATGGAGACATTTAGAGAAAGAGAGGCACCTAGAGAGAGGGACCCAAGAAAATGAAAGACCAAAGAGGGAATAACCCACGGCAAGAGAGTAGTAAGAAACTAAGAGTAAAAAGAATGGAGAGAAAGAAAGAAAGAAAGTGGTAAAAAGAATAGAGAAAACGTAGGAATAGGGGCACGTATCAATAAATTATCTTTTCCCTCCCTCTTAGCAAACTCACTTTTTGAAGTCCCTTAAAAGTAGTAGTCAGTAGGCATTTTGGCCTATTCTCCAAAATGCACAACTTTGATGGCAAAAGCCTATGACAAGTTTGTTTAAGTTGGGGTTTGGTTTCCTTCTTGGTTTACTTATTTTATGGGAAGATTCAATATTTGATTTCAATTGCAAATATATTTGATTTCACTCGTTAGAACTTATATCTTTTTGTATTTAGTCATTCTGTTGTAGCACATTTTTATCACATTTGCTGCATCAGTTGTCCTGCTGTGGTATCTTTATTTGATGTACTAGTTATTTTGCTGTAGCACATTTTTATTATATTTACCGTGTTAGCTATTATGCTAACTAAGCCTTTTCTACTGAAGCTTTCTTATTTCTTTGTTATTACGTGTTTTACTTTTGACACAGCCTAATCATTATCCTACCGCAAGTATATATACATATACATTGTTTCTCATGTTCTACAAAAATATATTTTATATATGTATATGTGAATATGTATAAGTGTATTTATGAATATATGTATGTGTATATTTGAAAATGTGCTAACCCGTGTAAACTAACATTTCCTTGGTTGGTATTTTCTTTGGGTTTTAGATTTGTTTATGTGCAAAAAGTAGAAAAATATTTCTTCAATAAAAAATGAAGAGTAGTCATTAACGTTGCAGAAAAGTGCAAAAAGTTTTACTGCACAGAAGAAAGTTTTACTGCACAGCAGAAAGTTTTACTGTGCAACAGAAGATGTTATTACACAACAAAAAGTTTTACCACACAGCAGAAAAGTCAGTCCTGTGGCAAAAATTGGAGAAACATTCATTCTACAGTAGAAACAGAGGATCAACTCACTTTGCAGCATCTTCCCTTGCACTTGGACTCAACGTTTGTGCACAAACTGACAGTGGCAGAATGGTACTTTGGAGCCCATTCCGCAGAGCGTCGAGCCCAACTTTCTTCTTTAAAAAAGCCTAGACTAAGCCTTGTCCAATAACATCAAGACACGTATCTAAGGTACAAGAAACGTAAAAAGAACCCTCGACAAACATCCTTAAGTCAATTTTATTTGATTATGACCTTTTTTTTTCTTGATCTTTCAAGTTTAAGATTACTAATCACTTTTATACTTGATTGTAAATAGATTGAAAGAGGGGAATGGTCAAAATCGAGTTTGAAAAGCTTCTTGTTTTGAGGTATATGTATACACCCCTTTTCTTTCATTTCTACCTTTAGTCTCTTTTCTTGCTTTATTTATGTGTTAATTTGTTTGTTTAGTTTAGGGTTATGTAGTTCTTATGTTTAAAAGCATGCTAGGTTGTTAGATTTTCCATTTTAAAGTTTTATTCATTTTCTGTGTTTCAGGGTTAGGGTTTAGGGTGTGTCTGCATACACAAACCTATGCATGCGCACACATACTCGTGCCCAGAAATCCTAATTTGAATTTTCTGCTTTTGTCTCATTATTTCTTTCACATCATATGCCTTTGTTTTGACCTTCTTGTATGTTTTTAAGTCCTTATTCTTCTGTTTAATTGCTTATTTGCCTTTAACATGCTAGATTAGGGTTTTCTTTTTATTTCTTGCTTTAATACCATGATCATGCATTCACATGTCCATCCATTGATGCCATAGGTGCTGTGACGTAGAAAGATAAGTGAGGTAAGTTATGCACTCACATGAACATGCATATGGGTATACCTTGATGATGAGTATGAATATGCTTTGTTGAAAGATATGCTTTGGATGTAGTGATGATATCATATGTTTGTTCAAACTTTGATATGCCTAAGTTTTTGTCATATATACTTGTTGCCTCTTCTATGAATGTTTGTTTGCTTGTTCGGATGAGATGGAATGATAAGCATAATAGATGTATGCTAGGGTTTGTGATAGTTGATAAGCATGATAGATGTATGTTAGGTTTAGAATAAAATGTCATGTTGTATGCTTAGATGTATGCTTAGATGTATGCTAGTGTGTGCATAAGTTTTAAGATACAATTTAAATAAGCCTTTAATAAAATTAAGATGTAAAACACAATGAGTGGAAGCCAACCCACGGGTCGGACGATTTTGGGTGCCTAACACCTTCCCAAAATCGTACTTAAACTTCGAACCTATACTCTGGTATTAAGATCAATCCTTCCATGTAAGGGCGCTATATTCATGGTTCATAAACCATAAAACTAGGTAGCGACTCCTTATTTTCTTCGCTTGGTCCACTCGGTCGAGGCGTACTCCCCTAAAAGGCCAATCGCACATTGCACCCACATCCCCAGCAACAGATGTTGTACTAATATGTACGCACTAATAGAGTGCCGTCATTTGTTCTTGTACACTAGGTGCCTTCTTTTACTATAAAAGAAAGGACACAAGTTATACTAGGTAGGCAAGAGGAATGAAAGGAAAAAGATAGAAGAAAATATTTAAAAAGAGCAGTAAGAAAAAGTTTTGTATTGCATTGATTTTCCCATAGGAATACAAAACCTTTATAAGAGTAAGGACATCCAAAAATCCTTAGTACACACCATGGTTTTTTCACCCCTTCTCTCTTGGGGTTTTCCACGTAATTTTTTTCTCTTTGCTAGTTTGTTGCTATTTTTCTCGTTCCTTAAAGTATAAAAATGCTATTTCAACTCTGAAAAATGGTATTTAAAATGTATTAAGGTTATGATTTAGAGCTATCTATCATACATTCTTGAAATCTTACTTGCTAGCACATATTTTATAGGAGTTTCTTGGCAACATGTGTGCAAAGTGTGTGATTTGTGTATGCCATAGGGTGAAGTATGTATGAGTGAGTCTTTTATTTATTATTCCATTTTTTAGGAGTCGCTACCAACCATGGGACATCTAAGCTAAGATTGGTCACCTAATGTCGAATAAAGTAATAAGGTAAGAAAAAGAAATTCTCGAAACAAAAACTTTGGACTCAAAAGCTTGATTATGTGTGGGGAAGGTGTTAGGTACCCTGTAATGCCTATCCTAAGGGATATTGCCTTGTTTTGAAACCAGTTCTAAAGTTAAACATTTAGAGGAAAAGTTAAACATTTAGAGGAAAACTAAAAAATTGGCATTTGACTTGATTTAAAAGCATGTGAATATGTACAATCTAGGGAGTGACACTAACATATGTAAATGCATGGACATGTGAAGTACATTAATATTTGAGAATATGATGTAATCTATTTTAAAGGATGATATGTGAATACATATCCATGTGTGTAGGTGCAAATTAAATTTGTAAAATCGTATGAAAAAAGTGTATGAGATATCTAACAGTACATTTTGATGAAAAAGCTTAAGAATGATAAAAATGAAAGCTTTAACATCATAAAGTTGAGAGAAAAAGAAAGCAGTGCAAGAAAAGTAAAGATAACAATAGGATGTATGTGGAAAACCCTTTAGAAGAGATGAAAAACCACGGGTGAGCAAGGGCGGCTCCAGAATTTTTGACTAGGGAATTATATAAAATCTAAAACAAAAGAAACTTGAATATATCAATTCACAAAAAAAAAAAATAAATAAAAAATTCTACAATTGTCTTCTACGAGGTTTCATATTTTGAAACCGTTGCATAATAAATTCATTATCAATCCTACGTGCTATATCTTTTTCAATGTACATAGTCAAATAATCATTCATCCACTGATCCCCCTTTTGATTGCGAAGTTCATTCTTGATATATTTCATTGCTGAAAAACTTATTTCCACTGTTGCAGCCGCAACAGGAAGGGTTAAAACTAACTTCACAAGAAAATATACCAATGGACATATAAAATTCTTATTTGTCTCCACCATCTTTCTAACAGGGTCCCAAATTCCTTTACGCTTTAAAAACTCGTCATTGGAGTGCATATCAACAATGTAAGTCTGAAGCTAATTATCAAGTGCCAATACATCTATCTCAGAAAAATTAGATGGATAGAACTTTGCAAGATGGGTCAATTTTTTTATATCAAAAGCCAAAAACGAATCACTTGGATTCAAGCAAGCCATACAAAGTAGCAACTCAGTAGTCACCTTTGAAAAATAATTATTAAGCTCTTGAAGTTGCAGATCTATGACTTCAAATAATAGATTAACACGATAGTGATGTAAATTTGTAATTTGTGTGGCGTTGCGTCGTGGCCTCACACCAACTACATATATTTCATCCATGTTTAAGATAGGAATATCATGCTTGCTACAAAATGTGGATACTTCAGTCAATAAAGCTTCCCATTCATCATCTCTCATCATTTGCAGTCATTGCTTAGACACTCTAACAAGTGTCATAGCATTTACAATATCTTGATTTTTCTTTTGCAATGTTATTGACAACTCATTTGTGATCCCCAAAATATTTTTCATCAAATGTAAAGCAAAGGAAAATTCAAAAGATAGAATTGACCTTAAAATAGATTGAGCTTCAACTCTTTGCTCAGAGAGTAGGCTATCCTTTTCAATCATCTCAAGTACATCAACTGTGGAAGAGAACATCAAAATCAAGTTGAGAATTGTCCTATAATGTGATCCCCAACGTGTATCACTAGCACGTTTAAGACTTGTGTCTTAGTTCAAACCTTGCCCACTTTCAAGTTAACCCAAGTTCAATGCTTCTGTAATTTTGGCAAATTGTGCATTTCGTAAAAATTCTCGTCTTTTACAAGAAGCTCCAACAATAGTTACTATTTTACTAACCAAGCTAAAAAATTCAGCAATATCAGTATGCTTGTTAGCAATAACTACAAGAGTCAACAAAAGTTGATGAGCAAAGCAATGGACATAAAATGCTGATTTATTCTCCTTCAGAATTAAAATTTTAAGACCATTGAATTCACCTTGCATCCATCATAACCTTGCCCACGTAGTCTTGATAAACTCAATGCATATTTACAGAATAAAAATTCAATTGCAACTTTTAGAGACAAAGCAGAGGTACTTGCTATATGTACAATATCAAGAAATCGCTCTGTAACAATTCCCTTTTTGTCCACATAACACAAAACAACAGCCATTTGTTTTATATATATATATATATATATATATTATTGAGATATCACGAGACGCATCAACTAAAATTGAAAAGAACCCATTGTCAAGATCTTCGATGATGGCATTGGTAGTTTTACATGCAGCTGCATTCACAATGTCTTTTTGAATATCAAAATGGGTTAACTTGCTGTTTTTTGGAGTTTTTTGCAACACTTCATTAACAACATCATTATGATCTGCCAAAAATTGTAGAAGCCCAAGAAAATTTCCTTTATCACTTGAATCATCAAATTATCATGACCACGAAAAGCTAACCCTCAATGCAAAAGGAATCTTATGCAATCAACTATTGCATTTAATTGAGTTTGATATTCAATTTTATCTTGGTTTGACTACTTAACAAAAACACTTTGAATGTGTTGATTTTACTTCATTAGATTTTCACCATTCTTAAGAGCTTGGTTATGGGCACTATTAACACCTTTAACTTGTAGGTCTAGCTTTTCTTTCTTATTCCAACTATTGAATCCCTTTGTCACAAAACTATCACCTCCAGATTGCATACCAACGTCTTGTCTAAATAGGTAACAATATAAACAATATGCAACATCCTTTTCAATACTATATTCCAACCAACTTCCATACTCTTTAAACCATTTAGGATTAAATGGACTCATAAGTCCAACAATTTTTGTTTGAGGAAAATCGTGTTCATAAGGTTGACATGGTTTTTTTTTTTGTAAATAATATCTTTTTATTTTATCTTGATCATTAGGATGATAAAATGAAATCTTTTTTTCATAGCCTAGGGTCCAAAGGAAGATTGTTCACGTCAACACGACCATGCTTAGAAGATGAATCTTGAGTAAGAGATGAATCTTGAGTAAGAGATGAATCTTGGATAGGAGATGAATATTGCAGCCTACAAGGTTTCCTTATTACAAATTTGTCCATATTACTAGAAACAGAATAAAAAATAAACTACAAGTTCATTTGGCATATTTTTTCTAATACAATAAACATATTAATTATTATTGTAAAGTGATTTTTTTTGTAGTTTATTGTCTTTAGTGTTAATGTATTGATCAAGTCACATAGCCAACAACCACTCACAAGTCACAAGTCACATTTAGCAAAATTAAAAACCACTCACAAGTCACAAATTTAGTCAAATAGTAAATCACAAATTAGTCAAATAGTCAAAGTGCAAACGACAACTCATAACTTAACTATATATCAAATCAATACAAACACTTACAGCAACATTGCAACAGTAAAGAAACTCAAAACTCAACAACAGTAAAACACTATAAGTTCTATAACCCATTAACCCCCACAGACACACACACACATGGTCAGACTTAGAGACTCAAAACTCAAGTTGAGTTAATCAACAACAAATATTAGAACACAACAATTCTTAACCCCATAGCCCCTCCCCCCCCCCCCCCCAAACACGATCCAAGATTCAAAACTTAACAAAAAAAAAAATCAAAAGATAACTCCACACACACACACAGTGATTCACTCAAATAGATTCAGTGAAATAGTATATCAAAACACTATAAACACACTCTCACAGTGAAAGAAAGAGAGGAAAAAAGAGCTGAAAAACTAGATCAAGCAACGACAGAAGGCAAACCAAGTGGTGGCGGCGACGGTAGATTAGGGATAGTCAGGCGGCGACAAATCGTGGGGGTTATGCAGCAGCATTTGTGTGTGTGAAGCAGAGACAACATTTTTCCTTTGGGTTTGGAAAGTGAAGAAAGATAATGAGAGATTTTGGAGGTTAGGCAGTTGCAAATTCTTAGATTTTATTTGACCCTTTTTTTTTTAATGATTTTTCAAAATTTGATTTATGGGCTTTTTATTTCAGAGATTAAAGACCAATACAAACACTTACAGCAACACTGCAATAGTAAAGAAACTCAAAACTCAAAACTCGACAACAGTAAAACACTGTACGTTCTATAACCCATTAACCCCCACAGGCCCACACACACACCGTCAGACTTAGAGACTCAAAACTCAAGTTGAGTTACTCAACAACAAATATTAGAACACAATTCTTAACCCCACAGCCCCCCCCCCCCCCACCACACGGTCCAAGATTCAAAACTTAACAAAAAAAATCAGAAGATAACTCCATACACACACACACACACACGTTGATTCACTCACACAGATTCAGTGAAATAGCATATCAAAACACTATAAACACACTCTCACAGTGAAAGAAAGAGAGGAAAAAAGAGCTGAAAAACCAGATCAAGCAACAATAGAAGGCAGACCAAGTGGCAGTGGCGACAGTAGATCAGGGATAGTTAGGCGGCGACAGATCGTGAGGGCTATGTAGCAGTAGATTTTGTGTGTGTGAAGCAGAGGCAACCTTTTTCCTTTGGGTTTGGAGAGTGAAGAAGGATAATGAGAGATTTTGGAGGTTAGGCAGTTGCAAATTCTTAGGTTTTATTTGACCCTTTTTTTTTTTTAATGATTTTTCAAAATTTGATTTATGGGCCTTTTATTTCAGAGATTAAAGACCATTTTTTTTTTCGGAGTTTAAGTTGGGCTTTAAAAAAAAAGGGGGCCAGGTTCATGGTGATGGTGTGCAAATTTGTATTGCAGGGGGTTCAAAACAATTTTTTTTAAAATATATATATAATTTCAAGTTAGGGGGTTCATTTGAACCCTCTGCCTATAACGTACCGCTACCCTTGCGGGTGAGTAAGGATGAATGTCCCTTACTCTTTCAAGCTCTCTATTATGTGAAAAATTAAGGTTTCCCTTGTACAGTGACGATGTTCTTACTAAAAGGGAGGTCTTTTTTCTACCTCACTTCCTTACAAACTTTCTACTCTTTTCTCCAATGTCCTATCTTGGTTCTTACCCTAATAATCTAGCAACATGTTCCTCTTATAGTCCGAGGAATGTTGTTAGGTACAAAAGATAGATATCAAATCGTGATTTCCCCATTTGAACCCTAATATAGTTACTGTACTGTGTAGTGGCTGGAGGAGAGAGAGTAAGCACACCAAGGTTAGTGTAGCGACGTGAAAAGTGACCCTGCCACTATGTGGGGAACAATCCTTGGACAAGAAAAGGGACATCAGGGGCATTGAGAGTGATGCCCGTATCCCCAACAGTGGTCTAGCACAAGCATAGTCAATGAAAGGGAAGGATTTTATAACCTTTGACCAAAGAGGGTCACTATCTCCCTTTTGTGAGTGCTGGGTGTCTATATTATGTGCAAATCTCACTCTTCCCCCAGATGATCACGCCGTTGGCACGGACCAAAGATCTTTTCCTATAGCCAATGTTTCCTCTCCTTTGCTCATAGCCATTCCACGTGTAGGGTATGGATCCAGTCACGTTAGCATCCTCACATGCCTTGGCTGGTGTACTGTGCAATGTGCAATTCATGAACATGTATGTGATGTAATCTACCCTAAGGGATGACATATGAATGCATAAACACGAGATACACATGAACAAGTGCACACAAGATATAATCTATCCTAAGTGATGACATATAAATACATGGGCATGTGCAATGCATGAACGCATGTGATGTAATTTATCCTAAAGAATAACATATGAATGCGTCAGGACGTGAGCATTTATTCTAAGAAAGTGTGTGGCATATGCATGTCTAAAGTCTAAATCTTAGATTTTGAGGGACCAAATTTTGAAATTTGAGGGAGGGGGGGGGGGGGGCAGTAAGTCATTTTCTGTATAAATTCTAATTTTTTCACTATTCTAATGGAAAATTGGAAAAGTTAGGGGTATTGAATTCTTAACTCTGAAACCAACCGTATGTAGCGTGGCTTAACTCGATTATTATAATTTTTATTAAAGGATTTTACTATCAAAGAGAATCAAACAAGATAAAAACTATCCTTGAGATTTATATCAGAGATACAGAGATGAATTTCCTCAATCTAAACGGAGTCAATAATAAAGTGGATGGCATTACGGGCCAGTGTGTGAATTGCTTCGTTTGCATGTCTTCTAATGTGTTGGAAATCCCAGCTCCTTAAGCCCATAACCAAAGTCTTTGCACCTTCATAAAGTGCCCGCCCGAAGTAAGATGAGTTTTTAGTACTGTCACGAAGAGGCTTGAATACTGAAAAAAAGGCCCAAATCCGTTGGGCGTAAATAAAAGAAAAAGGAAAAAGAAAAAGGAAAAATTGAAAACAAAAAAAAAAGTGGCAACCTCGCGCGCCTGTAAGTAAAACTGAAAAAGCGGATAAAGTCTGAGAGCGTAGGGCCTTCTACTCCAGTGAAGTGAGTCTCTCATTGAAGCGAAGCAAAGCAAGAATCAAGAGAAAATGTTAGCAAACCCTAGCAGTAGTAGCCTCTTCAAAACTCCCTGTTACTCTCGAACCCTCACTCTCACCCCTTCAAATTGCCCTCGTCGCCTCCTCACCAGAAAGAAATCCAGGTTCCGTTCCTTATCATTATCTTCATCATCTCACATTTTCTTACCCACCAAAACCTTTCTTGGTGCTACTATCAGAGCAGGAGCCGCCTTCCAAGAACATCAACCCTTGGACTCCGACTCCGACTGTTCTCCTCACCCTTACTCTATCAAAATCCCCGTCGGTGATAGACATGTAACTCAACTTTAAACTCTTCTTTTTTTCTTATTATTATTATTTTTATCGAATTGAAATGAAAGAAATTGTTTTTGTGTAACTGAAAATATAATAATAGGCTTTAGGATATGGTGGCTTTTACTCTTTAGGGAAAAAAAAAAAAATAGTTGCAAGTATATATATCGTATTGAGGGGAAAAAAGTATTTATATAATTTTTTTTTTATTAAGTGCTTGTGAATCTTATGATACACTATACAATTTACATTTTGACAACTATGGATACTAGAAGTAAGAGGAAGTTGCTGAAAGAACCTAAAATTTGAAGCCGACGAGCCTTAGCCTCTAGCTCAAAAAGAACTTCATCTTCTATAATAATAGAAGATATGTATTGAATTATTAACAATGCCATGTGAATTGTTACTGTGTGCTTTAAGATTATGTATGTCTCTCACTCAAAATAGGTCTTTAATGATATACTCTTACAATCTTTTGTGGAGGTGCAGCCACAGAATATTTTAGAATTGGTCCTTGTTGCAATTGAAGGTTTGGATATCAGGCTTTAAAGTCATTTACTTGGAATGATTTGTAATTTAAATATTGAGAAAATGTATGGCGATTGACCATGTTTATTGCATTGTTTCATTCATCTATTGTGTGTTTTTATTTATTTTGAGTGGGTTTTTTTCGTTGAATCTCCCTTTTGTATCCATTCGACCTTAGGCAAATGTATGTACCATAACAAAAAGAAGGAAGATTTTGCTCTTACACTTCTTAGGATTCTAAGCAGAAGACCTTAATCTGCTATTAGCAACTAAGGGAATTTTGCTTTAGTCTTATTGAGATAGTAGGCCCAAACTAATTATTGGAAGATTTTTTTTTTTTTTTTTTCGATTCTTTTAACAGTTCCAAAGGATTGAAATAAGAAGATTCATTATTACCCTTGTTATTGCTAATGAATGCATGGATGGTAGGGTTAAAAGTCATATTATGGGTGTTATCTTCAAGCCGGATATTGAAAATGCTTATGAGCATGTCGGTTGAGAGACTCTTCTTTACATATTGGACTCCTACTTGCATCTCCTCGACCCATTTCTTTATCTTAGTTAATGGTTCCCCTGTTAGCTTTTTTTTATTTAAAAAGAGCTGAAATGCACTGTACTGACTTATAGTCTCACGCCATTACCGCTGGTGCTGCCAGCATGTTTACGCTACTTCTTATTCTTCTTCTCACATCGCTTCAGCATCTTAGATCTGTTTTTCTCTTTTACAATCTCCCCCCATTGCCCCTTTTCCTTGTTTTTTCTAACTCACAAACGTGAATAACTGATTTAAGTTTGTATGAGGTTTTTGTGATAACGAGTTAGAATCGGTTGATTAAGTGATTTATATATATTTTTTATTCTAATGTTCCAATATGTGAAGTTTTTGATTGTTTGAGGTACATGCCTAATTTGTAATGGTAAGTTGTTTGTGATTGGGAGATAATGTTCCAATATATGAAGTTTTTGATTGTTTGAGGTTCATGCTTAATTTGAAATGGTAAATTTATGTTTGTTGTTTTCATGATATGTTAAGAAGTTCAGATGGTATGCCATTCCCATGCATTAAGAGATATTAACTGTAGATGATCTCATTAAAAGAAATATTACTTTGGTATCTTGGTGCTGTATATGGAAGTGTAGTGGAAACTGTGGATCATTTACTAATTCATTATGCATTGGCAAACAAGTCATGGTCTTATGTATCCTCTATGTTTGGAGTCCAATGGGCAATGCTAATGAAAGTGATCGATGTACACTTTGGGTGGAGAAGTTAGTTTAGGCACATGAGTTCTCTCATTTGGAATATGTCCCCTTTATACTTAATGTTGACAATTTGGGGGGAAAGAAATAATCTTACTTTTAATGGTATTTCAGTGTCAATTATTGATTTGAAATTGGTGTTTTTGATATTTTGTGATTGTTGTTTGAGTGGTCTTTTGTGCTTTAGCACCATTGATGTGCTTCCTTATGTATCTTTTATTGATTCATTTTCTTTCTAATTGTAATTCTTGAATACAGTAAGTTTTTAGAAGAGTTTTGTATACAAATCCTGTGTTACATGAGGCTTCCCTCAATTCTAGTAAAATATAAATTTTGTTTTTTCAGGAACGCTCTTTTTATTGGATTTTCTACTGTATTTAGAATTCTGGTCATTTGGTGTACATGTTTATAAGAAAGGGTAGCTGAATAGCGCTTATTTGAATAAATATCTAATTTCTGTTTGGGATCTTTGCAGATTTTGGTTGAGACAGGCCACATAGGGAGACAAGCTAGTGGTGCTGTTACAGTAACAGATGGAGAAACCGTAAGTTCCACCTTTGCTCATCAGCATTACATTCTTGTATAATTACAAATAAAACCCATACCTTTCTAGCGCTGTCTGTCTCTCTCTCCACCCATAGGGGATTTGTTTTGGTGTCATTCTTGGAGATAAGAAGATTTTTTAAATATTTTTTTATAATAATTTTAATTTAATTTAATTATTTATAATTTTTTTATTACTAAAGCACACTTTTGGTCCTTAAAGTTTGGGGTTGTTTTCATTTTGGCCCTTTATGTTTAAAATTTTATTTTAGCCTTTCATGTTTGATTATGTTTTCATAATGGTCTCACTGTCCATCTCCGCTAGTAATCTTGCTAGTAATCTAATTGTTAAATGCCAGATTAACGGTTAGATTACTAAGCACTCATTTGGCACTTAATGATTAGAATACTAAAGGAGTTGGATGGCATGACCAATATGAAAACTGAATCAAACATGAAGTTTCAAAATGAAAACAATCCAAAATTTTAAGGGTCAAAAGCGTACTTTAGTCTCTCTTTAAAAAAAAAAAAAAAAAAAAAATTATCTCGACTAATAAGTAAAGTTTTTTGGTAATAATGTGCTTAACATTGTCCCTCAAGTGAGATCCAGATGCTCTTTCTCATTCAAAAAGTTTGTAGTTTAACTTTATCGTTAGTACACTGGAAGTATATGGATGATATTTTAATACAATTATAAGATGTGATATATATATATATATGTATATAATTTTATTACAAAAATAGGTTTCTACATAACCATGTTGTACCGTGTAGAAAAGGAATAAATGTATTAATTATTTTATTTGCAATGAGATTCCATTTAGGTGTAACCTGGTAATTAATAAATTGTAACTGTGAATCTGGGATTTTCCAGCTTCTGAAGAAATAACAGATGTATGTTTCTTCTCGCAGATCGTGTACACATCTGTTTGTATGGCTGATGTTCCAAGTGAGCCTTCAGATTTTTTTCCTTTATTTGTTAATTATCAAGAGCGTTTTTCTGCAGCAGGTCGGACTAGGTGTGTCTTGCATCTTTGTTTTCCATTTCATAGTTATTTTATTTGTTTCATGAAAGAATACTTTTTTTTTTACACACCTTATGTTTGTTATTTTCTTAGTGGTGGGTTTTTCAAACGAGAAGGGAGGACAAAAGATCACGAGGTATTAGGCCTTAACTTTTGAGTAATAGAAATCATATAATCCCAGCTGGCAGTTGAAGCTGTCTTCTTAAATATGGATATTTTTCCTGAGATTAAAAAATATGATTGTTCTTTGGTACTTTGTTTCATTGGGCTTGTATTTGGGGGTGTACGAATTTTATTTCTTTATTTGATTTTTTAGTCTCTATTTACTTTAGTTCTTGATTATATTGTATCTGTTTCTTGTTCAGAGTGTTCTCCATCATGAACATGATGTTCAATTTTTTTCAATAAAAGTCTTATTACCTATAAAAAAAAAACACTGGATTTTGTTGGAAAGTTCATGAAGGCTTGCTTTGTGTTTTTCTGTGAAAATCTAGTTGGCTGAGAATAGAGAGAACAAATAATTTTTAGTGCAAAAGGTTGTTAACTCGTTCTTTTCTTGGGGCATTTTACTTGAAAAATACTTTTGTTTTAAAGCTTTTGGTTGATGCTTTATTAATTATAACGCCTAATTAGTGACACATGACTTTGCACATCGTAAAAGACTTAGATTTATAAATTGTTGTTGTATGTGCAAATTTGGGCCTCAGTCAGTTGAGCATTTGCTACTTAATTCTGTTATTGCATGACAGTGTTTGGCTTTCATTGGGTTATGCTGTGGAAGGTTGTTGAAATCTTTGTTAGAGTGGGATGTTCGGATGACACAAAAGCAGTTTCTCTTGGAATGTTAAGCCCGTCTGCATTATGTGGACTATTTATTTGCAGGGAGAGGAACGGTAGAACTTGAACTTTCCATGATTGTGATAAAATTTGTTTTCCTCAAATCGTTACATTTTTGGATTACTGCTTTGGACAGTATTAGTTTTTCCTTTTTATTTTCTTGATTTGTTGAGAGTTAGTGAAGAAGATTATTCAAAGAGAGGAGCTAAGGAAAATTGTTACAACCCTTAACCTTTATATTCCACTTCTTTACGAGAGTTAGTTATAAAGGGATGGGAACATTCTGAGAATGAAATTTGGTGGGGACGCCTCACCATTACTATATTCTAGACTCTTGTAGAAGAGTGCAAAAACAATGGTACTACTCATAGGATATTAGCCAATTGTTGGATAAATTATTTGAATTTAGTTTAGTGATAAAATAAGATTTCCTAGATATATTAATATTGTTATTATTTTGTAACAAAATTAATTCCTATGTTTTAGGATAGGATTGGTTCCTATATTTTAGGATTTGTTGATGAGGTTATCTCATCCTCAGCTATTTTATGTACGTTGAATGCATTAATGAGAATTAACTATTAAGTTGAAAATTAACCCAAAAAGTCTATTCTCCCTCTCAAGTTCAGGGGGCTAGTCACCTCGAATCGACTAAGTTTTATTTTTATTTTCCCGGTTCACAGCATTTGGTATTAGAGCGTTTTGATCCATTTGAAGCATCAACATATCTCATCCAGCACCGAAACATCTAGCTAGCACCATCATCAACACAACAAAATATTTTCAAAACCACAGTGCATTGACCCACAGCTAGCCACTGAATACTATAAGCCCAAAAAAAAAAAAAATCCAAAACCCAACTCATAGTATCCATCAAACCATTCACACAAGTTTCCACGTGTAGCACCCAAAAAAAGAAAAAAAGAAAAGAAGATATGCCTCATCAAGCCCATCATGTGTGCACTAGGAAGCACCTGCATGGATTTGGGTGTGGGTGCACTTGTTACAAAAATTGCATTTGAAGATCAAAGGATCAACGAAGTAGAAAAGATAGATCAAAGGGATCTTCTTGTGATTACGAATAAGTCTACCTCAATCCCACACATTGACTTTGTCATTCCCGATGAGTCCAAGGATGTGGGAAGCAATGCGTTTATGTTTTTGGTGCTCACAAAAGTGGTCGAAGAATTGGTGCAAGTATCAAATATCCAAATTCTTATCCTTCAACACTTAAAGATTCGAGGTCAAGTTTTCTCTAATTGGGGAAGAAGGATGTGGAGTAAGAAAGTATTGATTTCCACGTTTCAGAATCTTGAGGACAAGATTTATCTTGAAGGGGAATGGAATGTTATGACCTGGGTGTTGGATAAATTATTTGAATTTAGTTTAGTGATAAAATAAGGCTTCCTAGATAGATTAGTATTGTTATTTATTTGTATTCAAATTAATTCCTATGTTTTAGGATATGATTGGTTTCTATGTTTTAGGATTTGTTGGTAAAGTTATCTCAAGTTTGGCTATTTATGCATGTTGAAAGCATTAATGAGAATTAAACAAAAAAATAACCCAAAAAATCTATTCTCCCTCTCAAGTTCAAGAGGCTAGTCACCTCGAATCAACTAAGTTATCTTTTTATTCTTCCGGTTCATAGAACACTCCCCCTCAAGCTGGAGCAAATATGTCATAATAAGCCCAGTCTTCTTTTTTGATTGGTAACTTATGCAATTTTACCAATCAGAGAAAATAGAAACTTTGAGTTCACGATGGCGAACACAAAGAAACAAAAGAAAATACAAAAATATTATATAGCATATCTAAGAGAATCTAGGAACTCAAGGATGGATGAACAATTAGAAAAGCCCCACCACATTGACCATTCAAAAGAGTGCAGTGAAACATAGATTTTAATTGATCCAAGGAGTTTTTGGTTTCCTCAAAAAGGCAATGATTCCACTCCCAAACATTCACATTAAACAACTTAGTACCATATTCCAATTTCCAAATAATTGAGCCATGCTTCCTAAACCAATTCCTCCAACAAAACAATAAACTTGCAACAGACCCTGGCATGACCCAATGAATCCCAAATATCTGAAACGCAACCCCCCACAGGGCATGGGCAACGTCGCAATGAAGTAAAAGATGATCCAATGACTCCCCCTTAGACACATACAAGACTAATATACTAATGGCAATCCCCTCCTTATAAGATTATCCAACGGGAGGATTCGACCTAAAGCTCGTATCCACATAAAGAAAGCAACCCTTTTAGGAAACTTAATAGTCCAAATACCCTTTCATGGAAATGGGGAATTAGTATCACCCCGAATCACAATAAAAAGACCATTTCATGTTTATTTTGTTTCTCCATTGAGTTGAGATAGAACTATTTGATATCTTACTAACAAAATGTCATTTGGTTTGATTATTTGTGTTGGTTTGATGCAATACCAATATAAATCTGTTGTTATTTGTATTGGTTTAAACTTTGAAACTCTAATAAAATAGTTTGTGTTGGATTAGTGCTATACTCATGTTTATTAGGTTATAAATTTGTATTTATTTGTGTTGGTGCTGTACTAATGCTCAATTAAAAAAAAAATTGTCCAACGAATGGGTCCAACCTGAACTAGGTGGGTTGGATTGGACCCTTGTGATGAGTTGGGTTGGGTTGGATTTTGTTCAACTAGACCATGGTGGATAGGATTGAAAAAACCCCTCAACTCGACCTAACCCGATCCATGCACACCCCTTATATAGCTTAGTTTGACCCAATGAACACTCGATGTCGGGCTTAGCCCACAATGTACAACACACATCTATCCAATTCAATCCACGTAATTCGGGGTATCACACATGACATGTGCAATCAATATTTTAGTCTTGAGCAAGGAATTATTATTATTATTATTATTATTTATTTATTTTTTTTTTTTTACTTATCAAAAAAAATTTCCTTGCGCAAGACTAAAATATTGATTGCACATGTCATACAAGGGATTCATATTCTTTCTCAAATAGAGTAAATGTGTTGCAAACACTATCAAAATAACCTTTGCAGATTGGTCGTGTGTCAAAGTAACCCCAATGTTGGGTCCTATATTGGATAGCACTAGAGAGTTGATCAGATTATTCTCCTAATCCCATAGGCTTGTGGAAGCAGCAGACGTAGTGAAGGTAGTTGAGCCTTCTGATGAGTTGGTTGCATCACTTGCAGATGCAAAGGCTGATGGCTTGTCACATATAGGTGATCAAAAAATCATTTATTTCTTGCCAAATTCAAATTTCTGGAATTACCCAAAAAAAAACCAACCAGACTACCATTATAGCATTATCTAACACTGAAAATCGAACAGTAGGGGGAAAAAAAGAATCCATTTCATTTATTTCTCACCAAATTCAAACCCTCCCAAAATGTAAATTAAGCACCCCCAATTAACATGATTATAAGCTTTTTTGAAATGTAGTATGAGTATAACCTTTGGGTGCAGAATGAGAATTGAATCCAAAATCCAGCTTCTTTCTAGAAATGCATTATTGAGAATCTGTCACAAGCTTCCCCAACACCTGTCTAAAACGGTTTTCCAGGACTTTAGCTATATGTTTGTACACATCCCAACTAGGCTAATTTGCTGAAAATTGTGAATATTGCAAGCATCGGCCCTTTTTGGCACTAGTTATTAAGGATATATCCAATAATTTCTTAAACATCATACACTCATAAAACTCCAGAAAAAATTCACAATATCTTCTTCCATGGCACCTCTTGAAAGCTATCAAAAAAATTTATTATTAGGAGTTACACTTGACATGGCCAAGTTTCTCCCACCTCAAAAGTTGGTGTGGAAATCATACACTTGATCCTCGTCACATGGCTGGATGATGGAATCCCACTACCAGTTGATTCCAATTAATTCATATTAATGTTGATTGATGCTGAGACTTTTGGATTTGATTTGATTTTTTATTTTTTATTTTGGTATTAAATATATAATTGATTACGAGCTTATTTCCATATTTGATGTAATTTATTATGATTTTTTTCCTTATTTGATTCATCTTTGGATACCTACTTAAAGGCTCTAGAGAACATTTTGGAGTATGTTTGATTTGATGAATAAAATTTTGTTAAATATTTTCCAGTTGGTGCTGTTTCCAGGCAACTTTAGGTTCTGAAACCTAGGGTTCAGAATTCAGATTCTAAATTCCTGCACACATTCCCTTTGCAAACTTTTTGCTGCGTCAAGCTTGTTATTATTTAAATTCATGAAAATGATTGTTGATATTTTTCCTCTTTTTAGTCTTTTACCATTGCTTTTGATTTAGTTGGCTGAACGTAATCGATTGGATTGGAGACAAGCATAATTTGTTGATTCTAACATGGTCTTGCTTTTTAACTATCTAATGAACTCTTCAAATAGTCAACTTCTCTAAGCAAGCATGGTGAGAGCGGTAACTCTTTTTTATTGTTTCATATGGTGGTTTCACAAAGACAAAGAATGAAATCTTTGTGGTTCTTCCAGGTTTTAGGACTAGGTTGAATAGTTAATGGGTTGGATGTGTATTTCCTTTCGCTGTTGGAGTGGGCTTCTGCTGTTGCATTTTCATCTGCTTAACCTTCTTTGTTTCTTTAATTCTCTTTCCCCCCTGGGCTTTTAATTCACTAGGTGCTTTGAATTTGAATGACAATCTCTTGTTAATTCTATTTCCTTACTTCCAACCTAGGATGGTAATAAGAATTGAAGAACTATTTCATTTGTTAAAGCATAATGTAGCATAAAATTGTTTAGCATTTGATTCTTTGCAATAAAATTTATTCCATTTTATTGATAAAGTTGTTGTGTTAGTTAAGTCCTTACTTTCTGTTGTGTGCAGGTTCTTATTTGTAGATTGATTGATAGGCCTTTGCGCCCAACAATGCTTAAGGGCTTCAACCATGAGACTCAGATACTATCTTGGGTAAAATCCTTGGTTATTCCTCCTGAAGAATGCCTTTCTTATATCTGGTCTTCTGTTGTCTTTATATATTGTTTCAGTTTGCATCATTTGGAAATCAGATGCTTGTGTTTTGTGGCCTTTTAAACAATGGAGTAACTAATAGCTGCTTGCTTTGAAATTGGGATCTCTGATATTTTCTTTTATTTGTAAGTTTACACAACCAGTGGTGTTTTATTTTTTTGATAGGTAAGAAAAAGTTTATTAAAGATACTACAATATGCCAAAAAAGCTCAAGTAGTCAAAAAGTACAAAACAAGGAAAGAAAAAAACAGAAGACTAACTACAAAAAAGAAGAGAGCTAATAAACAAAGGGATGGAGTCACAAGATGTGAGTCTCCAAGCCTGAGAACAATCAAACCAATAACCACTAAAAGAAGCAAGTAACTGATCATCAGAACTATTCACATCCTCAAAAGTATGACGGTTACGTACTCTCTATATGCACCATGACAAGCACAATGGTACTAATTTCCCTAGGAAATTTCTCCAAACAAACAGAAGATCAAAAACCGTTTTTGGTAGGACCTAAGAAACCTCAAAATATTGGAAGACGAAATGCCATAACTATTGAGCCTTATTACAATGAATCAACAAATGATCCACAATCTCCCTACAACAGCGACACATGGAACACCAATCAACAAAATCAAACTCTTTATTCTTCATATTATCACTAGTGAGTATCTTATTCCAAGCTGCGGTCCAAGCAAAAAAAGAAACTTGCCTAGGGGCCTTCACTCCCCAAATACCTTTCCAAGGAAAAGTGACAGAGCTCGTAGAGCATTATAGTGCAATTGAATGTCAAAGTTTCCATTCTTCTTCTTAGTCCATCTCAATTGATCCCCATTATCAGTTAAAGGGGTATTATTTTCCAAAAAATGAAGAAAATCCACCATAGAACCCACTTCCCAATCGTTTAAATCCCGGGTAAACCTCACATCCTAAGGCCACCTTTCCCCTTCCCTCTGCCTAGACAAGGATAAAGCAACAGAAGCTTCTTCTTTATTAATGGCTATCCCATACAAAACTGGAAACGTCATTCGAAAAGGTTGATCCCCACACCAACAATCATGCTAGAATTTCACTCTATTCCCCGCCCCAATCTCAAACCGGATATGTTGTCTAAAGTCCTCCCAACCCTTACGAATGTCCCTTCACAAACCACAACCATGAACACCCCTTCCCAACTTAGAAATACATCCCTCTACTCTTCCCCAAACTTCATAGCTATCACCCTTCGCTAAAGTCAATTCTCCTCATCTCCAAAGCGTCATAGCCATTTTCCTAATAACACTTTATTAAGGTAGTTAGTTTCCGTATCCCCAAACCACCGTTAGCCATAGGAACGCATTTTATCCCATCCTACCAAATGTTGCTTAGATTCACCCCTCATACCTTCCTAGAGAAAGTCCCTTTGCAGTTTTTCAATCTTATTGGCCACACTAGTAGGAATGGTAAAAGGTGATAAGAAGTAAGTAGGAAGACTTGATAATGTACTCTTGATCAAAGTCAGTCTACCACCTTTGGACAAATACAACTTCTTCCAACTTGCCAATCTTCTCTTAGATTTCTCTAAGGTAGGATTCCAAATAGAAGAAGATTTATGAGAGGCTCCCAAAGGCATGCCAAGATAAGACATGGGTAAATTCCCAACCCTACACCCCAAAATCCTTGCCAAAACATGCACTTTATCTACCGCCCCAATTTGGACTATTTCTTCAAGCCAGTGACAACTTGAAAACATAGAAGCAACATCTGTATATGAAGAATTTGCTCCACATCTGCATCATAAAACAAGTTTGTATCATCGACAAAAAAAAGATGAGAAACACAAACTTTATCGTCCCACCTACCATTAGCCTTAAAACTGCTAATTAAACCAGTCCCTTCCTACTAAAGATCTCTATCATGATCAAATATAGCATAGGAGATAGTGGATCTCCTTGTCTCAATCCCTTCGAACTTCTAAAAAAATCAGCTGGAGACCCATTAACCAAAACAAAGAACTAAACTGTGGAGATACAAATGCGAATCCACCCACACCATCTCTCTCCAAAACCCATCATCCTTAACAGATCTAGGAGTACCTCCCAATTCACATAATTGTAGGCCTTTTCAATGACTCTTCACTCTTCTATTCACACATTCATTGGCAATAAGAACTGAATCAAGGATCTGTCTACCACCCACAAAGGCATTCCGAGATTCTAATATTAGCTGGTCTAAAACCCTTTTTAGGCGATTTGCTAACACCTTAGCCAATATTTAATACACACTCCCCTCCAAACTAATAGTCCTGAAATCTCTAATATCAGATGCATTATTCTTTTTAGGAATTAAAGCAAAGAAAGTAGTGTTGAGGGATTTTTCAAACTTACTATATTGATAAAATCCTCAAAGAAAGTTAGTACATCTTTTTCCACCACTTGCCAGCAATGATGAAAAAAAGGTCATAGAGAAGCCATTTGGACTCGGAGCTTTATCCCCTTGCAAATTCCTAACAGCATGGAGGATCTCCTCCTTATCAAACAGCCTTTCAAGTCATCCCCTATCCAGCCCCCTATTTGCTCAAACTCTAAACCCTCCACCATAGGTCGCCATACCTTAGTCTCTTGATACAATTTTTTATAAAACTGTACTATTTGAGAAACCTCTTTAGATTCCTCCTCATATAATACCCCATTTACCTCCAAAATACCCAAATGATTGTACCTTCCGCGAACGTTTGCCATCTTGTGAAAGAATTTAGTATTATTGTCGCCTTCCTTGATGCATAACATCCTCAATTTTTGTCTCCAAAAAATATCTTCCAGGGATAAACGTTGCACTCTATTTGAGAGGAAGAATCCACAACCTTACCCTCCATCCATTATTATGGAGGGAGGAAGCACTGTTTAGAGCTAGAGCTCATTGGCTGAAATCTTTGATCTTATTTATTTTTTCAACAATTGAATTGCAAAACTCCAACGGGATTTCTTATGGGGTGGTCTCGGGATTGAACCCAAATTTCACCTAGTTAAATGGGCTACTGTTTGTACCCCACTTTCCTCAGGTGATTTGGGAATAAGGAATTTGATACTTTTTATTGAAGTTTTGCTTGGGAAGTTGCTGTGGAGATTTGGGTTTGAAAGGGATGCTTTTTGGCGGCAAGTGATAGAGGTGAAGTATGGTTGTGTATAGGGTGGCTGGTGTACTAGCTTTGTTGCTAGTCCTTATGTTGTTAGTCTATGGAAAAATATTAGCCAAGGTTGGCCTTCTTTGTCTTGCTATATTCTATATGAAATTGGTGATGGGTCGAGGGTGAAGTTTTGGTATGATCAGTGGTGTGGGGAGACTCCTCTTGCAGTTAGCTATCCTGAATTATTTAGAATTTGTTGAGATAAGGAGGCAAGTGTGGCTGAACTTAAGAAGTTTCATAATGGGGTCCTTCATTGGGATATAAGTTTTTTAAGGGATGTCAACGATTGGGAAGTGGAGGCTTATTCGAGCTTCATAGTTACCATTTATGGCTCTTTTGTAAGGGGAGAGGGATTGGGGAGGATAAAATTTGTTGGAAACTAGATAGAAATAAGGGGTTTATGGTTAGTGCTTATTACTCTCTTTTAGTTGGCACTAATGATTTATTTTTCCCTTGGAAAAGCATATGGAAGCAGGGGATCCCATCTCAAGTGGCCTTCTTTGTCTAGACTGTTGCTGTGGGGAAATGTTTGACGATTGACATTTTAAGAAAAAATGTATGGATTTTGGATTGGTGTTATATGTGCAAGTGCAATGGTGAATCGGTTGACCACCTTTTCCTTCATTGTTTGGCTGCTATGGAATTGTGGTCTATGGTTTTGGGTTATTTGGAGTAAGTTGGGTTATGCCTAAGTTAGTTGTGGGGCTCCTAGCTAGCTGGCAAGGTTGGTTTGGTCACCATTGAAATGGACATACATGGATAGTTCCCCATTGTTTAATGTGGTGTTTTTGTAAGGAAAGGAATAGCAGATGTTTTAACGATGATGAGAGATCTTTGCCAGACCTGAAGCTATCTTTCTTTAGAACATTATTGGATTGGTGGTCAGCTTTGTGACACCAATCTTTTACTTCTTTTCTTGATTTGTCTTGATTTATGTAATTTTGGTACTTGATTTGTTAACTCTTGTATACTCCTTGTGTACTAGGGTGTTCCTTTTTTGATATCAATAAATCTTATTAATTATTCAAAATTTTTTTTCAACAATTTCATTTCAAAGATCTGGTGCAGTAAGATTTCTTTTTTGTTGCCATTGTCCTGATTAGCAGCCAATGTATCATACCATTCTCGGATTTTGTTAATGATGCAGGGCATTTCCTGTACTGTTTTGAGTGTTGTTGCTTGTTCGTGGATATGAAATATGTAAGGATAGTATAGTCTATTATTAGTTGTAGAGAGTGCAAATAGAATTCTAGCTCTTGTAATTAGTTTTTCAGTTGTAACAGAATATCCTTTCCCTTCCTAAGGACTATTTCTTTTTTGTTAGAAAAAGGCTACATCATGCAAGAAGAGTGAAGTAGCAAAAAGATACATACAAAAACACAAAAGAAAGCAAACTATGTACAGTAAAGAAGGGAATCTAAGAACAACGGAACAGAATCACTAAAAGTGAATCCCTAAAAACGAGACCAGTCAAACAACATCCCTGTCAATAATGCTATAAGCTGATCCACCAAATGCTCCTGATCCTAAAAAATACAACTATTCCACTATCTAAAAATATTCACATAACACACAAGGGTACCAAATTCCAAATATTCAATGCATGCTTTCCCAACCAATTTCTCCACTGTATTAATAAATCACTCACCTTTGGAAATATCCAATATACTCCAAAAAGCCGTTATTATGCAGGAGCATAACCAAGACTATCTCAATATTTTATTTTGGATTTTTATTGGATAATTTTATATTTTAATATTTTTATTTATTTAGAGTTATGATAGGGATGGAATTTCATATCCTTAGATAAGGATTAGTTTAGTATTTGAGTTCGATTAGGATTTGTTTTAGGATGTCTACTTTTATCTCGTGATTCATGGAAGTTGTATATAAAACTTTAGATGATTTCTTTTGTATTTAGACTATTATTAATATTATTCAAATTATTCATGCAAAGTTTGCATTGCATTTGGTGGTGAATCCAAACAACCTTAGGTGGTGAAGCCTAAGGTCTATAGTGGGATTAATCTAGGTGGGAAGCCTAGGTTGTCCTACATCAACTTTGGTATCAGAGCTTAATCTGATCTATCAAGTTTTTAGCGACCAAAAAAAAAAAAAAAATTGCCATTCTTTTCATCACTGCGAACCCAGACTTTCAAGCCAAACAAGAAAAACATCCAGCCACTCTGATCAAACAGCCATGTGAGGAGGCCACAATCCACTTTTCTTGCTTTAGTTGCATGACCCATTGCCCAGTCTCACTAAGCCAGCCTAATCAAGGCCCAATGTACAAGATCACTGCATCACACTACAAACATCACTGACGTGCCAAGATAGAGCAAAGCCATGGTTAGTGATAATTCAAGTTTGCAATCTCAGGTTCTTGTCACAATTTCCTGTTGAAAATTTTATTCTAGTGAATCATGGCAGTCTCAGAAGCACCAACATTTGATGGACATCAAGATCCATGGACCCTCATCAACTGGCTAGATGAGATGGATCAATTCTTTGATCAAATACGTTGGCTAGATGCTAATATGGTTAGGTTTGCTAGGATAAAATTGACAAGTAGAGCTAGAGACTTTTGGTATAGTATTGAGAATTTACACAATGGAAGGAGCAAGCCTGCCATAATTGATTGGAATGAAATGAAACAAATACTTAGAGAGAAATATGTTCCCCAATCCTATCAAGAGAATTATCAACCTCAATCCTCTCATGGAAATTTTCTACATCACAGGCAATATTCAACAAGAAAACACCTCATCCACTGCCATAGCTAAAGACTTAAGAAATATAATAAAGTTTTTGCTAGACTCTTCTACTAAAAAAAAGGATGTTCAAGATCCACCAAAGACTAATGTTGATATAAAGGTACAAGTGCCAATAGATGATATTTCAACATTCGTGCAGCAAGAAGAGAAATTTCAACAAGAGAGGGAAGATTTAGAGGGTGCACTTGATGTGAAAGTTGATTTCGATGAAAGTGCTACTGTTCAGCCCTTCATAATCCATGAAGATCTATAGGTTGATGAAGTCCAAAAGGTTGATACCATGGTTCAAGATAAGATTGTGCCAGCTCCACACATTGATTTTGTGTTCCAAGGGAGTTTCATGGTGTTGTGGAATTGAAGATTATTCTACTCACGGTGCTTCCTAGGGTGATTTCTAAACTGAAGGAAGTATTAAGCGCTAGAGTCCTAATTCTTCAACACTACAAAACTCGAGGTCGAGTTTTCTCAAACAAGGATAGTATGATGCAAGGGCATAACCAAAAACTATCTCAATATTTTATTTTGGATTTTTATTGTATAATTTTTGATTTTAATGTTTTATTTATTTAGTTTGAGTTATGATAGGGATGGAATTTCATATCCTTAGATAAGGATTAGTTTAGTATTTGAGTTTGATTAGGATTTGTTTTACGATGTTTATCTTTATCTCTTGTAATTCCTGGAAGCTGTAAATAAAGCTCCAGATGATTTCTATTGCATTCAAACTATTATCAATATTATTTAGATTATTCATGCAAAGTTTGCATTGCATTTGGTGGTGAATCCAAACAACCTTAGGTGGTGAAGCCTAAGTTCTATAGTGGGATTAATCTTGGAAACCCCTTCACAATGAATCAACATATGGTTAACATCCTCCCCACTACGCCGACAAAGACAACATCAATCTACCTAAATAAGTCCTCTCCTTCTTAAGTTATCACCTGTAAGAAACTTTCCCCATGAAGCTGTCTAAACAAAGAAAGAAACTTGATGTGGAGCCTTCACACGCCAAATACTTTTCCAAGGAAAAATAATAGAAGATCCCCTTAGAGCACTATAAAAAGAATGAATGTCGAAATCTCCATTTTTCTTCAACTTCCACCTCAATCGATCCCTATTTACATTTAAAGGAATATGAATATGAAGCTCCAACTAGTGAAAGAACAACCCCTTTTAACTCCACCCCCCAATCATTAAACTCACGTTGGAATCACACATCCCAACTGTCTTTCCCTCATATTAGAGCACTAGCATCTGGGGATGCAAAAAAAAACCTAATTTACATCCTCAAACACCAATTTATTTATTTTACCAACCCATTTTACAACTCACCTTACATCCCAGTTTTTATTTTTCATACAACCCAATAAAATAATATAAACTACTTAATAAAATAATAAAAAATACTCCTCTCTCTCTCTCTCTTCACCCACAACCACAAATATAACCAACTGGCAACCACCAAACCCACAGTCAAAAACTAGCCGCCTCCACCACCACCACAATTAGTATCCAGCCAAAAATCAATTCCATAGCAAAAAAAAAAAAAAAACACACGTGTACCTAGAAGTCTCAATCCTCACTGGCATGGCTGGACCACGGCCCCATGACCCATACCCATCAAGGCGTGAGAGAGGGAGGCAGAGGATATAGCGGCGAGCAAAGCCCATCAAACCCAAGACCCATGGCGAGCAAAGCCCATTGCCCCATGGCCACTGGCAACCCACAACCCAAAACCTGAAATAGCCAAGCCAATCTACACCCACCCACCCACCCAACGCCGATCTGAAGCCCACCCACTCAAAGTCGACTTGAGAGAGAGAGAAGCAAGTGTCACCGACTCACCGTGAGAGGAGAGAGAGAGAGAGAGAGAGAGGAGAAAAGAAAGAAGATTGAGGAGTGAACTCTGAAAGTGAGAGGAAGAAAGAATGTGAGAGATCAAAATATTCTATTTTTGTTTACAACCCCATGAACAATAAGGTTGCATATATGCAACCTTACTGTAGTAAGGATGGGAAAAAATTTGGGTTTACATACCCGAATGTAGCATGATTTTAAGGGTTTATGTGGTAAAGTAGCAACTGGGGGCCTTTACACCCCCAATGCTAGTGCTCTTATGTCTCTCCAAGACATCCTTATTGATGCCTCTCTATTTGATGCAATTGCGAATAATAGCGGAAACGTCAATGTCATAGGCTGATCTCCACACCACCAATCATGTCAAAACTGTACCCTATGCCCTAAACCAACCTCAAATCGAGTATACTTAGAAAAGTCCTCCCACCCAATCCTAATACTCTTCCACAGACCATAACCATGTGAACCCCTACCTAACTTCGAACACCAACTCCCCTATCCACCGCAAACTTTGAAACTACTACATGCCTTCGTAAACAATTCTCTTCAACTCCAAAATGCCACAATCATTTCTCCAATAAAATATTGTTGAAGGTAGTGATCTTCCTTATCCCTAGTCCACCACACTCAACACTTATGCGAATCCCCCATCCCCCCCAACCAAACAAAAAAAGAAAAAAAGAAAATTCGTTTGCAACTTTTCAATCCTATTTGCCACACTAATAGGGATAATGAACAGAGATAAATAATATGTTGGAAAGAGTACTTTTAAGCATTGTCAAATGACTGCCCTTAGGAAGATATAACTTTTTCCAACCCACCAATCGGCGCTCCAACTTCTCCAATATCAGGGTCCATATAGTAGCGGACTTATAAGACGCTCCCAATGGCATACCAAGATAAGACATTGGCAAGGACCCAATCTTACACCCCAAAATCTTGGCTAGAACCTCCACATTAAACTCCCCAAGTGGAACCATCTCACTGTTACTCAAGTTAACCTTCAAACTAGCTGTAAAGCATATTAGCAACATTTTGATATGAAGGATTTGTTCCACACTAGCATCACAAAAAAGAATAGTATCGTTTGCAAACAAGAGATGAGAAATGCACAACTCATTATTGAAAACACCATTCTCATTAAATCCCTTTATGATGCTAGCCCCCTCCATTTTCCTTAACATTCAGCATAGGACATAAATGATCCCATTTTCTTAAACCTTTCGCACTACCAAAGAATCATTCACTAAAACTGAGAACTGTACAGTAAAAATACATGTACGTATCCATTGTCTCCATCTAGCACCAAATCCCATCCTCCCTAGCAAATAAATCAAAGCATCTCAATTCACATGATTGTAAGCCTTCTCAATGTCTAGCTTGTAGATAACACCTGGAATCTTACTGCGAAGTCTACCATCAACACACTCATTAGCAATTCAAACTAAATCCAAGATCTGTTGACCACCCACAAAGCATTTTGAGACACTATCTCCTATCATAATTTACTGATGAGATGAGATGAGATTTCTCATTTCTCAATTCTCGCACACCTTTAGACTTAGCTTTTGTCGTACGTGTCCACTAGATTTTGCTCCTTTCAAAACCCTCATATCATCTAGCTCCCTTTCAACATGATGCAATAATGCCATACACAACTTTTCATGACACTCCAAGGATAACCGAACCAACTTGCTAAATCCTCGAATTTTGTATTTTACCCATCTAGATACCTCCCTACTCCCGTCAAAAACCTCCAAGAGGGTTGCTTCTAGTTCATTCAAATTTGGGTAAACTGAATTTAACAATTGGCATATAAGTGGGCTCTCCTCCCTATCCACACTTGACTCCAATAACCCAACCCATTCCTCACCCAAATTCGCCAATCTATTGCAGCCCAAATTTGACCCATCACAGTTCATCTCCACCGGTATCGATAGTGCATACGAACCTCCTAAACAGGTCACTTCCTTCAACCCTGAAACAACCTAAGGCCACTACACCAACCAAGACACCGTATCCTTAGATCAACCTACCTCTTTGCTTGTTCTTGTCAACATGCCTACAGTCACCTTAGTAACCAACTCACACAGCTTGACAAAGAAAGAATGACCCAAAACATTTCTAGTGGAACTACTATTGTCAAACAAAACAGCTACCAAAAACTGCTTATCAACATCCGACACTAGCTCAAACACCCTGCCTTCATTTGAAACTAAGAAGTGACGCATTCTAGGTGAAGGCTCAGATATGACTAAGACCTCTCTTTTCTCTTGAATACCCTCCATAAGCTGCAGATTTGGACTTTCTTCATTGGCCTTGGATGTTTTGCCTAACTCATATGAGCTTGGGCTTGAAAAAATTGAGCCCATGCACCCTTTATTAGTGGGTATAGGCTGACCCCCTGGTACATCAAGTTTTGGGTCCACACACATGGCTTCTTTACCCAAGCACATAACTTGGCTCAGCCCACATTGACCCAAGACTTGAAATTGTGCATTATTTTCTTTCAATTACCTCCACAATTAAATCTCTCCTTGACCAATGTGAACCCTTTAAATCTCTCTTTTTCCCACTATCGTTTGAATTTGAAAAACTAAATGGAAATCGTTTATTTATAATGCCCGAGATTTTTGCCCCCTCATTAACAATTTCCATATTCAACTGGACGACTCCAACCCCCGGCTCCCACGGCTGTTGGGAGTGGTTTATCACCAGTCTTTCCCATTGATGCTATCCTATTTATTTGAGATTGATGTTGGTTCTTCAAATCAGCGGGCAGAACCACTGTTTCCTCTGCTTCACTTTTCCCTTTGCCATCGACAAGAGCTTGCCTTATTTGCACCACCTCCTCTTGTTTCTTTTCCCCTCTAACCACTTCCATGAAAGACCGATCTGACTGTACCACTGAGTGCCTCTTGCTGTTCTGTACCAAGTTTTTTTCCATGACCTGGAGCCACCAAAGCATAATTGGAGGTTTCCAACAGTTTTCTTAATTCAAGTCCAAACCCCCTCTTGCTCCTCTTTAATTTTCCTTCAGGTATAATAATAGCCTTTCTTCACCCACCAACTATGAGCTCAGTCATTGTCAAGTATTGGTCAAAGGCATTTGATGACCGTTGACATTTGTAAGCTATGTCACTATACCGAAAGGTGAAAAATTGTTTTGCACTATCTTCAATGACACTTTTCTTAATATTATTCATCAACCACTGTGCCGCTTTCTTGCCCATAAGCATTGATCTCATGAAATGCTTACCGCATTCAATTATTTGTGCTGCTTTCTTGCCCATAAGCATTGATCTCATGAAATGCTTACCACATTCAATTATTCGTAACACAAAAAAATTTCCCCTCTCCTCTAACACCAATGGGATTAACTTAGATTCAATGAAAAACTATGAATTCCCCCTATGCCGATCTCCTCAGTTGTCACAAAGCAATTTTCTAGCTAATTTGTGGTAGCTAGGCCTCCAACACGATCCAGAGTGAGAGAGACCCAAGTACTATCTCTATCATTTAAAATCAAAACGACGCATTGTGAATAGGTAGAATTATAGTAAAATGTAAATGGTTTTTGTGAGAATAAAAACAAAATAAATATTAAGAACAGTGACAAAGTAATAACAAAAAACAACAGAATAAGTAACCATAAAAGAAAAAAAAAACCAATAAGCTATAGCTCAATTGGCACTTCCTTTTTGATAAGTAACAAGAATTCATTGATAATAAAAAAAAAAAAGACACCCAAGCACACAGGGAGTATACAGGGGTGAACAAGTCAAGAACGAAAATTACAAAAGTCAAGTAAATCCAAAATAGAAAAAGGATGGTTTCTCCACACAGAGAACCAATCAAGTAAGGTTCGGATGAAAAGAAGCTTAAGGTCAGGCATAGCACGCTCAAAGTCTTCAAAGCATCTACTATTCCTCTCCTTCCAAATACACCACATCAAACAAAGAGGAACGGCCTTCCAAATAACTCCATTGCGGTGACGACCAAAGCGACCTTGCCAGCAAGCAAAGAGCCCAACAACAGACAAAGGCATGACCCAACACACTCCAAATAAACCAAAAACCATATCCCATAACTCCGAAGCAACCGGGCAATGAAGGAAAAGATGGTCAACACTTTCACTATTACACTTGCACATATAACACCAATCCAAAATGCAAACCTTTTTTTTCCTTAGATTGTCAATAGTCAAACATTTCCCCAAGGCTGCGGTCCAGACAAAAAAAGCCACTCTAGAGGGGATCTTCTGCTTCCAAATGCTTTTCCAAGGGAAAAATTGCTCACTATGGCCAACAAGAAGATGGTAATATGCACTAACCGTGAACCCCTTACTCTTACAAGGCAGCCAATATCTCTTATCCTCCTTGATTCCCCTTACAGGAGTGCTATAAATGGAATTGATGAAGCTCCTGAAAGCTTCCAATTCACGATTATGCACCTCCCTACAAAACTGAATCTCCCAATGGAGGACTCCATTGGAGTACCTCATTAGATCCGCCGCACTTGCCTCTTTGCTACAGCTAATCCTATATAATTCGGGATAGCGGACTGTGAGAGAAGAAGTCCTACACCAACAATCTAGCCAAAACTGCACTTTTGAACCATCTCCAATATCATACATAATAAACCGAGATAAAGAGTGCCACCCCCTGCTAATATTTTTCCACAAACTGACACCATAAGGACCAGAGGAAGAGCTAGAACACCAACCACCCCAATCACAACCATACTTTACCTCTATCACTTGACGCCAAAGAGCATCCCTTTCTTGCCCAAATCTCCAAAGCCATTTCCCTAAAAGAGCTATATTGAAAGTTCTCAGGTTCCTAATCCCTAATCCACCTGAAGAAAACGGGGTACACACCGTAGACCAATCAACCAGATGAAATTTGGGCTCATCTCCTAGGCCACCCCACAGAAAGTCCCGCTGAAGTCTAGCAATACGTTTGGCCACAGAGGCAGGAATAGGGAATAAAGAGAGAAAATAAGTAGGAAGGTTAGAGAGAGTGCTTTTAATTAAAGTGACTCTACCTCCCTTAGATAAATATAATTTTTTCCAGCCTGCTAATTTTCTTTCCATCTTCTCAAGAATTGGATTCCAAATAGACTTGTCTTTAAATTTTGCCCCCAAAGGAAGACCCAAATATTTCATTGGGAGAGACCCTTGTTTGTAGCCTAAGACAGCTACCAAAAGATCCATGTTATGAACAGCCCCCACAACCACCAGCTCAGACTTACCCAAATTGACCTTTAGACCAGACACAGCCTCAAACCAAATGAGCACCATACGGAGAATCAACATTTGATCAATATTAGCATCACAAAAAATTAGAGTATCATCAGCGAAAAGGAGATGAGAAACCATCAAAGATCTACCAGCAGAAGCACCTGCATTAAAACCTGACAAACGACCTTCATGGACAGCCTTATCCAACATTCTACTGACTGCCTCCATAACCAGAACAAATAATAAGGGGGACAAAGGATCACCTTGCCGCAACCCCCTAGAACTTCCAAAGAACCCATGGGGAGTACCATTAATAAGGATAGAAAAACAAACAGTAGATAAACAAAAAGAGATCCATCGCCTCCACTTATCAGGAAAACCACAACGCTCAAGCAAGAGAGTAAGAAAACCCCAGTTCACATGATCAAAGGCTTTCTCAATGTCCAGTTTGCATAACAACCCTGGCTGACCAGACTTCAATCTACTATCAAGACATTCATTAGTAATAAGAACAGAATCGAGAATTTGCCAATTAAGAATAAAGGCATTCTAAGGAGCAGAGATGATCTCGCCTAAAACCAAGCAAAGACGAGAAGCCAAAACTTTAGCAAGAATTTTATAAACCCCCCCCAACAAGGCTAATGGGCCAAAGTCTTTTATTTCCACTGCTGCAGCTTTTTTAGGAATGAGAGCAATGAAGGTTGCATTCAAGCTTTCCTTCCATAATAATAGGATGGAGGGTGAGGTCGTGCGTTTAAGACCCATTGGGTGCATGCGTAACTTACCAATCAATAATAATAATAACCATAAGAAATTTAATAGTAAATAAACAAAATAAAAACAATGACTACAACAAGAATAAGAGTATTAAAAATAGGTTTTTGTTAAATGCAAGAATAATAAAAAAGGAAAGAAGATAAAATGAAAAGGGTAGAGAGAGAGAGTGTTCAAGACGACCATATTAAACCATAAATGGCCACTTACCCTGACATATTAGACCCCACATTTCCAACTTTAAAGTAACAAAAAAAAAAAAAGGACCATGCTTGGAAGCCTCATAAAGAAGCGGCTACTATGTTTATGCAAGCTTCAAACTCTTGGCTCAACCCCTGACCCTGAGGGCAGGAGCTGAGAACCTTCTCCAAAGACCTCCCAACTGCGCTCATTATTGATTCTGCCTTCATTGAGTCCTGGAGGCCCAACATGGACCCTCCTAAGAGTTCTTCCCACTTCATGCAGCCTCTTCAATGAATATTGAGAGAGAGAGAGAGGCTGATGAACTTGAAGCAGGGCTAACGAGTGCAGATCTGGGTGGTTGTAGTGCAGATTGAGTGCGAGAGTATATCTAGAGAGGGAGAGAGTATGTCTAGAGAGTGGGAAGTCTGTCACTGTGTGGGTCAAAGTGCTTTGATTATGCAAGGTTATCAAACATCCATCTTTTTCCTTTTCTTTTTCAAACTTTTTTAGGTCATGTGTCTGTGCCATGTCTTGATTGTGTCCAAATTATGTATATATTTGCCAGATAATTTGCAGACACGCATGCAGCTGTGTCTTAGTCCAACACATTCACATAGGGGCTTTTGCTGTGTTTGTGCTCCTTAGGTCGGGCCTCTCTCTCTCTCTCTCTTCTTCTTCTTCTTCTTCTTTTATTTTTATTTTTTGCGTTTTTTAAACATTACTGGCTACCTGTTCTATGTATTGTTAGTAGATAATTATGCTCTTTTGTCAGTACTTGCTTTTTAATACAACACACACCAAACATGACAATGCTTTTCTCTTGCTAACCTTATATTTTATCTTGCCAAGAAATTCCACATTCACATTATGCTTACAGGTTTTGAGTTATGATGGTTTGCATTCCCCTGATTCTTTGGCAGTCACAGCAGCTGGGATAGCAGTGTAAGCCTGATAAATTTTCATTTGCTCCCCCATTCCTATGAGGATTTACAGCAAGTTATTACATTTAAGACATCAATGTTTCTTTAATCCTAATCATTTAAAAATTACAGAGCTCTTTCAGAAGTGCCCAACTCAAAAGCAGTTGCAGGAGTTCGAATTGGTCTTGTTGGCGATAAGTATATTGTGAATCCCACATCGAAGGAGATGGAAGAATCTGAGCTGGACTTGTTGTTAGCTGGTACAGATAATGCAATATTGATGATAGAGGTAAACTCCTTACTCTTATTTTTTTTTAATGTTTAATTTTTCTTTTGTTTACCTTTTTATTTTTCATTTTGTATATTTAACGGATAAGTGGATGACAATATCCATATATATTTACAATTTATTTTTTTGATTGGTGAGTATTTTTTTGATAGATTGACTGGTAAGTTATACACACATCTAGTGGGTTTTGAACTTATGACATTACCCTTCACCCATTCTTATGTCATTGACTATATTTCTATTTTTAGGAAACTTGGAAACTGATCTTTAGTCTTTACAAATGGAGTACCTTTGTGAGAACTATTGCCAATTCTTATGTCATTGACTCAAATGGCATTTTCTCCTCTCACAAAAATGAGTGGAGGGTGAGGTTGTAGGATCAAAACCAATTGAGTGCTTATATAAATTACCATTAAAAAGATATAGGCTTCTTTACTAAATTTCATTTCCCTTAAGAAGTATTTTTAATAATCACAAGATCGAAATGCTATAAATCTTCTTGCACGTACTACATTGGAAGAAGGAAAAGAACCTGTTGTAGAACAAGGAGCTCCGATACCAAGTTTGATGCAGCACAATAAACTTTAAAAGGGTGACTTGTGTATGGGAAACAAAAGAATGATATTACAAAAGGGATGGGGCCTAGGAGTAAGCATCTAGTGTTTGTTTGGAATCAACATCAAGCATGATAGGAACCTAGGTATCAGTACATGGCCTTACCTGGAATCAGCACAAAGCATTGGAAGAAAACTTCTAACCCAAATTTAATAAATCCGTAATCAATTGCTTACAATACTGCATTTTGGGGCCTTTTAATAGGACTCCCATATTACATCATAAAAGGAAAGGAAACACATTTCTAACCTAAAAATGAAAGGATAATACTTGTAATCAATTATATTAAATGGGATGTAGGATGGAGGGATTAGTGGGCTTTGGTAATACCTAGAAATGCATCTTTGCAGTAAGGTAGGTTTTCTTGGGTATATGGTGACAAATAATGGAATTGCGATTGATGAGGGGAAGGTTAATGTCATTCTAGATTGGCCTGTTCCATGATTAGTGGCCGAGGTAAGAAGTTTTCGTGGTTTAGCAACATTTTACAAGTGATTCATTAAAGGGTTCAGCACAATTGCAGCACCACTCACTGACTGTCAAGCTGTCTACTATTGCATGGGATGAGGCCAAGCAACAGAGTTTTAAGGTCTTGAAAAGCTGTCCTTACCGCAGCACCGGTATTGCAGGCTCCTGACTTTGAAAAGATCTTTGAATTGGATTGTGATGCTTTTGGTTTGGCATAGGGGGTGTTCTCAGTCAAGAGGGTAAACTAGTGGCATACTTCATAGATGCATGATCTATCAACAAAGCAAAGAGACAACCACCAATGCCTAAAAAGCCTTGGACTAGCATTAGCATGGACTTTGTGCTTGGATTATCCCCTACTACTAGAAGATCAGACTCTATTCTAGTGGTAGTGGACAGATTCTCCAAGTGGCCCATTTTGTGGCTTGCAAGAAGACTAATGATGCCTCCAATATTGCTGGTTTATTTTTTGGGGAGATTTATAAGTTGCATGGAGTTTCAACCAACATTGTGTCTGATAGGGATGCCAAGTTCCTTGGCCATTTCTAGAGGACTTTGTGGAGGAAAATTGGTATAGACTTGCAGTACAGTACCAGTTTCCATCCTCAAATGGATGGATAGACTAAGGTGATCAATAGGAGCTTGGGCAACCTCGTAAGGGTGTTTTGTGAAGGACAAACCTAAGGAATGGGAGAATCTTTTACTTATAGCAGATAACTCATCTACCAATAGAATGACTCAACACTCTCCCTTTGAGATTGTTTATGGGATGCAACCAGCCAGTGTTCTTAACATGTCAAGATTACCATTACCCAAGAAGGAGCATTCGAAAGCCACTGTATTAGCTGACTTTGTACAACAGCTACATGCAGATATTAAGACGAAAATAGAGGCCAACAAGGCTAAGCATAAGGCACAAGCTGACATGAAGAAAAGGCAAGTGATTTTCAAGAAAGGTGACCTAGTATGGGTGATCTTGACCGAGGAGAGGAACCCTGCTGGACCTTATACTAAGTTGCAGCAAAAGAAGATTGGTCCTTGTCCTATAGTACATAAGATCAATGACAATGCCTACCTAGTCAAGCTACCTGATCATCTATGCTTTTCTAACAGTTTCAATGTACATCACTTGCACCCCTATTGTGCACCAGATCAGCTTACCACAAGCCACACTTGAGGAAAAGTGTTTTCCAAAGAGGGACAGTCTTAATGCAGTTGATTTTTAAAGCTAGTTGTTACTAGTACTTATGTTATATGATAAGTAGTTCCTTTTACTTATAATAGCCCTTATCACTTGTAACAGAAAGTTAATTAGTTGATGGGTTGTTAGTGATAAGTGCAATAGCATATCAGTTAGTTAGAGAAGTTTGTTAAGCTTTAGCCAATCACATGGCAGCCACATGGTGGGTTCTTGTAACTAGCTCAGCAGCTTGCTTATGTAACTATAAATAAGCAAGGCTGCACTCATGGTAACTAGTTGAATATTGAATCCAAGAAATCTTTACCTATAAGATATTATCCCAAGAATGTGTCTCTTGAAGAGTTAGTTCATTCTTTCCTGTAAGCAAATTAGTTTTCTAAAACAGCCTTCCCTTTCACTGATTTCCTCCATCAAGACCACCTGTTCCTTCAATGCCCTTTTGCCTCTTATTTATGGTCCTTTGTTTTTAGTTTATTTGGTATATCCTGTGTTATGGCAAAACAAGTGGTTGATAGAATAATAGAATCTTTGAAGGGGAGGAGCGTTCTATTATTGAGTTGAAGTGCGTTTTCCTTCTGTCTTTATTTGAATAGAGGACTGTTTTTGAGTGGTATTCTGTTTTGAGTGGTCTTGCCATACCCTCTGTTTTAGATTTCATAGATTTATGTAATTTTTAGTAGGCTTTTGCTTTCTTTGTACACCCTGTGTATGAGAAGTTGTTTTCTCATTCTTGTATTTTTTTCGTATTTTCAATAAAGTTTTTTATTTACCGATCAAAAAAAAAAATTATCTTTCCTTATTCACTGTCCACAAGTCTGTTGGTGATAGATTAGGAATAAATTAAGAAGTAGAATGCTAAACCAACGACAAGCGTATGTAAACAAATCCTCCAATTTGTCCTACGTTAGTTTGTTTAAGAACGCATATGAACTTTGGGCAATTCTTACTGATTATAGCTCATATCCAAACATCTGATTAGTGAATGCGACACCCATGAACTTCAGGCAGAATCTTGGGCAAGAACATGGTTGGCTCCCTGGTAAAGATGGTCTTCCCTAGAAGAAGAGTTTTGTACCAGATGGTGAAGATGAAGGGAAGGGTTGAAACAAAGTACAAACCTTTAATTGGATTATAACATGCTCTACAAAAGTTTGTTGCTGACTTGCATAACGTTTTTGTGGAGAACTGACAGATTTTGGGTTCTGTTTTAATTTCTAATGATTGTGCAAGCTGGATTAGAAGTAGATTTCCTTGTGCTATTTGCAAGCTAGATATTGAAAAAGTATATGACCATGTGGATTGGTACACATTCTGGTTTCTTCAGCAGTATATTTCCTAAGTTTTTTAATTCGTATTGAGATTTACAGTTGGGTTGTGAGATAAACAATATATCCTTTCTAGTCAAGATCTCTATTATCACTAACCTGGTTTGTTGCGATTTATTATTGCTATAGTTGATTAATGGAGAACAAATTACTTTGATAAAGGAGATATTGACTTAAAAGAATGTATTGGTTATCTTTTCCCAGTGTTAAATACAGTGTGATCTTTAACAATTGCTGTGCTTGCTCATTTTCATGCTTACTCTCATTAACAGATGTGTTAAGTTGTTCATTGCAGGGTTACTGTAATTTTCTCCCAGAAGAAAAGTTGCTGCGAGCAGTAGAAGTCGGGCAGGTTGTTTACTTCATTTAAGTATGTAGCTTAATTGCTACATTGTTATTATTTCTATTTTTCTAGTTTAAAGAACACAATGCTAAATAGCCTATTGGTTATTTTTTGGTCAAGTTTTTAATTTGATGTTTAATTGGCTTGTCTTGCCCCTTTACATGTCAAAGTTTCATGGCCTTGTCTGTTCTTTTAGACGTTTTCTAATGTATAAGCAAAGAGGGTCTCAATCTAAATTTGACCCAAATAAATGAATGAGGGTCTCTATAAGAACTTGAATTTGACCATATATATAGAGTGGTACTTCATAAATTGTACTGTCAGGTAGCACCATGCATTTCTCCTAGTCTTGTTTTCCACAAGCTAGTGACATTTCTAAGGGAGCACATGTCAACATTGTGGATTATAACTTAGTCTGGTACATTTGTATTTAATTGTTCGGACAGAATTGTGCTAGCAGTTCATGCTTTTTAACTTCTCATCGGTTAGTTGATTATTAGGGTTTGTTTAGATACCGCTTATTGCTAAAAGCTGAAAATTGAAAACATTATAATAAAATAATTTTTAAATGTGTGAATAGTGCCGTGGGACCCATTTTTAATGAAAGTTTGGCTGAAAAAAGAGGTTTGTGGGTCTCGTGAACAGTGCACAAGACCCACATGCAAAATGCTAGATGTGCAAATGCTGGACGTTTGCGCTACCCAAACGTTCACTTAAAGTACTTTCTTGATGTTATGTGGTGAAGTTTATTGATAAGTTCTTGTTTTGACCCTATGAGTTGTAATTGATCTAGAAGTCATTTTATTAAGAGTCATTTTATCTTTTGACCTGCTTTCTTTGTAAAATATAATTTTTTTTGAAGTGTATACCTTGTCATTTCTGGAATATTTGCAACTACCTCAGGAAGTGAGAGTTTAATTAGCAATTGTTTCTTCTAGTGAAGTATCCCTCAGCAGCAGATGAATCTGCATAGATGGATAACTATTTACCTGTTTGCTAATATCAGGATGCAGTACGAGCAATTTGCAATGAGGTGGAGGCTTTGGTTAAGAAGTGTGGGAAACCAAAAATGCTTGACGCAATCAAATTACCTCCTCCTGAGCTATATAAGCATGTGGAAGTATGTTTTATATCCCTTTTATTTAATCAATATCATCATCTCTCTCTCTCTCTCTGAATTGCAAGTATTAATTTAAATTTATTGCATACTTTTTTTCATTGGTAAGTTACGATGAGTCTTGAAGTCATGACCTCACCCTCTACCTAGAACTTGTAAGGGGAGCTGCCAGTTGAGCTAGAGCAGCATTTATTGTGTACTTAGGCAGCTTACTGAAGGGTGTATTTGGTTTTTTCTTTAATAATTTTTTTTCCCAATGTTTTGTGATGTGGATGATAAATGGGAATTTTGAATGATGGATAATGTATTGGAAAGGTAATGTATTTTACAAGGATTGGATCTTCTACAGTGTTTTATTAACCGGTAGCATTTTGCAATGCCTCGTGTTTTTATAAATTGGTCAAAGGGTATAGAAGAAGCCATGTTATTCATTATCACAAGCAGCTGTTTTCCCATTGATATTAGTAACAACAGCTCTTTTTTGTCATGATGTTGGATCGTGTCCACACCCCCCCCCCCCCCCCCCCACAAGAAAAAAAAAAAAAAAAACAGAAAACAGGGAAAAAAATTTCTTGCTCAAATAATTGTTTCTGTGGTGCCTACAAGTTGCGCCATTTTAGCAAGGTGGGGTTGGATGGGATGCTAGTGGGGGAGTTTAAAACTCACTGCTTGTTGAGGGTGAAGCTTCTCATGCTAGCAGTGTTGAGGCATTCTTCATAGGGCACCAACATGAGTGTTTGTGGTGGTACTGGTGCTCATGTGAGCTTTTGGCAAAGGATATGGACTAATGGACTTGGGTCCGAGGTGGGGTTTATTTTTTATTTGGGTTTGGAGGGGGATGTGGTGTGATAGTTGGATTCAATTTTATATTTTGATATTATATCCAAAGATTATTTGGGGGAAAGAAAGTTGATTCATAAGGTTGAAAATAATTGATTGATAAAAGTGAGGGAGTAAAGAATTAAAAAGACTTTTTTTTTTTTTTTTTTTTAAATGGGGGAAAAGTCTCCTTAAGTAGATAACTGATGCGGATTCTTCTATGCCATTGGATTTGTTTGCAAATATGACATGTTATAAACCTCATACCGGATACTACTCGTTAATAACAAATTGGCATTTTTATTGGAGGTTCTTTGAAATTTGGCTGCCGTACTTGGGGATGCTCTCCAAGTAGTTAGTCATTGTCACAACTAGGAGAACGTTAATCACATTTGCATGATACTCCCCGTAATTGCTTTTATAATACAGATCAATCTAGTACATGCTTGATGTGGGATTGGCATGTATTTGTGTGATGCATTTACATACCAAATCATTGTTAACTCACATTCCAAATCCTTGGAAAATTTTGGTATGAGGTTCCTCAATTTCCTTCACTTACATTCTTGATATCCTTGTAGTTAGAGTTGTAAAATATGAAGATTTAGGGTTATGTGAGAAGAATGAGCAAGAGAAGAATAGAGAGAGACAGACAAAGAGGAAAGAAAGAAAAGGTCTAGGGCATAGTCAATTAGGCCCACACCTTAGCATATATTTATATTAGGGTTTATAGCATGATTACAAAAATACCCTTATTAATATGCTAATATAAAAATAACTAGAACTAATAACACTTGTTTTGTGTTGCATGCAATGCCAACAAGATACACGGTGCTGCCATGTTAGTTTTGATACTATTTATCATGACATAGGGAGCTCCTCAAAAGGTATAGTACACTTTTGGTGTAACTAAACAAACACCCACTCTAAGGGACTAAACATTCCTAACCATTGATGACTCACATACAAAATCCTTGACGTGAGATATCATAATGCCCCACAATAGATAGTATCCAAAGACCAACACTCAATCATGTATGGGATTAGGTTGTATACAATATAGATAACTATTTAGAAAACATTGTCATACTCAAAATATAACTGTAAAATATAATTTATGCAAACCTCACATGAACAGATGCTTTCTCATATATATATATATATATATATATAGAAATTATAGCATTCACAATTAGAGTACACTCCAGAAATTTAATTCATGTATTTATAGTCAAACATTAAACGCACAACTCAAATATGAAGGCAAGTATTTCTATGCATTTTAGGTATCACACACATGCACATCAATTGCACAAATTAAGTAAGATTGCGAGAGAAACTAGGGTGTTGGATCCAAAAGACCCTTTTATGTGGTTGGTTTCAATATTAAAGCTTCATCTTAGTTAAACTTGTTATTCTAGGATTTCGTTTCAATTTCTCCATCCTTGATTATTTCTGTATCTTTTTCAGTACTTTGGATAATTATAGTTATTGGAATATGAATTGTAATAAGTGGTAAGTATAATAATTCACCGTGTGCAGGAAATTGCTGGAGATGAGTTGGTGAAAATCTTGCAAATTAGGAACAAAATACCTAGAAGAAAAGCTCTCACATCATTGGAAGAAAAGGTTCTGACTATACTTACTGAAAATGGTTATGTCGAAACAGATACAGTTTCAGGAGCTGCTGAAACATTACCAGATTTATTTGAGGATGAGGATGAGGATGAGGAAGTGGTTGTGGATGGTGAAGTAGATGAAGGGGATGTTCATATAAAGCCAAATTCACGAAGATCTACGCCCTTGGTAACTTACAATTATAAAGTATTTATAGAATCGATTATGTTGAAATTTTAATTTGCCTTTTTGGGTTAACAATTTAATTCCTTTATTTATTTATTTTTTTTTGTTGTTGAGGTTTTTAGAAATTTTTATTGATGAATGAATTATTTCTGTTTTATCTTCTATGTTGTTAAATTTATAAATAGCATATTGTGACGCAAATGTCAATTGATTACAATTATTGTTCTTTTCCAGCTTTTTTCTGAGGTAGATGTGAAGCTAGTTTTTAAAGAAGTAACATCAAAATTCTTGCGAAAGCGCATTGTGGAGGTAAGGTGCTTTCTTTCTGTGAAATAGATGATTGGTACAAAAATTAACATATTTCCCTTCCTAGTAGTGCAGACTTATAAGTTGGTGTTAGTAACATTTCATTCAAGTTGCCATAACTATTACAGAGACGCTAGGATTACTTGATAACTAGTTTTGGCGGGTGGGGTTAGTTGCCCATAGGAATTTGATTAACTATGAGGATTGTTGTATAGTATGTTCTGTGACATGCAACTAATCTGAGTGAAGTTCTCCTACGTTATCAAATAAAAAAGAAAAAAGATAGGTGTTACAACTTAGAACAGATGCAAAAGTTTATTGTTGTCTTGGGCATCCCTATTCTATTAAGGGATTTCATGACGAAGTAATGGGGTATTTTGAGAGTTGAAAGTCATTGGAAAACTAGTCTTGGGGGTAGACAGAAATGCCATAGTTATTCAACAAGGGACTTAAGGCAATGGAAGAATTTAGAGTCTTGTATAAATTATCGTGCAAGGAGTGGATTTTGTAGAAGAGCCAATGGTAGGGTTAAATGATTTGAGGAAGAAGGAAATAATCAAAAACTGTGGGAGGGTTGTTGAACGAATTGTGGAAAGGGTTGGCTTCTGCTCTGGGGGATTTACTTTGTTCAGTTTGTTGGAAATATTGAGGATAGCTCTGAATGGGTTTCTTGAAGGGGTGTACGAGCCAAACAAAGATAGGGAGCTTGGAAAGTTATGGGTTGATCTAATATAAGTAGTAGAGAAGTGGGCTCTTTGATGCGTGGCAGGGCACTTCAATACTGTTTGCTATTCTCATTAGAGAGCTAGAGCTGTCAAATTTACTAGAGCTATGATGGAATTATTAAACTTCATTGACAAGATGCATCTAATAGAATCTGAAAGGGGTTCCTACGCATGACATACAACTAGTACATTCCTGCTATGTCCCGGAAAGATAGATTCTTGGTTTCTACCGAGTGGAAGGAACATTTTGGGGATTCTTTGAAACTGCTGACCTGTGTCAGATCTTTGCTCAAAAAAGTTTCAACTTTTATGATAAATTTTGTTGACATATTTTTATAATTTTTTTTTTAGAAAGTATAGAAAGTAATAGAGATTCTCATTTTAAGTTCTATCTTGGTTTACATCTTCATTTTATTACTTTGTTTTTGGGTAGGTAATATAAGTTACCATTATTAACACACAAACCAAAATAAATTGACCAACCATTTAATAATGTTATGGTCAACTTTTACAAATGAAATGCTTTGTCAATAACATTGTCAACAGTGACAGCAACCAATAGATAGTCTAGGCAAAGTATAATGATAAACTTATCATGATTATCTTATTTATGAGTCAAATGAAATGGGCAAGAGAAAGAACACCACAAATTATTAACTGTTTGAGTATATGTAGTTGCTAAACATCTCCAAGGACACATGTAAAATAGCAAAAAACTGAATGTGGGAGAGGAATATTACTTGACCATTAGTAAACTAGAACTTCAACCAGTTAATACTTTGACTCTCTAAGATTTGCAGAAAAAAAAAGGTCTCTAAGATTTGTCCCATTCTTAACTGTATAGAGGTCAAATATCTCAAAGCATTCTTCTACCCCAAGGGTGGCAAAATAACCCCCCCCCCCCCCACCCGGCAAGCACATTTGATAACTTCCTTCTGACATTAAATATTCTTCCCTCCCTTACATAATAGTGGGAGCTTATGTTAAACGCTGACAAAATCGATAAAAAATATATTTACTGCTTACAGCTATATAAACATTCAACAAAAAATTCATAACCCTATCATTTCATACAGATATAACCAAACTTTTTGAGTGAGCTATTTACAGTAAATATATATCAAGATCCAAAGGGCCATCTAAATCCAAGTTTTAGTTTGACTAGTCACATCCAAAACAATCACAAAAAAATTAACCCTATGTTTGAATGGAGGGAGAGTAGAGGGGAAGGTCCACTTGCCTTCATCTCTACTCTTCTCTTGTCTTACCTCATCTCCTTTTATTCCAAACATACCCTAAAGCTCAACTCAAGACGAACAAAAGCATCCAAGATGGTCAGAATCCAAGTTTACAAAAATGCATTTATGAGAATGTCACATATAAGAAAATCATTAAAAGAAAACTCATATTTATGCCAGCAAAATGAAACTGGCCTTCCTGTTTTAGTAAGCAGCATTCTCTCTATCTTTATGCTAGAAAATTGAAACTGACCTTCCATGACTGCAAGATATTTATATGAGTTAAGATGCATAGATAGTGAAAGATCAGGGAAAATTAATGTATTAATTAGAAAGAATGTTATGCATTAAAATGAATATCTAAAACTGATAGTAAGGAGCAACCTCCTGGAAGTTCATACTTTGTTCTGTAGTCTTTAAATTACTAAAAATTGTTTAAGTGGTTGGCTATATTTTGAAAGAATTATAGTTATTGAGTTTAAAAGGTGGAAGATTAGGAAAGAACAGACAATTTTTACGGTAGCTAAACTGTAATTGAGGGTTATGTTGTTGGTATTTCTTGATAGAAACTATTGTTAAGAGCTGAGATCCTATAATGAAGGTGCATGGTCAGCAAAGTTTAAGGTGCAGACTGCAGACCAATGGTAGTTTTAGGTTTAAAATATTGGAAAAAGTAGGGTAATTTGAGGCTGTACATAATGTAACTGCTGAATACTTGAGAGAAAAAAATAATTGCAGCCAAGTAGAGTTTATTTTTTTGAATGCTACAGCTGAGTAGAATATTGAAGAAGTGTAGTAGAGAATATTTAATTAGGATTAAGGTTTAGTTGAGTTGAGTTGATAATATTCAATAGAAGCTGAAGGAATGTCTCAAATTCCTCTAAGAGCTGTTCATTCAGATTCATCAATAGCTAGTTATTTTCTTCTTGAGGCGGGTTTTCATACCTAGGATACCTTAGGCCTTGCTTCTGGGTTTATCAGGGCTATGTCAAACAATTTGGATCCTTTTGTCAACTTAATATGACTGATGCAAGCAAATTATTTCTTAAATGATTTTTCGCTGCACTTATTACAGGGTGGTAGAAGAAGTGACGGACGCGCCTTAGATGAAATACGTCCTATTAACTCAAGATGTGGATTACTTCCAAGGGCACATGGAAGTGCTCTTTTCACCCGAGGGGAAACACAGGTTTGATGCAATCTAATTTTGACTTTGAATAAAAGCCTTCATGACTACCCGCTGATGTTTATTTTCCTGCATGTGTGTACTTGGAACTCCTTTCTTTTCTTTTCTTCCCATCGATACAAGTTTATATAAAAACATGTTTACATGATTAACGATTGAGTGTGTGGGTGTGTATGTACATATGCATGTGTTGCGTGTGTGCATGGGGATTACTTTGTGTTCTACATGGCTTGCTTCTTTGAAACAGTTACTCCAACCCACTGAGTAATGTTGCCTTTCCTAGTGTTTGTTTCTTTAAAGCATTTACTTCTATCCACTTAATCATATACTTCTTAGTGTTTGTTACTAAATAAATGGGGAGTAATTGCACTGAACAAAAAGAAAGAGAAAAAATTTACATTTGCTAAGTGCTGCCTCTTGCCCCTTAAGGGAGATTTTATAGTTCAACAGTAGGAGGGGTGGGTTTTGGGCATATGACTGCACTGAAGAAAAAAAAAGATCAGAAATAATAGTAATTGTTCGGTGGTTTGACCCCTTTATAGTTCCACATTTAACCCATGTGAGGGGTAGGTATGTGTTGAATTTTGTAGAAATCTTATGCTAGGTTAATTTGATTTTCCCTAATATTGGTTTTATTATACTTAAATAATAATATATGGACTACAAATATACCCTCATAAGGGTTAAAAAAAAAAATTTAAATAATATCTGGACTACATATTCCAACACTCTCCCTCAAGCCATAGCAAAGATATTGCATAAGCCCAGCTTGCTTAGAATGGTATGAAAAACACTACATGGAACTCCTTTAGTTTAGAATTCTTCTAATTGCTCTCCTATCTACATCAATGGAGTACAAATAATGTCATCATCTTGCTTCTCCTTGATGAAATGCATGCCAATTTCAACATGTTTAATCCTATCATGTTGTACAGGATTGTGAGTAATATTAATAGCTACCTTGTTTTGATAATTCAATCGTATTGGTTTGATGCAACAGTAATCGTGGTTTCTGGAACTGATTTAGAGCAAAGAAGAATAGGAGAATAGAAAGTGTACACGGAAGAAACAAGCCCAAAATAGGGCTTCAGAGAATGATTCTCTAAAATATGTATTTTAATAAGTAAAAAATTTTCTACATTAACCCATACTTGACATATAAATAGCACTACACTACATTCTCTAGTGACAATAATTACTCTCCCTAGCTCCAAGATCATGCATTCAAAAGGTCATGAAACTCAAATTAGGACGTATTGACTGACTTAAAATTCTACACAAACTACAACATAAAGGAATAAAAAATAAATTGACCAGACTTCCAAGAAATATTAAATGCATTTTTTGAAAAATCATATCTAGCAGGCTGTATCCGTCTCCCTTGATTTTAGAAAGCTTGTCCTCGAGTTCAAGTTCAGATCCTTCCCCCAATCTATTGGATGTCCAGTCATTCCTTTCCATCCTTTTTTTCTCAATGATAAAAGTGGAACTGACATGCTTCTGGTCAATCTTTTCTCGCTCGTGATAAACCTTGCTGAACGAATTCTCAGTTGTAATTTGTTTTTCCAAAGTGTAGCACATGAGACAAATGCTAAGAATAAATCAGCATTGTTATGGGCATAAGCTAGGGGCAAATCAGTAAATCAATGTATTCATTTATATAAATAATATTTAATATGTTATGGTAATTAGTTTGATAAACCTGATACATGTCTTTCTCCCACAACATGGTTCAAAGCAATGTTAGCGACCATCTGCTGGTGTGAAAGTCGTGTGAGTAGTCCTTTTCATTTAATTCATTCTGATATTTGGGGTCCAAACATCCAATAAACACTCCTTATTAGGATTTAGAGATTTTTTCATTTTTGTTGATGATTATTTTAGGATCACCTATCTTTATCTTATAAAAGAAAGGTCTGAATTTTACTCAATTTTCAAATTATTTTTTATGGAAATAAAGACTCAATTTAATGCTTCACTTTGTATTTTTTAATTTGATATTGCTCATGAGTATTTTCGTACATCTTTGTCTCAATTTTTTGATGATCATGGTATTTTTCACCAATCTTCATGCCCCCATACTCCACAAAAAAAAACAAACAAACAAACAAAAACAAAAACAAAAATAGAGCTATTGAATGCAAAATGTGTTATTTGTTAGAGGTCACTTGTGCCCTATTGTTTCATGTGTTCCCAAATCATACTAGAGTGATGCTATGTTAACTTCTTGTCACGTAATTAATCCCATACCATCCACTGTTCTAGGTGGTCAAATCTCTTATACTGTGCTCTTCCTAATGCACCTTTGTTTCATCTGCCTCCAAAAATCTTTGGTTGTGTGCTATGTTCATGTCTTAGGTAGTGAGAGTGATAAACTTGATCCTAGATCAATTAAATGTGTTCTTCTTAGGTATTCTCTCACTTAGAAGGGATACAGATGTTACTCACCTACTCTTCATCGTCATTTCATTAGTCCTGATGTCACATTTGATGAGTCTCAATCCTATTTCTCTTATTCGGTTGATAGTGACAGTTGTCTTCCTTGTCTTCTTGCTTACCGCCTATGTTTCCTACTAAACCTACTCCTCAGAAACCACTCTAGGTGTATCGTCATCAGCAGAAACCTCCCATTGAGACTTTTTCCCCGCCTAGTGATGCTCGTCCTGGCCCTGACTTTCTTCCAGTTGCTTTTACCTTGCCCTTGAATTCTGATGTTATTCCTTAGTCTGTCCTGGAGGCTATGGCCATCCTTGGTTGGAAGTCGGCTATTGAAGCAGAAATGTCGAGTTACTCGTCCTCCAGGAAAGACTACTATTGGTTGTCATTGGGTGTATACTGTAACATACTTGCTTAATGGTTCTATTGAGCATTTGAAAGTTTGCTTGGTTGCCTAAAGGTATACCCAGGCATATGGTGTTGATTATGCAGAGACATTCTCACCAATTGCTAAAATTTCTTCTGTTCGGATTTTGATCTCCTTAGCTGCTAATTTGGGCTGGCCACTATTTCAGTTAGACATTTAAAATGCCTTCTTGAACGGAGATTTGAAGGAAGAGGTGTATATGGAACAATCATCTGGATTTGTTACTCAGGGAGTCTGGAAAGGTATGTAGGTTGCATAAAGCCATCTATGGTCTTAAGCAATCTCCTAGAGCTTGGTTTCGCAAATTTAGTAGTGAAGCAATGTTAAAGTTTTTAAAGTTTGGACTGCGACGTTGCCAATTTGATCATTATGTGTTTTCTCTTACCTCTGCAAGAGGAAAGATTTTGTTTATAGTTTATGTTAATGATATTATAATCGCTGGTAATGACAAGAATAGTATTGATAATTTAAAGAGATGCCTTCAAAACTCCTTTCGAACTAAGGATCTGGGAAAACTTTGTTATTTCTTGGGTATTGAGGTAGCATGATCTAAAGAGGGCATCAATTTTTCGCGAAGAAAATTGGATATTTTGAAAGAAACCGGCTTGTTAGGATCTAATAGCGAAGACCCCTATGGATCCTAATGTCAAACTGTATGAAGATCAGGGGGAGTTGTTATCTAATCCTGAGAGATATAGTCATTGGTTGGTAAGTTAAATTATCTCACAATTACTCACTCATATGTATCATTTGTAGTTAGTATTTTGAGCCAATACATGAAAGATCCTCTCCTTCCACATTGGGAGGCAATTATTCGGATTGTGAGGTATTTTTAAGCACATCTAGGTTGTGGTCTTTTGTATAAAGCTAATGGTCACCTACGGATAGAAGCCTTTACTGATGTTGATTTGGCAATATCACCATTAGATAGAAAATCTACTACTAGATATTGCACTTTTCTGGGAGGAAATCTGATTACTTGGAAAAGTAAGAAACAAATTGTTGTAGCCAGATCTAGTGCAGAAGCTGAGTATAGAGCAATGGCACACACATCATGCGAGCTTATGTGGACTAAGCATTTACTTGAGGAATTAAATTTTTTTGTGAAGGTGCCTACAACTATGCATTTTGATAATCAAGCAACAATTTACATTGCTTCCAATCCTTAGCAAACCAAGCATATAGAAATAGATTGTCATTTTACCTGGCAGATATTTGAAGGTGGTCTAATTGCTACTTCATATGTTTTTGCAAGAGTCCAAATTGTTGATATGTTTACCAAGGCCTTTATGTAAGACTTGTTTGGGTTTATTATGTAACAAGCTAGGATTATATGATATATACTCTCCAACTTGAGGGGGAGTGTTATGGGTATAAGCTAGGGGCAAATCAGTAAATCAATTCATTCATTTATTATATAACATGTTAGGGTAATCAGTTTGATAAACCCGATGCATGTCTTTCTCCCACAACAAGCATATTCATCCATTGATCCTAGATTTTGTTTCTCTTTTGATTCACATGACACAAAAGCTTCACTTATCTTTTTAGGACAAGGACCCTTAATCTCTATTGAAGGGCCAAAATGAATATCAAATTTATCATCAGGAAATATATATTTGTCAACCCCAAGAAAATCAACATGTGGATTTTGCTCCTCAAGAGATAATGTCTTGACACAATTGCTTTATGGCTACAAGAATGAATCTTACCTTTGAATAATTCTCTTTTATAAAATCAACAACTTTTTGCATTTGAACAAAGGAATTCTCATTATCATCTTCCTCAACTTGTTTGCACAATTCATAATCTTCATCAGGGTGCTTGTAATTGATTGGTGGAGAATTCCAATCCACAATAATGTCTTCTTTAGAGCATTTTCCACCATCTTCAAATATGTTTGGAATACAATAATCCATCGACCTTAGTATAGTAGATGAATAAAGTAAATCCACAGGAAAGACTTCCTTTACTTGAAAACTACCATTGAATTTAGATGAATAAAGTAAATCCACAGGAAAGACTTCTTTAACTTGAAAACTACCATTGAATTTTGGTATTTCAAGCTTTATGTTCATCTCCCATCTTCTATCATCCTGAACAGGTGGCTGCCTACGAGGAGCACGACCATGAAACGGGTTCTCAAAGTCACTACCTTTGATATCAAATCATGCAGTCCATAGTAACCAAAGGTTGCTGGAACTGATTTAGAGCAAAGAAGAACAGGAGAATCGAAAGAGTAGATGAAGAAACAAACCCAAAATAAGGCTGTAGAGAATGATTCTCTAAAATAGATATGTTAATTGGTAAAAAGATTATCTACATAAGCCCATACTAGACATATAAATAGCACTACATTCTCTAGTGATAACTTTCATAATAATTATTCTCCGTAGTTCCAAGATCGTGCAGTCAAAAGGTCTGTTCGTATGGTGACAAAGTCAATCAAGAGCATTCTCCCTCTATTGCCCTAGACGAGTGATTGGTCAAACATTGGAAAATGGAAAACTTACCTGTATTTTTGATTAAAACCTCTTCTTACCTTATTCTTGACCACTATTAGCACAGCTTCGAAAATCGTTATCTTTTATTCGCCTATACCTATATGTGACAAATGAATAAAAAAGAAGATCCCCTCTAGAGTGGCTTTTTTTGTCTGGATCGCAGCCTTGGGGAAATGTTTGACTATTGACAATCTAAGGAAAAGAAAGGTTTGCATTTTGGATTGGTGTTATATGTGCAAGTGTAATAGTGAAAGTGTTGACCATCTTTTCCTTCATTGCCCGGTTGCTTCGGAGTTATGGGATATGGTTTTTGGTTTATTTGGAGTGTGTTGGGTCATGCCTTTGTCTGTTGTTGGGCTCTTTGCTTGTTGGCAAGGTCGCTTTGGTCGCCACCGCAATGGAGTTATTTGGAAGGTCGTTCCTCTTTGTTTGATGTGATGTATTTGGAAGGAGAGGAATAGTAGATGCTTTGAAGACATTGAGCGTGCTATGCCTGACCTCAAGTTTCTTTTCATCCGAACCTTACTTGAACGGTTCTCTGTGTGGAGAAACCATCCTTTTTCTATTTTGGATTTACTTGACTTTTGTAATTTTCGTTCTTGACTTGTTCACCTCTGTATACTCCCTGTGTGCTTGGGTGTCTCTATTTTTATTATCAATGAATTCTTATTACTTATCAAAAAAAAAATGGAGAACTCGATCGAAGGGAAGGCTTGAGTTCAAAGACGAAGATAAGGCTTGGTGGCTTGCAGAAAGACTTTTGACTCAAATTAGGACGTATTAACTGGCTTAAAATTCTACACAAACTACAACATAAAGGACTAAATAATAAATTGACCAGATTTTAAGAAATATTAAATACATCTTTGAAAAATCATATCTAACTGGCTGTATCAAGGTTCCTGTGTGTTAGAACCAGCTCTTTTTACATCATCCTCACCCAAAGTTCACATTTACCATAAGCCATTCTGCACTAGACCTGATGACAATTGCATGTTTCTTGCTTCTCTAAAAGACCAAATTTCCTCCATCAAAGGTGCAATACACCAAGGTTGATCTCCTATTAGTAGAACCTACCCAGTCAGCATCTGTATAGGGTTTTACTATAAAGCATTAGCATCAGTTGTGCTATGCCAAATGCCATTTTACCACACTAAAACGTACTTTTTTTATTATACAATTGCATTTGACATTACTCCATATATAAGATGTTTTATTTTTCCATTCAACACATTAAAATAATATATAAACTACATTAATAATAAAAATAAATAAATAAAAAATAAAAACCTCTTGCAATTTATTAAAAAAAATTCAAAACAAACCCAAAGCTTACGGTCCCTACTACCCCACAAATTACCACCACCCACAGCCCACTACCACTCCACAGCCCACCACCACCTCATCCCCACCAGATTAGAACCCACCACCACCACTACCACAACCACAAACTCACTACTAGCAGCCGTCGTCCAAAATCAACCTAGAACCACCACAACTCACCAAAACTAAATCAACCCAAACTGCAAAACAAAATCCCCAATAAAAAAAAAAAAAAAAAAAAAAAACCAAATTAAAATCATAACAAGCTGGTAAGAGAGACGGAAGATCGACCAGTGGTGGATGCTTTTTCAGTGGTGGTTGCTTCAGACTAGTGGTGGTGGGTTCAGATTGGTGGTTCTACAAAGCAGCTTCAAACAATGGCCAAGATGGGCTTCAAGCGACAGTGATGGCTTCCGGCTTGGGTTTGGTCAGTGAGGGAGGCAGAGAGGGTGACCAGAGAGAGGAGAGCAGGGAGGAGAGGGAAGAGAGAGCAGAGACAAAGGCAGAGAAAATGAGAAAGAGAGAGGGAAGAGAGAGAGTGTGAAGGAAAAAATTAGAAAGAGAAAGGGCCCACCGGGTGAATAAAAAAACAATAAAAAATTTTCCAACATGGTACTGTGCTGTTCTATTAATAGAACGGCATTGTAGCATGTCGAAAAAAATTTGAGATTTGGAACAACTCATGAAGCAAGGATTTTGGTGTTTGGTTTGCCAAATGCCAAAAATTTTGGCATTTGGCATTTGGCACACCTAATGCCAATGCTCTAAGTGACCATGATTAGAGAAGAGTAATCCTCGAGTAAGAGTGCATTTCAAATGATATGGTAAACAATATTCATATAATAAACCCAAGAAGCTTGCATAAATTGACTAACCATGCTAACAGAAAAAGTAATATTAGTGTGATTGTGAGACAAAATAATCAGTCTCCCAACCGGGCATTGGTATCTCCCTGCCAATAGACAATCTGAATCTTCCTCCAATCTATGATTTTGCTCCACTACCGGGGTATCACAGGCCTAGCTTCAAAGCATTCCAATTTTTCTAAGTGATCAAGGACATATTTACCGTTGGTATATTAATATACCTTGCTTGGACCTTGCTACTTCAATACACAGAAAATTATTTAAAGCTCCAAGGTCCTTTAATTTAAATTCCTTGGCCAGATATCCTTTCAACCATTCTATTTCCTCAATAGCATTACCTGTTACCATATCATCAATATAAACAATAAGAGCGGTACCCCTATCTAAAGGTGAGCGCTTGATAAAAAATGTGAGCACTCTAAGCCTGCCTGTATCCATAAGCCCCATGGCCTGACTGAACCGTTCAAACCATGCTCTAGGAGATTGTTTTGATTTTTGCGCAATGATTTATTCAATTTGCAGTCCTGTCCATGAGTTGATAGGCTCCTAAACCTGGGGAACATCCATGTAAACCTCTCATCACAGAGGAAGAGTTTTTTGCATCAAGTTGTTTAAAAGTCCAGTTCATATTTGCTGCTAATATACTCATGGAATTCATCTTAGCCACTAATGCAAATGTCTCTTGATAGTCAATCTTATACGTCTAAGTGAACCCCTTTGTGACCAATCTAGCCTTGTTCCTATCTATGGAACATCAGCCTTGTGCTTAACTGTGTACACCCACTTGCAACCCACTATCTCTTTCCCTTTAGGCAACTCAACTAATTCCCAAGTATTGTTTTTATGCAATGCTGTCATTTCCTCAAACACATCATCTTTCTACTTCGGGTCAGTGAGAGCATCCTATACATTATGATGAATAGGAACACAAGATAACTGGGACACAAAGATACGATAGTTTGGTGAAATATTTTGATAGGAAATATAATTTGATATTAGATGTTGAGTACAAGAGGTTTCGGATCAGCTGATATCGGAGTCTTAGAACAGTTTTGTGGGTGGTAGACAAATACTTGATTCAGTTCTCATTGCTAATGAGTGTGTTGATAGTAGGGTGAAGAGTAAGATTCCGGGGGTTATTTGTAAATTAGATATTGAGAAAGCCTATGATCACGTGAACTGGGAGGCTCTTCTTGATTTGTTGAAGAGAATGGGATTTGGGGTGAGGTGGTGTAGGTGGATTTGCACTTGTATATCTATAGCCCAATTCTTTGTCTTGTTTAATGGGTCTCCAGCTGATTTCTAGTTATGATGGAGGTCTTCAGTAAGATGATGAAAAGAGCTGAAGGGGCTGGTTTGTTTCGAGGCTTTAGGGTTGATGGTAGACGGGGTGGAGGGGTATGTGTCTTGCATCTTTTGTTTGCGGATGATACAATTTTGTTTTGCGATGTTGATGAGGAGTAGATTCTACATGTTAGGATGCTTCTTCTTTGCTTCCAGGCAGTGACAGGTTTAAAGGTTAATGTGTTGAAGAGTGAGATGGTTCCCATTGGGGAGGTTCCTAATGTCCATGTCCTGGCAGAGATTTTGGGATGCCAGATTGGGTCTTTACCTATGACCTATCTTGGTATGCCTTTAGGGGCGTCCCACAAGACCCCTACTTTTTGGAATCCTATCTTGGAGAAAATTGAGCGTAAGTTGGCTAGTTGGAAGAAGATGTATTTGTCAAAAGGTGGAAGACTAACGTTGCTTAAAAGCACATTATCTAGTCTCCCCACTTATTATTTGTCTCTTTTCACCATCCCTATGCATGTGGCCAATAAAATTGAGAGGTTGCAAAGGGATTTCTTGTGGGGGGACTTCAAGTTACACTTGGTGGGATGGGACAAGGTGTGTGCACCTTTGAAAAATGATGGGTTAGAAGTAAGGAAATTAACTACTTTTAATAAAGCCTTACTAGGGAAGTGGTTATGGAGGTTTGGGATTGAGGAGACAAGGCTTTGGAGGAGGGTTGTAGCTCTCAAGTTTGGGGAAGAATGGAGGGGATGGACTTCCAAGCTAGGTAGAGGGGTACATGGGTGTTGCTTGTGGAGAAGTATCCGCATGGGATGGGAGGATTTTAGCAAGAATATTCGCTTTGAGGTAGGACCCTAGGGGTGGGGGATAGAGTGAAGCTTTGGACAGATCAATGGTGTGGGGATTCTCCACTTCAATTGACTTTTCCGAGTGTGTATGGGATTGCATCTAATAAAGGGGCATCAGTGGCCTCTTCTCTTGAACGGTTGGGGATTGAGGAGCGGAGAAGCTGGGATGTTTATTTTACTCGGGGAGCAAATGATTGGGAAATGGGTGGTGTGGATGATTTTCTCTGTACCTTGGGCTCAAATCTACCTCCCACTGAGAACGGAGATCATATGCAATGGAAGTTGACAAAGAATGGGGACTTTGATATTCGATTGTTCTACAATAAGTTAAGAAGCCCCATGCCCATTATTTTTCCTTGGAAAGGTGTTTGGAAGGTTAAGGCTCCTTGGAGTGTTTCCTTCTTTGTGTGGACTGCTGTATGGGATAGGATCCTTACAGGTGATAATTTAAGGGGTAGAGGGTTGGATTTTGTCGACTGGTGTATCATATGCTGTAGTAATGGGGAGATGGTGGATCATTTGTTACTACATTGTGGAAAGGCTTATCGGTTGTGGGGTTTGGTTAAAGATCTTTTGGGTTTTCTTGGGTCTTGCCAAGATCAGTTGCAGATACTCTATTCGGTTGGTGGAATTGGCCCGAAAAGCATTTGTCTAGCATTTGGAATTTAGCTCCATTATGCTTGATGTGGTGTCTTTGGAGGGAGCAAAATAGGAGTACATTTGAGGATTTGGATAGTTTGGATGACCAGCTATTGGCCTCTTTCAGTGGCACTTTGTTTGACTAGTCTAGGGCTTGGAGACTCATCTCTAGTGATTCTCTCCCTATGTTCCTTAACTCTCTCCTGTATACTTAGTATCTTTTCTTGTCTTCATCTTTACACTCTTTCTTTTCCCTTTGTATTTTTCTCTCTGCCTTATGTTTTTCTGCATAAGGTAGTGTTCTTGAATATAAATCTTTATTACCTATAAAAAAAAACAAGATCTAATACTCTTACGAAAGGAAATAGGAGTATCATCATTCTTATGATTATCAGAAGGTAGAAGGAGAAGATAATATTTATATATATAAAATAAAATAAAATAAAGTAGGAATGGGATTAGAGATATTACCTACACTTGAAGAAGTTGATTTATGTGTACTTGGAAGGGTGATCTTGTCCTCCTGCCTTCTGAAATACTTTAGTGACATTCCTAGTAGGAAAAGGAAACTCCCCTTCAACCCAAGAAAGTTGCTGCTATTCCACCTCCATAGTTGTCAAAACGTGAATTGTATCATAAATCGATTATCGTATCATATATTGTAAGATACACAAACACCTAAAAAAATTTATAAAAAAATATTATAGATATACATATAAAAGATAAATTTATTATAAATTCAAAATATATTCGACTAATGACTAATTCAATCATTACTTATGTAATAATATTTAACAAAGCTAACTAAATAAATCAAATTAACACATGTTTATAACATACACATTCAAATTGATTAAACTCAAAAGTGATAATACATGATATATGAACCACAATAATAATTTGGTGAGAAGTGATAATACATGATATATGAGCCACAATAATAATTTATTTTCTTCATATTCATCATCTTGCCTAATCAACTCTATCTAAAGTCATTGCTATCATAATGTTCATCATCTTGCAAAATTATTTCTTCATTATCATCGACATTTACTCTATCTTCTTATTCTTTTATTCTTATAATTTTTCTTTTATATATATACACCTTTTTTTTTGTCATTCTAGCTTCTTCAACATAGAATCATGGACATGTTATTTTATTGGGCTCAATTAAGTAGCCTAATAATTTTGAGTTAAAAAAATCTAACAACTTGTTGGACTCGAATAAAAGCACAAATTTTAATATAAAAAATCAATTTTAACTCACTTGTCTATTTATCGTATGATACGTACGATTCTACGAATCATACAATACAAACCTATGTATTGTACGATTCGTGTGCACTTCCAATATGGAATTTTTTTTACACGATACGATGCATATCGTATATCATATGATACTGACAATTATGTCCACCTCATCAAGCTATTGAGATTCCATCAGATAAGGCTATTTGGGTGGTTTTAAGAGTGATTCTTCATAGTTCAACTAACCGAGGAGGCTCCTCTTCACCAATTCTCTCCTCCTGAAGAGGAGTTGGGTCTAAAAAAATGAGAACAAGACTCAAAGAAAGTAGTATCCATGGTGACAAAATATTTACAAGAGGATGGTAACAACACTATCCTGTTTGTGTTGCAGAATAGCCTAGAAAGATACACTTTAGGGCATGAGGATCTAGTTTACCACATGTGGAGTGATGAGCATGGGCAAAACCAGTACAATCAAATACATGAGGAGTAACATGAAGCAAGTCAGAGGAAGAGTGTGATGATAATACCTCTATTAGTGTCTTGAAATTGAGGACATGTGATTGATGAGTTATGTGGCTATGAGGGTAGCATCTGCCAAATCAAATTTTAGGACATTCATAGTGCTAAAATAATTGTTAAATGATTAAATTTACTCTTTTCTAATAGTTCAAACTTTTGGGATAATCAACAATTTTTATTTATGGTATTAGAGCAAGTAGTCCTAATCTCAAACCAGGTCTTCACTTTACCTCCCATTTAAAAATTTAAAAATCCCACGTATTGGGCTCTTTTATTAAGGGGGGAGTCGAGGACACATGTGAGAGTGAGAGGTAGTTTTATAATAATGATTAAATTGCTAAACTCACTCTTTTCTCACTGATTAAGCTTTTGGGATAACTAATAATTTATCACATAGTAAGCAATAATGAATGTGCAATATCAAATAAATGATGATCTTTATGTTCAGTGACCCCATTTTATTGATGGGTATGCACACAAGATGTTTGGTGAATAATCCCATGCTCACTAAAGTATGATTGAAGATCCTCATCTCTCCCATCAAGTTGATTTAGTGCTATTTTTTGAAAGATGTTAAAGCAAGAAAATACATTACTTTTTTCTTTCAAAAAATATACCAAGTACTTCGAGAGTAAATCATCAATAAATGTAACCATTGAAAACCAGACCAGGATACCACATGAGAAGATGGGAGACATCAGTATGAACAATGGTAAATGCATGAAAACTGTTGCTAGAAGGTAAACGAAAAAAAAAGCATGATGGTGCTTCGTAAGTTCACAAGTTTCACAAAATTTGAGATGTTTAACTTACAAACATAAAGAAGTGAGAATACGTAATAATTGAAATGGTAGATGGCCTAATCTTTGATGCCACAGCCACAACTGAGCACTGGAGGAATCTAAAAGCCATGATTGAAATGCTCATGGGGCAGAGGAATCGAGGATATAAAGACCATCCTGCTAGCACTGCCAATCATCCTCTTAAGATCTTGAAAAATGCAAAAGGAAATTACCATTAGTGCAGTTTTATGTGCATAATAAAGTTTATTTATGTTCCTTGTTTCATGTATACAACGTTATTATTTTTTACTTCTTACTTTATGTGTTTTACAGTCATTGGCAGTGATTACACTTGGTGATAGACAGATGGCACAAAGAATAGACAACCTTGAGGGCGCAGATGAACTGAAGAGGTTTTATCTCCAGGTCTCTTAATTTTCTTTTGATTTTGTATAATTATATGCGGAGAGCCTTTCTTATAGTTGCTCACAGCTATAAATATATTTGTCAGTATATTTATGCCCTGCAATTTTTTTATGGTTTACAATTTTTTGGCCCATAATTATGGAACTACAAATTGGTTGATTGTCCACCCAATTGTAGGCAAGTCATGAATCCCTTTAAACGTAAAATTTCTGAAGTTATTATTGTTTAATTTAGGATATGTCTGAAAAGAAGTCATGGGCCTTTGGATTTTTCTTCTACTTTGATTTTTCAAACTATTGGTTGAATTTTCACTTATCCCAAACAAACAAAGAAACCCAAAGGATATATATATATATATATATATATATATATTGGTTGAACTTAATTTTTGTTTGAAAAGATGAAGTGAACTTAATCTCTTGATGGATTTGCAACTTTAATATATTACTACTGGCGAAATGTTAAGAATTTGTATAAACTTTTCAGTACTCATTTCCTCCTTCAAGTGTTGGGGAAGTTGGGCGAATTGGGGCACCTACTAGAAGAGAAATTGGTCATGGAGTGCTTGCAGAGAGAGCCCTTGAACCAGTCTTGCCTTCTGAAGATGATTTTCCATACACCATACGTGTTGAGAGTACCATCACAGAAAGCAATGGCTCCTCAAGGTGAAAAAGCTTTTTAGCTAATCTGTAAAATTAAAAATTAAAAAATAAAAATGAAAATGATATGTTTTTTAGGTTATTCCAAAAATTTAAAGGCATGTTCAACTTATGTGATGAATATTTCTGCAGAAAATGTGTCTTCTTTTACTCTAAGAACTGCCCATTGAGTCCTTTACTTGACATTATGGTTTACTCCTTAACATCAGCTTCTATTTTGAAACAGCATGGCATCTGTTTGTGGTGGTTGCTTAGCATTGCAAGATGCCGGTGTTCCTATTAAGTGCTCTATTGCTGGGATAGCAATGGGTATGGTTCTGGACACTCAGGAATTTGGGGGAGACGGAACTCCACTTATTCTTTCTGACATAATTGGATCTGAAGATGCCTCTGGAGATATGGATTTTAAGGTCATATATTCTAGAATATAAGTTATTTACTTATTTAGAGTGTTCAATTGTGTTAGAATGGTTAAATTATTACATTCACAATTTTCTAACAGTTTAAGCTTTAGGGACAATTGGTAATTTATCATGTTGTTAGAGAATAAGTTTAGGAGTTGATCCCTTTCCCCACTCTACCTCTCATTCAAAATATTGAAAATCTTACATGTTGGGCTCCAATTATTTAGGAGGAGTTTAGACCCACACATGAGAGGAAGTATTAGAATATGGCTAAATAATTAAATTCATAATTTCCTAACAGCTTAAACTTTTGGGATAATCGGTAATTTATCAAATTGATTTCAAATTAAATTTTCTATTAGATCTGAAAAAGCTTGTACTCAAGATGTATTGCAGAATTAATGGAATGCCAAACTATCAAGATCAAAGGAAAATAACATGATGTGTGTGGTAAACAAAATGGTGGTTACAGGTTGCAGGAAATGAAGAAGGAATAACTGCATTTCAGATGGACATAAAGGTGAGATAGTGTCTACACATTCCAATTTATAGCTTCAAAATTTCTCTTTCTTTCGTTGTTTAGTTAGGAGTAATTGCCATTTATTTGTGAATGCAGCATGCAATTCTGCTTCTATCCAACATCCTCCTTAGAATTGTCTGTGTGAATGTGTGTGTATATATAATAGTAATAAAAAAAATAATAATAAAAACAAAACCAAAATCTTACTTATCAGTTTTTCTTGGAAATATATCAGTAATGTTCAATAACTATATTTAATAAATAATTACGATTGATCCTTCTATGATAGGTGGGAGGAATTACATTACCCATTATGAGAAAGGCACTCCTACAAGCAAGAGATGGCCGAAAACACATTCTTGGTATGCTCTCTAATATTTATTACAAGAATCCATGAAAACTTATCTCTTTGATTTTCTAGAGGTGATATAGTTGTGAACATGGATGTAATTATTCTGGATTTCTTTTCAAATGGATCTTAACATTTTAATGTTGTAACCAACATGTACAACCAATAATATAAATTAGGGTAAATTACATAAATGATCCCCAATCTTTACAACTTATATCAATTTAGTCCCTAACTTTTCAGTGTGTGCCAATTTGGTACCTACTGTTAAGTGTTGGACTGAAATTGTTGACTTGACAAGCGGCCCAAATAAAAAATTATTTCTTTGTCACGTCAACCAACACTTGTACAGCCACATCATATTACATCTAAAAAAAAAAAAAAACAACTTAATCACATCTATTTCTCACGTGTGTGCTAGCTCTTTCGATTACCACTCAACACTCCAAACCGCAACCCATAGCCTCTTCACTCATCAGAGAACCAAATATGCGGTATATTCAGTCTACTTCGGTCCACATGGTCCATTTTGGTCCAATCAGTCTAATTCGGTCAATTGTGGTTTATTTCGGTTCACTTTGGTCCATTCCGTCCACTTTAGCGATGCTTTGAGAGGAGATGTTTGTGTAGAAAGCAGAGCTACTTCATTGACAGTTATGTCACATTCTCAACATAATATTACTAGGTTCTTAATAAAATTATATTTTTCATATGTTATTAGTCTTTTAGTCTTTTATTTTTTAATATAAGTGATGCATTTATTGATATCTCTATCCTCCTTAGGTCATTCAAGTCGTATAAAAAATGAATCGTTTGTAAGGCATGTTAAAAACAAATTTCAACTCCACATTACATTATTTACAAAAGGGTTCGGTTAATGGGTGCCTTTAAGACATTTGTTAATAAACTAGGCATGTTAAAAACAAATTTCAACTCCACATTACATTATTTACAAAAGGGTTCGGTTAATGGATGCCTTTAAGACATTTTTTAATAAACTAGGCATGTTAAAAACAAATTTCAACTCCTCATTACATTATTTACAAAAGGGTTCGGTTAATGAGTGCCTTTAAGACATTTGTTAATAAACTATTTTAGAAAAATTTTAAAACTAATACCACTTTCATGGGAAATAGGAAAAAAAAAATCATAAAAAATTTCTAAAAATATTTCTATTAAGTTTTTCCATTTTAATAATATCTCTTATATAATAATTGAATCTAAAAATATATCATGTTTACTTAAGAAAAAAGAAACACAAAAACAAAACAAACAAATGATTGCAAACAAAACGGAGGTTTCTTGGACAATTCAGGAGTGGGACTTACCCCAAGTTTAAACACCCATGACCCACCAGCTTGTGTCCTTTGACTCCTTTCCCTTTGTGACAAAACCCAACTCCATTCTTGTCTTGAAGAAAAATGCGAGCTTTCAGCTTTGAGAGAGAGAGAAGGTTGGGTTACTAGGGAAAACGCCCTCTGTTGTGTGATTTAGATTGGTATTGGATTGAGTAGGAGAAGAAACTATGTAGCCAAAGATATAAAATTCAGGGTTTTGGCCTGGACTCTTAGTCTTATGCTAAAAGGTGTAGAGGAGCCTCCTGTTGCTGTCAAAGTCAGCATATGGGTCCTAAGGTATTCTAAAGCTACCTAATCACACCATTCTTTAATTCATATTTCTAACTCTTGCTATCTATGCAATATCTCAATAAGAAGCTTGATTTGCGTTGGTTTTTCTACTGACTTTAGGCCCAAAAATCAATTCTTTATTGATTTTTTTTTTTTAAACTGCTTTCTCCATGCACCAGATTTTGAAATGGATGGGAGATATGGGTACAATAAATGAGGTGACTATTATGTTACACTATTAAAGAGTCAATAAAAGACATTATAAATCCATGTGTTTTGGTCTTGTGTCAATTTAGTCCATTATGCAGGAAGTTAAGGCTTGGCTATAGTTCCACTAGAAACTGCTTCCTGTATCACTTTCCTCTTCTTTTTTCTTTTCATTTTTCTTTTTCTATTTTTATTTTTTCAATCTCTTCTTTCCATCTAAATTTCCCTCCCCTTTGAAGGGACTTCAAGGAGAAAAAGATTAGTTAGTCTCACTGTACTCTTTCTTTCTTTGTTTTGGCTTGCTTGGGTTCCCTTACTCAAAAACGGGTTGTATTCTTATGGAAATATGGTTTCTCTGTGTGTCTGTGAATGTGTTGGTGGTGTAAATTAGAAATTTATGTGTTGGTGGACATATTCAAAGAGATGAGTGATGAGGCTGGTTGTGGTTTGGATTTTGGAGTGATGAGTGCTGATCTAAAGAGTTAGGGATTTTTCCCCAAGCACTCACATGAGAAACAGATGTGACAAAGTTTTTTTTTTTTTTTTTTTTAATGTAATATGGCGTGGCTGTACAGGTCATATTACATAAATATGAATTGACATAGCAATTTCCATCCAACACTTAATAACAGGGACCAAATTGACACAACACTGAAAGGTCAATGTCCAAATTAACACAAGGCCTAAAGGTTAGGGACCATTTATGTAGTTTACCATATAATGTACAATATTATATACTGTTTGCAGAGTATCTCTCTCTCTTTTTTTAATATAGTGTAATTTTTTTTTTCTCTTTTTCATAATTTGGTGGAGGACTAACAGTTGAATTTTTCCTAGCAGTTGTGAAAAAAGGTGATTACCTTTATCCCACTCTTGCAAGGAAATTACTTCTATTTCAGAACCAATAATTCCTTGTTTTTCCCAACAACTAGAAAAAAAAAATTGGACAGTTAGTCCTCCACCAAATTAGAAAAGAAAAATTACACTATTCAAAAAAGAGAGAGATACTCCTGCCAAATGTATATAATATTGCATGCTAGTTTGAAAGAAAAGACAATAATTACTCATGCAATTCATAGTTTTCTGGTAACTAACTGTTATTTGCAATCGTATGAAAAAACTATGAGCTACATATGTTTCCTTTAAATTGTAAGACTCAAAATTTGTGCTAATTTTCATCATGTTAAAAGTATGCTCCAGGTTTTTAGTCTACGTACAGCAGTTAGCCCTGGTCTCTGAGTTTCTTTTATTTTTTATTTTAAAGTAGATTTTATATTAAAGAAATCTGAGAGGTTTTATCCCCTAGTATACTAGTTATAGAAAAGAGGTTCTCTAGTAAATCACACTCTGGAAGTTTAATAAATCAAGAAATTCTAAGAAAGAAAAATGCAGAGACCACCCAATCTATAATCCCTTCACACAAGGTTAAATATAAAGATTTGTGTTTGTTTGTAGATGGCTCCCCTCAATTGTCAAAACTGGCAACATATATCCAAATGTTGTCTTGAATATTAGTCGAAATTTCTCTTTCACACTTCCTGTATTCTAGATTGTCTCATTTTGGCAATAAAATTATGACTACTTTAAAATAGATAATAAAATTAGGAAATTTCAATTCCAATTGATTAAAAACTCTTTGATTTAAATAATTAAATTCCTTTTTTGCTTGAATAAAACTTGAGGGTATTTTTTATTTTTTTATTGGTTAGTTACACATGCACCCAATGGATCTTGAATCTACAATCTCACCCCCCCACCATGCTCTTACAAGGGAAGAAGGTACCAAGCTGGGGGATGTTTTGATAAATCACACATTGACTTTAAACCATCCATAAAATGATGTCAGAAAATTATGACTATTAGATATCCAGTGATCATTTGAACATTCCAGGTCTTGATGCCTACAATAGCCTTAGCCTAACTCTCTCTTTGTTACATACCTCTTTTAATAACTCTAAATCATTGTTCATATTGAAGAATTTATAAATAGAATTCACAAAAGTTGCCAGCATTGGAATGCGATGCTCATTATCATAACTTTTATACAACATTTTTTCTTGGTAAGAGAAGGGCTGAAAGGGTACTTTGACTTTTGATTGCCAATTTAGTGGTGTAGATAAAGTGCTGTCCTTTTTAACAACATACACTGCATATGAACAGTAGAACATGTAAGTATGATTTCTGTTCAGAAACTATTCATTTTCTGTTCTTTTCTACATGATCATTCGTCAATATATTATCTTCTACATATTTGATTGTCTCCTTTTAGCTCTCAGTCTAGTCTGTGTAGTCCTGTTTCTTTCAATTTCTCAGGTTCTATAGAGCCATTTAATAAGTGTTTTGTGTTGGTCTTTAGAGGTCATTTTATATGTTGAAAAGCACATTGAGCTTTACTTTGTCCTATCATTTCAAACTAATTTTTTTTTTCTTTAATGTTTGATAATTCAGCTGAAATGTTGAAATGCTCGCCTCCCCCCTTGAAAAGGCTTTCAAAGTATGCCCCATTAATTCACATCATGAAGGTTTGTTTTTCACTTGTAGAACTCATTATACTGCATGGTAAATTAAAATTGATGAACTACAACATATAATGTATTCCCTCACCACGTTGTTTGTAGGTCAAACCAGAGAAAGTAAATGCTATCATTGGTTCTGGTGGGAAGAAGGTTAAGAGTATTATTGAAGAAACTGGGGTAGAGGCAATTGACACACAAGATGATGGCATAGTAAGATCAGAAGAAGGCTTTATCTTTAATATTTTTTTTGTTTTTGATATTTTAAATCCACAATTTATTCTATTTGAGTGTGTAAATATGTGTTGCTTTTGTAGGTGAAAATTACTGCAAAGGATTTATCAAGTTTAGAGAAGTCAAAAGCTATTATTAGTAATTTGACAATGGTTCCAACTGTTGGTGATATCTATCGGTATCCCTTTTTTCCAGTCAAAAGCTATTCTTCATGTATTGGGGAAAAAGCACTCTCCCCCCTTTATGTTTGGGGTAGTTCACGATTTTCCCCCTAAACATTGAAACCAAACAATGTTTCTCTATGTGCAATGTCTAAAATAACCTCAGTTAAAAAAATAAAATATCAAAAATACCCCATGTCAAAACCGAGTAAGTTAAAGATTGAACAAACTACTAACTCCCAAAAATCCCAAACTAATAACTATCAAAGAAAACCACATAATCTCAAAAAACCCACAAGCCCAACATCCCAATCAATAACACAAATTGATTAAAATGAATATTTTAAAAAAAGAAGGTTAATCAAGTAGTTCTGAAACCGTATACCTCATACTCTTCCTTCTCTCAAAATTGTATTCACCACATTCTCAGTCTGGTGCACATCTCTCTCTCTCTCTCTCTCCTGGGATTGCAAAAAATTAGGTCTCTGTCTTGGTCTTGGTCTTGTTCCTAATACCAAAGTTTTAGATTCCCACCATTTCTGAGTAATTTAGTTTTTTCTAGTTCTGTTTGCTCCATGTGTAAATCAAAGGAAAATAAACTCAAATCTCAAAGCTTATATCTTTCCTTACATATCCTTTGTTTGATTCTGTAGAAATGAAAAATTAACTCAAATTGAAGTTTTTCTCTCTTAATTGACTAAAGTGGACCCTTCTAACTTCTAGTGGAAAGCTTATTTTCCCTCTCTTTTCTCAGAAATCAAACAGGTTCCTAGCGTAGGCGTTCACTTCTTTATCTATAAACTTTTCTTTTTTTTGTTATTTTATCGATTAGAAAGCCGCCACTGCAAATGCCATTAGCATTATTTGCATCAGCTGCTCTGCTAGCTTTTTCCCTTGCCAATCCATCTAAAACAAAGTCCACAAACAAGTTCAATTTTTGAGATTAATGTGGTTTTCTTTGATAGTAATTATTTTGGGGATTTTTGGGAGTTAGTAGTTTGTTCAATCTTTAACTTGGGGTATTTTCAGTATTTTATTTTTTTAGTTGAGGGTATTCTAGACATTGCACAATGGAATATTCTAGTATTCATAAAATTCTGTCAAATTAACTCGGAAAATAACGGAATGGGGTCTATTTGCTCATTTCTAGGAGATGGAGGGGTACATTGTTTGGTTTCAAAGTTTGGGGACGGAATTGTGAACTACCTTAAACATAAAGGGGGGAAAGTGCTTTTTCCCCTTATTTATTTATTTGGGTTCAAGGAAAGACTACATTGATGCAATCATTTTTTTATTTATTTTTCTATTTGATGATTCATAACCCTGATAAAGACATGCATAACAAAGGTTCACACATTAATTCTCTAGTGGTCAAATTCCAGTGTGAACTAGGGTCTAGGGGTTCCAACTATTATTTGTGCTTAATTTGTGAGTTTGAGATGTATTTGATCACTTGCCTCTTGCTTTGTAGGAACTGTGAGATCAAATCAATAGCTCCTTACGGAGTTTTTGTTGAGATAGCCCCTGGGCGAGAGGTATATATTTCATCCCAAGTTTCTTATAAAGCACAAACCATTCCATGAGTTGATATTTTTAATCTCTTATTGCTGACTAGTATAATTGATTTTTTCAGAAATATGTACACACACAATGATAGTTGGAATCCCTTATAAAGTTATATCTTGCTTTAACCAGTTTTGTTTCTTGAGTTTCAGGAATGATGTTCCTGTTGTTCTAGCATAGAACAATAAAGTATTTAGTTGATGTGAACAAATTGATGTTATTCTTTTTCTATCTTCAATCAATGAATAATTTATTTTTGCTTTACTCTTTAAAAATATTATTTTACAGGTATTTAGGATTTCTTTTATAGAGGGGATAGGGATCAACAGGGTATCCTCCACAAAGAAGTCTCAATTTTCAATTTTTTGTGCAGGGACTTTGCCATATTAGTGAATTGACTTCAAATTGGCTGGCAAAGGCAGAAGATGTGAGCACATAGTCATTGTTTTCTTTTAATACCCTTATACAGAGTTCATGGTAATCTTTTCTTATTTTTTTTATTTTTATTTTTTTTTTTTTTTCTTTCAGGCTGTCAAAGTTGGAGACCGTATTGATGTTAAACTTATTGAGGTAATGGCAATCTGCTATTTCATCTCCCCCACAACCCCCCCACCCCCCAAAAAAAAAAAAAAGTTCTAAATATTACATCTTATCTGGTGACTAACGGCTTAACATTTATTTTGTTATCTGCCTTTGTGAGAAACATTGTGTTAGGTACCTCATTGCATTGTATCACTTACACTTGTATTGTAACTCTAGTGACAAATAGTCCCAATTACCAGTGGATTAGTTAGGAGGGTTGTTGATTAGTGAGTTAGTTACTTAGCTAACTACTATTCTTTTAACTAGTTAGCAATATTCTGTTAGTTAGTTAGCAAGGATTACGGGTATAAAGGGGACAACAGTGGATTTTTTTGGACATATGAATAATATTTCTTAACAATCACTTGATTGCGATGAACATGATGAAAACCCAAATACCATGAGGAACATACAACAGAACAGATTCCCCCCCCCCCCCCCTTCTTTTCCCTTTGTGCACATTGTGGGGTAGCATGTTATTTTTGTATTATTTATTATTCACATAAATCTATCCATTAGTTTCCACGACACATAGTAGATAATACATTGGTTGCATTTGAATATGAATTTAATTTGTGCTCTCACACCAGAACTCAAGTTACTGTTGTTCTGTTGATCATCTGTTTTCTGTAAAGTCCTTTCAAAATCTTGTTCCTTTTTGTTTTTATTAATTTCTAACATTTGTTAGTAGTGGTGGTGAAGCTAGAACTAGTAAAATTTTATGTGTGTGTGTATGACAATTATAAAAGGGAGCAGGGAAATTTTTTTTTTTTTTAATTTATTATTATTTTGGAGGTTGATATGAAGGTTTGGCATAAATCTCTTTAAATTGTATCTTTAGAAACATATCATTTAATTAATAATAAATGCAAAAATGTTAAATGAAATGACTATGGATGTACTACTAGGATCATAATAAAATGATAAATTATTTTTTAGCAGTTTTCTGAGAAACTTCTGAATATTCTTGTCACATTTCTTTTCTACTTGATGGAGAGCCTCTACAGCTTTATTGAAAACTTGATCAAATGATCCCTATCCTCATATATTTTTCTTGATGAAGTTCGCTTTTTGGGGATCCCAACTCCTTAGTAGAACTTCTTTTTGATAATTATGAGTGTGTAATACAGGTAAATGATAAGGGTCAACTTCGCCTTAGCCGCCGAGTACTACTTCCTAATACAGAACCGGATAGTCCCAATGTAAAGCAGCAAACAGATAGCTCCACAAAAGATATAGTGGCTTCTCAAAAAGCACCTGGCAAAGGCTCAGCTAAGAAAGTAGTGAATGTTCCAAAGGATGGTTTAGCTGAAAAGAACATTGAACAACTCGGGGATAAAATTAGCACACCAAATTTAGAAAGTGCCCCTGAGAGTAATCCATCAGAGGACAATGCTCAACTCCCTCAAAAGAAGTTCATCAGGAGATTGGTGAGCCCTGCCAGAGATAGGCCCGATACAAACAAAGACAAATCAAAAGGCAGCAGTAAAGCAGTCAGTAGTGTCTCCAGCAAGGATGAGAATAGTTTAGTGAATGGAGAGGCTAAAATTGGGTAGCAAGTAAATTGGGTACAGATACATGTTGTTCCCACATGGTCTGAGTGACGGTGCAAGAGGCTTTATGCTAACAGGAAGCAATGGTATGAACTACCTTTCTTTCACATATTAAAAAAATTACAAAAAATTGCTTTATAATCCTTTTCTGCCAATTCTATTGGCATGAAAGAGCCACTTATCATTCACTGATTCAGTTCTTGAATTTTACTTATCATTCACTGATTCGGTTCCCTCATTCAAGAATTGAATACCTCATGCATTGGTCCAAATCTTCCTAATGAAGGTCTATATTTTCTTTTTTGTCCTTTGATCTATTTTTGGGGTGAAGGGATCAAGGTTCTCTAGATTTCCTAGGGTACTATACCGTGTAGAGTTATCTAAATCCCCACCCTTCCTTTAACAAATAAAGGTCAAGGTTATGCCACATCAGCTTGAATCCAGTCTGATTTTGATGGATTAGGTGGTGGTGTTTGATTGGAGCTTAGGGTTGGCTGCGGGTTGGGTTTATGACGCCAGATATTTACACCATGGGAGGGGGAGAGTGGAGCTTCAGCATTAAAAATCAAAGCTATCTCTTAGATTGGCGTCGGAGATTACATGAAGTCTGAGAAATCAGTTTAAACAAAATGATTTATTAGTTATTACCATTATTTTGGCCTATTATCTATCTGAAACGACTTAACAATGGCATAGAAAGTTGTGAAATTTTCAACCAGCTCCTGTTGCAATCTTTGTTTCACTAGTAGTCTGGGAGTTTAGGTTACAATTTTTGTTTCGTTTATTAGAGCAATTTTTTTTCCTCGCTAAATTATCTTGGTTTAGCACGTGGGTTTGTTTCATTAATTTTGCAATTTTTTTGCTTGTTTAGAAGCATTAATTTCTTTTTAAATTAGTGGATTACTGATGTAGCATAATCTTGACCTATTGTAAAAGTAAGAGTGGAGATTCAAAGAACTCCGTACGGTAGAGTACCCTAGGAATTGAACTTTTATTGTAAAAGAAAGAGTGGAGATTTAAAGAACCCTACACAGTAGAGTACCCTAAGAAATCTAGAACATTTTGATCCCACACCTAATGCCACCTGATAAGCTTAGATAACAGTTGTGTGCAGGCATCAACGGGATTGTTTTGTTTTCCTAATGATGTCTGATGGCTTTCTACTTTTACAACTCATTCAAATTCAAACTCATTATTGCATTTTTGTTTTTTGTTTTTGGTAATTTGTTGAGGATTTATAGCCAGCCCAAAAGTTTGGGACAATGGATTTGTTATTGTCGTTTTTAATTGATAAGTTTAACATGCCCCCATCAAGTTTTGAATCTATGACCTCACCTTTCACCGGGTGTGTATTTTTTTTCTATTCTTCTTGTTTCTTTCTATAAAACTTTAGGTCTTTGTGTCAATATTTTTTCGTAAGTCTGCTTTATCCCTGGTGAGAAGACATTCATTCACTTTTTTTCCTGATCATTATATACTGATTAAGGTGTGGACAAATATAATTAATAGTCAATTTTTCCAAGCATGAAAATAAAAAAATGTAATTTAAATAAAAATCATGTAAATTTTTACTTAATGGCTGTTGGCTGACTGATGGATGAATGTCTTTGACAGGAAGAGTTCAAATACCATATTTTGCCGACGGCTAGCATAAATTTTATGATAACCGTAGCAAATTGAACCTTACAGTTATGGCTTTCTGATCAAGTGTTTTGTAAAAGAAGGCTAAGGGGCAAGGGAAATATATTGAAGCAAATGACTTCAATTTAGAATTCCCATTTTTGGTGTTGCGTGTTAAGTGTCTCGCTAAAATGCTTTGAAGTTAATGGTGCTTCGTCACTGCTGCTTCAACAGTTGCTTTTGAAGCAGTCAAAGAAGAATGCTCCTTCCTATTCAATTTTCTTATTTATTGCTAGAATGTAAGAGTACAGCTTCTGTTGATTAAAATACAGTCATTCTTTCTACTGACTATTGTTCCAATGGCGAGAAAACTGTTGTTAATAATGCATTGGTCTCTCTCTCTCTCCATGAACGATTTATTTTCTGGTCACTTCCAAAACCCCGGAGCATACTAGTTATGGCAGTAGCCTTATTTTGCAACTTTCCAGATTGACTTAGTTGGAAATTGTCAATGACGCCCCAACACAATTTGAAGTAGGTTCATTTGCTAGAAGCTGTCTGCATGCTTTTCTTGAAAACGTATTCCATTTGTATTGGTGATGTTAGAGCAAAACTATGTTCTTGTCAACTACTATTTGGCTTACCTTATAAATTCCGTTCTCTCCTTTTTACTTAGCATATAGGCTATGTGGCGTATTTAAGTTCTAACTACTTTTTTTTTTTTTTTTTCTTTTTTAGTAGTATTAGGTAGTCATTGTGATGACTGACTGCAGAGAAAATTATTTGTTAGAATTGAACTTTTTTTTTTTTGGGTTAGAATTGAACTTGAGTTGTCTGGTTTGTAAATATAACTAATGGCTGACCCATGCGGTATAGTTTTGAAAAAATTACATTAAAAGTTTGGTCAAAAATAAAAACTTCAAGTCACAATGCCAATTAAAATACACTTTGATCATCCTTTGGCAATTCAACTAAAATAATGGAATTAAAACAAATGAACATGCAAAAATTTTTTAAAAATTGTGTTCATTGGACATGCAAAATTTTTAGCATTTCTTGATAAATAGCATGCTTTGAATGTGATGCAAGGCATTTCAAGCAATTATATGCCTATATCGTAATCCACTTGTAACTAATTTGTTAGTTAGTTAGAAGATTTCTTAAGCATTAACTTATAGGATTTAGACACTTGTCAACCATCTAGAGGCTGCCAATGCCAAACAACTAGTATAAGTAGGAGAATGTAAGCTCTTGGTCAATTAGTTTTGGTAGTTTAATGAATTGTTAGCCTTTGTGTGCTATTTGGAACTAAGTTTTCTTGCAAAGGTACTTATCCACCTATCAATTTGTTCTAAATAACTCAGCCCTTTCATTGTTTCTAAATCATACACAAACAGCTCATCACATCTCCTGCATTAGTTTGGTATCAGAGCTTGAGATCTTTAGGATTCAGGTTCATTTGCAATATGTTTCTTCATTTTTTTGTCAAAGAACATATCAAGATTTAGTCTTGATTGCTTTTCCTAGCCTAAAATGCCTCTCTTAGAGCATCCACAATAGTGGTGCTATTTTTTTTTGCCATTTGGCTTCACAAAAAGTTATTTTATCTATTTTACCTACTTACTTTACAAAACATCCAACAGCAATGGATCTATTTTAGCTTTCAACATAATAAAATAATATAAGCATCACAATAAAATAATATATCAACTACTATAAACAGCAATCACAACCACCGCCACCATTGACTATTCTACCACCGCCACCACCGCTACCCCACTGCCCCCACCGCCGTCGCCACATGATAGCAAATAGTCGTCTAATGTTAACAAGTGATTTTTTTAACTTCAAATTATACTTATTCATTTTTTGTTTATTAAAACAATTTTTCTCAATCATCATGATAGCAAATAATCATCTAGTGTAACAATAATGTTTTGTTTTAATCCCAAAGTATATATATATACAAATTTATCTTTTGACTAAAAAAATTTCTCAATCATCATGATAGCCTATTATCGTCTGGTATAACAACATTATTTTTTTTTAAACCAAATTATATATATACAAATTTATCTTTGACTAAAACAATCGTCTCAATTGTTCGGAAGCAATCTTAGAACAATGTGAACTATGAAATGGAGGAACTTTATAAGAAAACATATAAAATAGAATACATATTATAGCTAGAACAATATAGTCCATAGATTACTCACATACATAACTCAAACCAAATTACAATAAAACTCACACACTCGCACAAGTTCCTATGACTCATGCTTCTCAACATATAAAAAAAGAAGTTCCTTCGACTCGCAATTAGTTTGTAGTAGCAAGAAGCCATGGTGTTTGGGAAGACAAGGAATGATAAGGGCAAGAAGCAAGCTATTCTTGGAGTAGAGGAAGATGATATTGCGACCAATGGATCAAGGTGTAAACGGGTTCAAAATGGCTTAGAAGCTAAAGTGGAATTGTTGAGGAGGCAATTACAAGCCTTGACTGAACAATTGAGAAGAGATAGGAAACAACAACACAATCAACATGATGTTGCTGGAAGTGCAACTTCAAATGGGGGGGATTATGGGCAGTTCTTTGTTCATATTCCTAAGCAAAAACAAGAGTGGCATAACCGCAATCCTGTGATGGTTCAACCAAAGATGCCAAACCAAAATTGGGAATCAAGATTTGAGATTAGATTCCCTTTATTTGATGGCAGCTTGGATCATGAGGAGTTTGTAGATTGGCTTAGCCAAGTTGAAGAGATCTTTGCTTGTTATGATATTCCAGAATCCAAGAAAGTTAAATTGGCAGCAACTAATTTGAGAGGCAATGCAAGATCTTGGTGGGAGCAGTTGAAGATTCAAAGATTAAGGAGAGGAAACACCAAGATTCATACTTGGGAGAAGATGAAACAGAAGCTTAGAGAGCAATTCTTGGCTTACAACTACAACCACACCCTTTACAGCAAAGTGCAAATCCAAGATGTCCATTTCCTCCAAAACGGCTGGACTATTTCAGAAGCTTTCAATAGGGCAGTGCTAATTGAGAATCATCAAGTCAAGGGGGCACAATTCGTTCCTTTCAATTCTAAAATCAATGCTCGAAGTGGTGATGCAACATCCAACTTCACCAAGAAGGTTGAAAATGGATCAAATGTTGCTAAATCAAGTAAGGCTTCCAAGGTACTAGCCAAGAACCAACATGTTTTGTCAAAGGGTGAATATTGGTTGTTGAAGAGATAGAAGATCAAGACTTTCTGGTTAAAGAGTTAGAAGACCAAGACATTGGACATCTTGTTTTTAATAGCTACATTAAAGAACAGATTAGTGAGGGAGGACAAGAATTGACTGAAAGCATAATAAGTATGGTAGAATCTGTGCATGGTTAGTATGTGGAAGAACGAGCAAATGTTGTTGTTAAGGAAGCAAATGACTCTCCATTAGCAACAAGAGTTATGCAAGTTCTAAAACAAGAAGTGGAAGATAATAGACAACATAAATGTTATGTTCTTTGTGAGGAGGTAGTCATGAATGGGTTCCATCTGTTACATAGATGTGAAAAATCATATGAAGCTATTGTGGGTAGAACGTGCAACACACATAGCATGTACAAGCTAGTGCATCCACACTCCTTGCAACTAAAGAAAGGGAAGGCAAGCCCCAGGCCAATAGTCAAGATGAAGAAGGTTGATTCACTAGTGAAGAATAAAGCCTAGTAGTGTCAAAATATGCATGATTGATCATTAGCAAAGCAAAACCCTTAATGTTCAATTTGGTGTACATGTTTTACAATTGAAAAGTCAACCAAACTTGAGGACAAGTTTGCTTTCAAGAAAGGGAGTCCTCTTAATGCAGATGTATCTACATTGGCATTTCATTTGTGTAGGACTTGGTTGTGCAAAAACAGTAGCCTTTAGTGTGTTGCAACAGCATCAAATTCATCATACAAGGCAACTGTATCATCCTATAACTTCATACAAATTGTGTAGCAACCAAGAGCACTTGAGGTCAAGTGCTTCTTAAGAGGGAGAGTCCTGATGCAGGGCATTTCAAGCAACTATATGCCTATATCCTAATCCACTTGTAACTAGTTAGTTAGTTAGTTAGTTAGAATATTTCTTAAGCATTAGCCTATAGGATTTAGACACTTGTCAACCACCTAGAGGCTGCCAATGCCAAACAACCAATATAAGTAGGAGAATGTAAGCTCTTTGTAAATCAGTTTTGGTAGTTGAATGAATTGTTGGCCTTTGTGTGCTATTTGAAACTAAGTGTTCTTGCAGAGGTACTTATTCACCTATCAATTTGTTTTAAGTAACTTAGCCCTTTCATTGTTTCTAAATCATACACAAACAGTCCAGCACATCCCCTGCATCAGAACGTACAAAATTATGTGAATTTTTTGGGTAATAGTGTTCATTAAATGCACAACTTTCTTTTAAAAAAATGTGTACGTTGAATGTGCGTAATTTTGAGCATTCTTCGAAACATTGCATACTTTTAATGTACAAAACTATGCAAATTCTTTGAGTAATAGTGTTTGATAAATGTGCAATTTTTTTTTTTTTTGAAAAAATGTGTGTGATGAACGTGTAGAATTTCGAGTATTCTTCGAAAAATTGTGTAATTCGCACTTACAAACTTATGTGAATTGTTTGAGTCATAGTGTTCGTTGAATGTGCAATTTTTTTAGAAAAATTGTGGATGTTAAACGTGCGAACGATTGAGCGTTCTTCCAAAAATTGCGTAGTTCGAACGTAAGTTATTATGTAAATTCTATGAGTTTTAATAATCATTAAATGCACAAAATTGTGGAAAAATTGTGTTCTATGGACGTGAAATATTTTGAGTGTTCGTCGATAAATTGCGTACATTGAACGTATAAAATTATGTAAATTCTTCGAGTAATAGATTTCATTGAATGCGCAAAAGTTTTTGAAAAATTGTGTTCCTTGGATGTGCAAAATTTTGAGCGTTCCTCGATGAATAGTATATTTTGAACATACAAAATTATATAAATTCTTCGAGTAAAAGTGTTTGTTGAATGCACAAATTTATAAATTTAAAAATGTATGTGTTGAATGTATGTAATTTTGAGCATTCTTCAAAACATTGCGTATTTTAAATATACAAAATTATGTAAATTTTTTGAGTAATAGGGTTTGATGAACGCGCAATTTTTTTAAAGAAAAACAATTGTGTGACGAACGTGCGGAATTTTGAGCCTTTTTTTGGAAAATTTGCGTAATTCACACTTACAAAATTATGTAAATTGTTTGAGTCATAGTGTTCGTTGAACGTGCAATTTTATTAGAAAAATTGTGGACATTGAATGTGCAAAAGATTGACCATTCTTCGAAAATTTGCATACTTCAAAGTTCAAATGTATATTATTATGTAAATTCTTTGAGTAGTAGTGTTCATTAAATACGCAAAATTTTTTGAAAAATTGTGTCCGTTAGTGATGCAAAATTTTGAGTGTTTCTCGATTAATAGCATGCTTTCAACATACAAAATTATGTAAATTCTTCGAGTGACATTGTTCGTCAGGAGAAGGTATTTGGTATCAAATAATACAGCGTCAGCGGTATCAAAATCCAATAAATGTGAGACATATCAGCAAAAAATAACTAATCTATTAATAATTGAAAGACATGTGTTAGTGGGTAGTTATTTTTGCACACGTCTTTCATTTATTGAGTTTTGATATGGATGACGTGATATCATTTGATACAAAATACTTTTTCGTTCATTAGATGATCTTTTCTTTTTTAAAGTGTGTATGTTGAACGTCATAATTTTGAGAATTCTTCGAAACATTGCGTAGTTTAAATGTATAAAATTTTGTAAATTCTTTGAGTAATTGTATTTGATGGACAAGCAATTTGTTTTTTGAAAAATTGTGTGTGTTGAACATGCAGAATTTTGAGAGTTCTTCGAAAAATTGCGTAATTCGCACTTACAAAATTAAGTAAACTGCTTGGGTCATAGTGTTTATTCAATGCACAATTTTTTTAGAAAAATTGTAAATGTTGTTCATGCGAAAGATTGAGCATTCTTCAAAAAATTGCATACTTCAACCGTACATTATTATGTAAATTCTTTGAGTAATAGTGTTCGTTGGATATGCAAACTTTTGAGCGTTCCTAGATAAAATAGTGTGTTTTGAACGTACAAAATACATTGCCACGTGTCATTGCTATATGAGTCATGATAACTCCAAGACTTAACGTGTGACTTGATTTCATTTGCTTATTGTCTACTATTGACACATCACCACCGGGACAATTAACCAATCTGTATTTACATCTATAAGTCTTTTCTCATTCTCTATGTCTCTCTTTCTCCCTTCTATGTTTTCTTTCTGTCTAATAAAGTAGTTTGATAAGTGTCCTGCAGATTTCTAAGTCCTAAAAGTCTTTTAGTGTTTTTTCAATTCCAAGAGAGTGACCACATGTACGGTTAAAAAACCATATACGGTTAAAAAGCCATATACTTCAAAATCAAAAATTTATATCAATTACTACTTTTTTCTAGGTTTCACATTTACTCATAATCCTACTCTTAGGTGCATTACTATTCTTCTTTAATATATATTTTTATTTAATTGATATTGCATATAAATATAAAAAAGTAGTACTAGAGATACAAACTTCTTTACAAAATTTTTTACAAACTATTGATTTGGTGAATGATTATTGGTAAATGAAAAGGTGATGCATGGGTTCCAGTTAGCTCAACTGGTAAAGTCTCTGATAGTTGTATAAGAGATCTGGGGTTCAATCCCCGCCTACACCAAAAACTGATTGGTGTCTTAGTCTGATGAAAAAGAACTATCATCAGGAGCGGACGCCAGAGGTTGAAACTCTCTCAAAAAAAAAAAGGTGATGCTAATGGTGAGCCTAATTGAAAACCAGTAAAAGTTGGTCACATCAATAGTTTGTGGCTGTAGTATTACTCATATAATAAACTATTATTAATTTGACAAAAATGTATGATTAATTATTTAATTATATTTATTTATGCATTTAATGGTTTTTGTCTTACATATCTTTAAACTATTAATAATTTTTTAGACTATTGTACAATATAGTTATATTGTATACTAAATTGTATATAATATGAAAGTTGTATATACAAAATAATAATAATAATAATAATAATAATTATTATTATTATTATTATTATTATTATTATTATTATTATTATTATTATTATTATTATTTTTTACTCCCCCACAGCAAATTCCCTAGCTCTGACACTATTGACCCCCTAGAAAAAAAATCCTAGAGCCGCCATTGGGCATGGAGTTAGCTAAAACACATTAAATATTGTTATATTGTGTGATATCTTATTTTCTTGTTATGAACTTCCACTAACTTCAAATTACAACAATTGATATTAGAACTTCCGCTATTGCACAACACTAACACTTGTTATAGGTGAAGAAGAAAAATGTTAAAATTACAATAAATTTTACTATATAAAGCTAACAAACTAACATAGCAATGACTTACAAACTGTGATAATGAATGTGATTGGTGAGTTTCAACCACTTAATAATGAATGTTTGAACCACCGCACATCCTTGGTGCGATGGTCACTCCACAAGTATAAGTGTTTGTGGAGTGTGGGGAGTAAGGGCCAGGGTTCAAATCTCCAAGAGGGAGTTTCACACACATATACACTTAGATTATGCTAGAATAGAATTCTATCTTGTATAAAAAAAAATAATAAATGTTTGATTTTTATTATTTTTTTGTAATTGATGACATATCAGTTGTAAGCATTTGCATAGGTTTTTATTATTTTTTTTTTTCTAATAAGCCAATTAATTTGGGACTTTGCAGATCCACAAGACTCCTACATTTGTACACACCTATTTGTCTATGAAAAATGATATGTCCACAACATTTTCACAACATTTTTACAACAAATCCTAAGTGACAAGTTGGTATTGATTGTTATTGTTGGGGCAAAAAAGTAATCTTAGTGTTAGATTCAAATTTGATTCAATAACAACTAACCACTTATGATTTGTTGTGAAAATGTTGTAGACGTAGCACCTCTCATTTGTCTATATTCACAGAAACGCAACCTTCCTTGGGTCTATTTAAAGTCACGTCTCCCCCCACAACCCCCCCTTTCTCTCTCTCTTCAAAACAAGCTTTCTTGGCTGTCACAATCCTTCCCTGAAAAAACTGATAGATGCAGAACTCATAACCCCAAGAAGGCATTTTTTCTCATTGAACTCCATTAGGGTCTTTAATCTTCCATGCTAAATATGCTTAGCATATAAGAACAATTCAAAAAGGCATTTAGGGCTGTTCTGGAGGGAAGAATGATTCACATCAATAAGAAATTACAGTTAATGGAAAATGGGAACTTTCTTCACAAGGGATACCTTTATATGAACAGTTATTTCCATCTGCTTGTAAATAAGAATAAAGATTTTGACAAATACAAAAATTAAGTGGAAAGGGGAATAAAGTACTTGAGAACTGATCAAGCACGCTTGTCATACCAGTAAAAATAGAGCACCAGTCAGTCTTATGAATTACTACTTCATTTCCCCTTTTCCTTTTCCTTTTCCTTTTGGAACTTTCATCCATCTGCAGTACATGATTTTATATGTTCATTACTTCAAATATTATAAATGTCAAGGCTAGAGATCACATATCGTATCTTAAGTTCCCTCATTTACACAAGTAGCCATATCATAAATGACATGCCAATTTTGTAAAATTATTCTTATCATAATGACATGCCAATTTCGCATCCATTTCCACAAAAAGATATGAAGTGAGACAAAAACATAAAAACCTGTATGTTCCACTAATGGAAGGTGAGTCTTCGAGAATGTGAAGCCGAGACTGGAGACCCCTCATTGCTCTGAAAGTCGCTGTGCCAAGCATCCTGAACTTGAGCTGCAAACTGCAAGTTCCAAAGCACATCCTCAAGAGAAGGTCTATCTGATGGGTCCTTAAGCAGACACCTAACGCAGATCTCCATCATTGTTTTTAATGATTGATCCAGGCATGCCTTGTGTACTGCTGGGTCAACCATGTTCCTTCGAGCTACATCATCAGCTGCAATGCATCCTTGTAACTGCATGGTGTTAAGGAGTCGTAGAATTATGCACATTATATGAGATCATCAATCATGCTATGGTTAGCACAAACATTGGTTACCAATATTCTGTAAGCTCATGGCCAGTAAAACATACAATATATCTTGACAAGAGAACACTAACTCCACGCATGTTAGTTCTCTGTGTCCTAAATTTTGTATCCAACTGATCCAAAGGCTTAGAGAAAAGATATAAGTTGTGGTTAAGTTGATGGCCGGAGTAAAGCTTAGTGATTAACACCACTAGAGATACAATGAGTTGAGTAACACCACTATTAGAAGATTGGAAATTAAACTGTGGCAAAGTCATAGCAACATTCTCTATATCGTTCAATTTTTTTGAATAAGCTTCTGAGGGAACTGTTTGTGACAAGTTTAATATAGTAGAACCACTTTAAATTTGCATATATCTGACTACCAAAAAGAACACATATATGAAAATTAACAATGACATACTGACATAGCAATGGTGCGAGTGTGGTCATTGCAAACAAAAGCAAAACAGTTGAGCACTAAGTTAGCAGTGGGGGTAACAGTTGGTGATGTGTGGTCATCAACAACTACAAGAAAAACACTTTTTCTTCCAAAATAATTGGTTAGTTTACAGCTCTTCTTATTATGTACAAAAGTAACTTTAATTTTCTTATTGGCTAGTTGCAAATAAAGGGGGAAAACCCAGGAATACATAGAATTTTGAGCACTAAGTTTGTAGTGGGGGTTGCATACTGCTGGATTGAATCCTGTCTTGTATTCAAATTTGGGGTTGCCTTTGCCTGTGATCTCGTATCGTATTTGAATTCTAATTTTTGTTTTCATATTATTGATCTTGGTTACCATGGCAATTAAACTATTAGGAGAGAGAGAGAGAGAGAGAGAGAGAGAGAGAGAGAGAGAGAGGGAAAGGGAATTGGCATACTTACTTATTGGTAAGTTAGAAAGCAGTCTAATGGAAATGCTTCAAGTCAAACTATGAAAATTTAACTCTAAATTTTTCTTTTTTTAAAAAGAAGAAGAAGAAGACTGCAGACACTTTGAAAAGATGTTTTCCGTTATATAACTATACATGGACAATACCCATCCTAAAATTAGCGAGAAGGGAAAAAAGATGAGTAAATTATTTTTCCAAATCATGGCATGGAAGAAGATACAATTTCCATGCCATTCCAGACTTTACAATGCATTAACCATGTAAACAATAGACATTTTCGAGAAAACAGTCGATTAAGTACACACTATCTCCTAATTTTGAGAACCATACAACTAGATGTTGTTGATATTACCGTTTCGGTTTATGAGGAGAAATGAAGAAACACATTAAGAAAGGGTGTCAAAAGAAAATTATAATAATAGAACCATTCTTACCCGATCTTTTAGAATGTCCACTTCACTTCCAGATTTTACTTTTCTACCCAAAATTATTTCTAGCAACATCACTCCGAAGTCATAAACATCATTTTTGGCTTCATGTGTAACCCTGTGGTGTGATAGTTCATAGACAACAATTGTGTGAAACAATATTACTTGACTATATAATTAACAATAACAAAATAAACAAATCAAGTGTGCGCGTGTGTACTTTTGAACACGCACACCCCATAACTAACAAGATATTAAATCTGATGAAATGAGAATGACCACAAATCATTCTTATCCTCAAACCAGTCAATAATCATTTCTAGTTAGTCAATAGGTAACCTATATACAACTCTCAGATAGGTTTTACTTTCAGCAGAGAGCGAAGGGGGGGGGGGGGGGATAGGTTTCACTGCAATTGCAACAGCTCATAGATTATATATATATATATATATATATATATGATTTAAGGCCTTTTCCTTAACAATATATTTTAAATTATTAATTGAATGACTCAAAACCATACAAAATTTCAATTGCAAACCTTGCATTAACAATAGGATCTTTGGATCCGCTAGGCAGGCTTCCATGACCAAACTGCAAGGATGAGGAGAGGGGGGAATATAAATTCAAAGGATTTGCCCCAAGGAAAAGTACACTACTCAATAAAAAGAAAAGTTACCTTTACCATGTTCTCAGCTAATAAGGGCAAATTGTAACAGCTAATTTTTGCAACAAGGTTCTGATCCAATAAAATATCAGTTATTTTAAGATTATTGGAATATACACCAGGCACGATCCCTGTATGTAAAAATTGGATGCCCTTTGCTACTCCTATTGCAGCACTTATACGTTGTGTCCAAGTAAGAGAATGTTGAGAATGTCCCTCTGCCAAATGAAAACAGTGACCAATCATTATGTTAATGTATAAAGTAACTCAAAATGTCATGACGGAGAACATAATGTGGCACCTAGATGCCACTACTCTATGGTCTAAAATTTAAAGAATGAATAATTTACGGATGGAAAAAATCACTCACACGTTAGATGATGATCATAGGTACCTGAACTAAATGTATTCACTATATCATATAATGATCTTTACATATGATCAAAGGTAAATATATAAAAAAGTCAACAATTCAAAGATAGTTTTGAAAATGGGATTTCATGTGGAGGAACCCTTTCAAAGAATGTTTGCAGACCCTAAGATCCTGCATACCACAAAGGGAGTTTGCATCCTCCAATCTGAGAATTAAATGTATGGATTAATAACATACCAGAGATCCAGCTCCTTAGTGTGCCATTTGGTACATATTCAAAGACAAAAAAAATTCTGCTGACACTTGAATCATCCAGGTAGCACTCAAAGCAGTGTCCCAAAGCACTGACCAAATGGCGATGCCTGAGTTTTAATATCAGCTCTATATGGTGCATAAAATTTTGAGTGCTGTGGCTTTTTTTCATTTTTAGGCATCTAACAGCTACAATAGAACCATCCTTTAGCCTGCCTCTGTACATCTGAGAACATGTAATTTGATAAGGAAATTAAATACGCATCAAATAGCACTAATCTTAAAGAGAAATAGTTTGGCATTTGATTAACTGTGTACAAACAAGCTACCGGTTCATTTCAATTGAGAAAATGCGTAAATGTGTAACCAAGGCAGTTATGTTTGGCATATATACTAGAAAACTTTATCAAAGTAACCTCTGACATACCAGAAGGAATCCCAAAAATTCTATGTGAGAATTAAATTTGAGAGTAGACTAAACTGCTTATGAGTCAAAAGTCTCATGAATATAGTAAAACAGAATGCATACCTGTCCATGAGAACCTTCACCCATGAAAGCAGATGTGTCAAAGTTGTTTGTAGCCTCCTCAAGCTCTTCCAATGAAAAGGTTCGATAAGCTGGAAGACCCAGTTCTCCCATCTTCATTGTTTGAGATATATACCCTTCAGGGAGAATTAAGCATATGTCAGATACATGATAAAGTTGGAAGAATGCTTGGCTGCATCTTTTTCCTCTTTATTTCCTGTACTCTTTCTAATAAGTAAGAGGCTTGAATTGAATATAATGCACTTGAATACTGAAATCAATGCTCTTTTAAATATAACACCTATTTACTGAACTCAATAATACCTTGTGATCCAACTACTTAGGCTGACTTTACAAAAACTTCCTTGCCATGTAACTCTTCATAGAGCTGTATTTAGTTATTTTTAAATTAGAGGGGCATTCAACTATTCGATGCAAACATCTTAAACCAGAATTTATTGGTGGAAGGCTCAAAGAAAGGTGAGTTCAGGGTCAATTTTAGGCCTTACTACATTCCACAGTGCAAGAATCACTAAATAAAATTAATACAAAATATGATCACAATTCCTTCAAACAGCTTGATGAAAGCGTTATATTAATGGACAACTGATGAAGCTAAAAAGCATTTGATTCTGTAATAGCCAATACAGGTTTAACATTGAACGTGTAATTTAAGAAATGATTTATTCTGATCAAAGAACATTTATCTTTGTTGTTATTGGAATATCTAGAAAAAGACCCTATCTAACATATTAATTTTATATGTGGGATTATCCAAAAACAACATAAAACTGTATTTCACTCTGCATACTCATATTCAAAAATGCATACAAGCAGGTGTCTACACCTGTGCACACATGCATGTACACGCATGAGAGAGAGAGAGAGAGAGAGAGAGAGAGAGAGAGAGAGATGAAACCTTACTTGCATCCGAAAGTATCTTTGAGGTGTACCCAGCGGATGCATTCTCTGCTATTAATCTTGTTGGAGGTTTCTTAACCTTTGTTTCTCTCCTGGCATTTACTCTTCTAACCATCAAGTAAGCTAGTCCAAGAAGTGCAATTCCTCCAACAAGCCCTCCAATTATAGCCAAGAAAAGAACTATTTTAGAAGCTTCTTTCTGATTCTTGTGATGTGGAGGAATGCCCACGGCTAAGGCTTCATTGCGACAAAATGAAAATGGATGTTGACTTTGTTTTCCAGTGGCCAAACAATTCCTGGCATACAGGACTACCCTTTCCTTAGAATCTGTCAGTAGACAGCTAGGTAGGCTTCCAGTCAAAAGATTTGAGGAAAAATCCACAAATTCAAGTTCAGAGCTGCAAGATAGATTTTCAAAAAGCATTCCTGTGAATTTGTTCCCTGCAATACTCAGATAAGTAATAGAAGGCAGTGATAACAAGGACGCTGGGAATCTTCCCACAAATGTATTGATAGACAAATCCAGCCATTGAAGCTGATAATAAGAGCTCACTTCAGCAGGGATGCCAGACCTGAACCTGTTCTTACTCAAGACAAGAGTAACCAACTTGTTGCCAAGTCGAGGGAATTGAGGTCCAAAAGCATTATCTTCCAAATCAAGCACTTGAAGGTTTGTCAAACGTTCAAAATCAGGCACCGCTCCATAAAAGTGGTTATGTGAAAGTGCAAGAACTCTAAGATTCTCCAAATTACTTAATGCACTTGGCAGAGACCCATTGAACGAATTTTTCTTCAAACTTAAAACAGTCAAAACCGGAAGTGAACCCAGCCAATCTGGTAGCTGGCCAGCAAACATATTGTCATCAAGTATTAGTGTCTGGAGGCTTGTTAAGGATGAAAGCTCTTGAGGAATGGAACCATACAGGAAATTGGAAGTCACATTAAATATTTCTAACGATGATAAACGCACAATTTTACCAGGTAAAGTGCCCCATAAACCGAGAGAGACCAATGCGAGAACCTTCAGGTCAGGAAGCTTAACTAGGGTGGTCACAAAGGAGTCTAAAGAAAAGTTCCGAGGTAAAAGTGGCATTCCCTTGTTGCCAATTATGTGCAGCTGGGTTATGCTTCCTTCATAGCATATAACAGTTGAAGATGAATTTGCTTCAGTGTTGCAGAAATCTGTGTTGTTATTCCAGCTGCTTAAAACAACTGGAAAGTTTAGAAGTTGCTGAATTCGTAAAAGGGTCTGAACCTGGGAGGTTTGCAGTTGCTCTGAGTGATTGATGAAAAGCAAAAAAATAAAAATAACTAGAAGCTCATGATGGTGCAACATTTTTCCCATTGGCACCAGCAGTAAAGGCAAAGCACAGAAGGGATTTTACAGAGCTTTGAAAGAAGGAAATGGAAAAACAAAGTGCAGAGGTCTTATCACTAATACTGAAGATCATCTAACGAGTATTTAAAGACCATGAAATTCGTAGCTTCTTAACTACTAAAGCTCAAGCTTCCAGGATCACAAACAAAATTCCTGCAACAAAATATATATACATAAACAGATAACTCAACAGTTTTGTAACAAAATATTCAGAAAAAGGGTACGTTACTAAGGACCCAAAAAAACCAAAAGAACTATTTCTTGATAATTATATACCAAAATCACAAAATCATTCTTCTTCTTTTTTTCCTGGTCAAAGAGAAAAGAGAGAGAGAAAGCTGCATTGTCTATGTTGCAAATATTTTAATTTTTAATTCTATTCTTTATCTCAAGCATGAATATTACCTATATATGCTTCATTAAAAGCTTACCTCTATAAACAACACACAAATCACTCATGACCTTCAGAGTTCGAATGTGCAAGTACTCTCCAAGCTCAAGATCGAGATAACCCAGTTAAATTTTTGTAGCCTGGGAATAAATACAATGCTTTATTTTCCTCTCAAAATCAAAAGGAATAGATGCAGCCACTTCTGCCCCAAAACTTTTTGCTCAAGCCTGTGACCAAAACTATAGTCAATCAAAAGTTAAAAAAATTAGAGGATTATAACTTCCAAATGAAGTTAATAATCCCCCATAATTGTTTCCAAGACCACTGCAAACGCCAACCAAATCCAACTGAAATAAGAGAGAGATTGAGAGAGATGTTTCAGATTTTGTAATATTCAGTGTGTACTTATGTCGGTGATCAATGTTTTGTGTTTGTAGAGTAGGTGATCTATGTTCATCAAAAAAAAAAATATAGAGTAGGTGATCTATGAACAAACTCTTATGTAATATTTTCATGTTAGTAATAATATAACTATACTTCTTTACTAAGCCAAAAAATAAAATAAAATAATACAAACAAACAAACCTTTGGACTTCAAAAACGACAAATACCCAACTCAGGTTAAGCAATAGTATATGCATCTCGGATCACACATTTTTATAAGAAGTATAAAAAAACCAGACAGAAGAAAGTTCATATCACATGATAGACCCTGCAAGTGCAAGTGTTTCAGATGACCCAATTGAACAAAACCCAAAAGTTTTTCAACACACATTCAACAGACCTGTCAAAAGAAGGGGCATCCAAATCTTACTGACACATAAAGAGACTCTTTTTCAGGAGAAGGTTTCTGTTTGGACACGCCAAGACAAGTAAGTGACACAAGTTCGAAACTCACACACAATATGACCTGGAAAGCTTCACCAGCCGACACTCCAATTTGCGAAATAATAAAAGAGGAAATAATCTCTTTCTCCATTACTTTATTTTGACAACCAATTTTTCAGAGGTCTTAAAGGGAAGCCATTGTTGAAGAAGAAAAAGCGAAAGAAAGAAAGATTCTTGCGGAGAAGGGAAGTCCCTTTATTCCACTGCGTGTGACCAAATCTTTACAGTCTCTGATTGTGGAGTCCAGCTGATTTTACAGGGAATTTAATGTTGAAGTTGATTTTTATTGTTATTGTTATTTTTAAATGTAATGCAAGCTCTCGCTTTCTGGTCCTGGATCTGGTAAAGCTTTGGCATTCTCTGGTTGTGTCACTTTATCACGGGTGGCCCCATGTTAACGTAGGCTGTTGCTTTTGGCGCCATTCTATTTCTTCGTCCTTTTTGTTTGTGATAAATCCGAGTCATATCTATTCTATAGTGTGTACATTAATATTAATATTATATCCAAAAGTAGCATTTAGCCTGTTTCGTTAGAAAAAAGTATAGTTTTTAGTATTTATTATCAATTTTTATGGAACTCATTACTGTCGATACTATATTTTATCCGGTCCGATTTACGCATCAAAATAAAAATAAACAAAGATTTTAAAAAATTGAATAAATGTGCAAAATCATGAATTTTAAAGCAAAAAATGGTAAAAATAAGTACAACATGACTGGATGGTGAATAAAAAGGTTACTATATTTGAAAAATCCATTTTTGCAGCCATTAGGACCAAGACCCTAACCAAGTATGGTCAAAAAGTTGACTTTTTTATCCGACCGTTGGATTGTATTAAATTTTGGATCATCTCATAGGGCATATTTTTCCCTTTGAAACTATATTTTATTGGCCGAAATCGGAGTTCAAACAAATGAGATATCACCAAAATACCAAAAATCCTAATAAAATCTTCACTTTTTTAGAAAAATAAGCAGTTTTCAACTCGACTTTGTGCAATAGACTGTACCGATTGGGCGAGAACTGTAACAAGCAGGTTGGACCATCTTGAAGAACAAGGTCTCAGCTAATTTTCATCAAAATGGCTTAACGATATCTGTTTCGAATTGGAAGATATGAATTTTTCAAGAAAAAACATCACCGAATTTTTCAACTCTACATCACCTTCCTTCCGAGCGCTATATCTCGACAACCATAGCTCCAAATCAAGCGAGGCCATGACCATTGGAAACCAAACATCCAGAGCTTTCCGGCCATATAAAGTTTGAAGAAAATGGAGCTCAGAAAGGCCTCCAAACAACTACACGAAGATCATGCTAGAAATCGGAAAAAGACAAAATAAGCTGATGAGGTGGCAAAAATGGGAGGCTAGCATAAGTGTAAAATGTTACAATTATGGACGGCTAGCATAAGTAACTTATGCTAGCCTCCCATTTCCTCATTTCCACTATAAATTCCCCCCATTTTAGAGAAAAAGAGTGAAAAATAGAGAAATGGGGAGGAAAAAGTGAGAAAATAAAATAAAATAAAAAAGTGAGGAAATTCTGGAAAAATAAGCCTTGAAATTCTGAAATTTCTCTCTATCTCTCTCTCTCTCTCTTTGGGAAACCCACCAAAAAAAACTTCATCCATTTTTGTTTGTAATCTTGGTGGGTAAGGCTATAGGGATGGGTTAGTTTCTTAATAACTACACTCATCCCACCATCCTTATTATGTTGTAAACATCATTTCCATATATATAAAATCATTTCTTTTTATCTTACTTGTTGTTCATAGTTACTTTATTTTCCTATGTTCTTGTGTATATTTTGCATATATCTCTCTTTATTTCTATATTCATATTATTGTTGATTGTTTATGTTATTATGCTTGTTTCCCTAGATGGGCATTGAACCATCTCCTAGGACTTGTATGGGAAGTACCCTTAGGGGGAAGAAATCTCATCCACCTAAGAATCTAGGGATTTTTACTATTCTTGCTTTTAATTTATGTCACCTCATTTATTTTCCAAGCAATCCCCTTCCCCTTTTAATATATGTCATCCCTTTTATTTCCAAGCAAATCTTCTTCCCCTTTTAATTTATGTCATCTCATTTATTTTTCAAGCAATCCCCTTCCCCTTTTAATTTATGTCATCCCTTTAATTTCTTGCACAATCCCCCTCCCCTTTTACTTTATTGCACTTATATATATATATATATATATATATATATATAGATAGATAGATAGATAGATAGATAAATAGGTGCAAAAGAAAAAACAGTGAGTTAATCCCACATTAGAAAATGAGTGTGTGTTAAAGAGGTTTAAAGTCTGTACTGTGTATCCAAGAGTTAGGCTATTTTGGATATACATCACTGTTAGTTTCTTTAAGACCTTCTCCCATTTCCTCGTGTGTGTGTGTTAAAATAATTAGTATTCTCAAAAGAAAAAATAATGGGTTAATCTCACATTGGAAAATGAGTATAAGTTAAAAATGTTTAAAGTTTGTGCTGTGTATCCAAGAGTTAGGCCCTTTTGAATATATTACTGTCAGTTTCTTTAAGACTTTCTTCTCTATCTCCGTGTGTGTATGTTAAAATAATTAGTATTCTATATATATATATATATATATATTTATATATATATATATATATATATATATATATATTATACCTAAACACCTAAATGGTTTCTAAACCTCCAATAAAGCACAATATGGATATGTCTCATAAGAATGGTTGATGGTTTAGAACTCCCATTTCCTTATGATGAAGAATCCATAAGGCTTGAAAGAGATTAAAATCTATTTAAGAGAGACATAAATAAAAAATAAATAAAACGTTTAGTCAACCTTTACAATATTTCAACCCTTTAAATTTCTATACTCTTTACTTTTATGTCATTTAAATTTCTGCACTTTACTTTCCTTGCAATTTATTTTCTGCACTTTATTATTGTTGTTTCTTTACATTTCTCATTATTAAGTTTACCATAAAATAAATATGCTTGGGTAAAACATTTCCCCTACACACTATTCTAAGAAAATGCCTTTTTAAAACCTTTTTCTAAAATATATATATATATATATATATATATATAGTTATATGTTTTACCTTTTTCTTCTTAAAAGTTTTCAAAAAAAAATCCTTTTTTCAAAAGAGTTTTCAAAGAAATTTTTTTTATGCTTTTCTCGTTTTTTTTTTTTAAAAAAAAGGGGAAAAATAAATGTTTTCAAAAAACAAAATGTTCTCAAAAAACATTTTCATACATAAAAATGTTTTTTTTAATGCTTCTTCAAAAAAATACATGTTTTTAGAAACACTTTTACCCCGTTGAAGAAATTTGTTTCTAAATAGTTGTTTTCAAAAAAAAAAATTTGTGTTCTTTTCTTCCTGAATTATGCTAGTACCACATAATTGGGCACAACTTTGTGCCACAACTTGCCACATAACAAGTTGTGATTAACAAAGGTGTGTCAGTGGGCCATGAGGGCACACACCTTTGTCAATTATAACTTGCCATTTAGCTAGTTGTGACACAAAATTGTGCCCAATTTTGTGGTACTAGCATAATTCTTTCTTTCCTAAAGAGAGTCGAATTTATGCAAAAAATAAATGTTTTAAAAAATAAATGTGTTTTACCATGTTGCCATGTTGGCTTTTCCCACAAAATATAATATATATATATATATATATATTCTCCCTTCCTTTAAAAAACTATAAAATAAAATAAAATAAAAAATCTTTTGAAGAAAATGTGTTTTTACCACATTAAAAAAAAAAAAAAAAAGTTTTTTCTAGAGAAATTGTATCCAAAATCTTCTTCCTTTTTTTAAGAAACCCGAAAATTGTGAAGTTTTCTTTTAAAAAATGAGTTTCTTTTTACACGTTGGATTCCCTTTTAAAATATATATATATATATATATATATATATAAATAAGAGACTTAAAAAAAATGTTTTTCTCAAAACTTCTTCATAAAATCTTTTCTAAAAAAAATATGCATTTTCAAAATAATAAATGTTAACATTGTAACCGTTTTAATGCACTTTAATTTCAAACATTTTTCTTAAAATAGTTGTAGTTTAAGGATTTGTGTTCAAGGCTCATTCTCTTGAGTCCTTGAACACCCTTAAAGCTTACATTGTCCCTATCATTTCTTGGCACTAATGAGTTTCATTTGTCATCTCTTTTGCATGATTAAAAATTTAAAAAAAAAAAAAAAAAAAAAAAAGAGAAAATTGTGGATGACAACAAGGTGCTACTTTTCCAACTCCCTCTTTTTATATGTTGTAATTTATTTTCGTATAGTATTCACATGATAGCTATATAATAAATAAATACTCATATGCTATTGTATAGCATACTTGTATGATCTCTCACATGTTACCTATGTATATACCTCACATGTTTTGATTTTATATATTCTTTAGAATTAATATTCACATGTTAGCTATACATAAATATTTACTCACATGCATGTGTGTGTGTGTGTATTGTTCGCAAAAACCTTTTCAAAAAAAATCAAAATACCAAGTATTCTATTTCTTCATAAAAAGTTAACGTTTAAAATAAATTAAAATGAGATACCATCTTCAGATAAGCGTTGTAGGTTGCCTAACACCTTCCTCACACGTAACCAAACTTCCGAGTCCAAGATCTTTAGTTCAAAGCTTTTGGTTTACCTTAATTAATGAACCTTTAAATTTTGGTATAGTTAATTAGGGAAGTTAAAATAAATTAGACATGTAGGTGACCAATCACACCTAATACAAAACCAATGATTGGTGGCGACATTTATAACAAACTCAAGGGGAATTTTGGGCTTGTTCTACCATTTCATCCTTGCCGCAAAACGTCCTGACACATAATTAACATTATTTTATACTTTATAAGTATAATGATGATAAATAAATAAATTCAATTTCAAAATAACATCAATTAAAGTATAATTAGCATAAAATCTAAAAATTCTCATTTCAAATCAATGACATTCTTTCTAAATTTAGAAATATACAATCCAAGAACAATAAAATTAAATGAGAGTTTTTTTTTTTCTTTATTTTAGTTAAAGAAGTTAGGATTGTAGTAATGGTTTCAACATGCAGGAGAGGCCTTTGACTTTCTTGTTTCATTTCCCACTAACTAAATTATTTGGATCAGTTAGAGGAGCTGTCTTTTCTAGGAAGAGTTATGGATATGTCAAACATTGTCACCCTTCTCTTTTGTTGCTCCCATATCCTTTGTAATAGACTTGGAAAACAGATTGGGTTTGGTGGGGTTCGAATTTGACCTAGTTAGGTATGGATCAAAAACTTATTGGAATAAAAACAAGTTTTTTTCCTATTTAAAAAAATTAAAGATATATAAAAGTTAAAAAATACATAAATTCTTAATTTTATAGTCCTGTAATTATTTCTAATAATCTACTGGTCCAATATTTTTACAAAAGAAGAATAGAAAATGTGTATATATATTATATATGAACATGAGAGAGAGTTAAATTACCTATAAAATAACCCGTGCTTTTGGGTTAACTCTTTGTTGAAAGCTTATTTGCTCAAAGTCAGCAAAACTATAATTATATATAAATTTAAAATGAGGCTTTAAAATATGTATTGTACATAATCAAATAAGCTAAAAAGTTATATTGAGAGAGAGAGAGAGAGGCTAATACAAACTCATATAAAGAGTTTTAAGAATAACTTTAGCATGTTATGTAAAAATAAAATAAAAAAATAAAAATAGGAAGAAAATTTTATGATGAACTTCGGAAAAACTTACTCAATATTAGTAGTATATTATATATTGAAAATTTTATGGCATTTGAAAAGCAATGTCTTTAGTATTTTCATTTACAATATAAAAAATCTAATGTAACCTTAGTATACGAGCATACATAAAAAATTAAGTTCCAAATTCAATAATAGAGGTTTGATGAATGAGTTATATCAAGTCGAGTCTAAGTTTGACCCGGGTGGGCCAAGTCAAAATTGAGTATGGTTTAGACTAAAAATAATTTGGGTAGGTTAACGGGTTTTTATCTAATTTTACTAGGTATATATGGGATACTACTCATTTTTAAATGGCTATTTTCTAAAGATTTTTCTACAAAATATAATGGACATATATAATTTGTGCCCCCAATCTGGGCAAAAGTAATTTTTGCCATCTTCCCTATTCCCTCTACACTAACCAAAAGGAAGTTGTTAGTTTTGTTACATCATGCCAATTTTTAAAAGTAAATCAAAAGACCCAAATATTTTACTATATGCTTTTTCATTCCAAAATAGAGTATATATACTCTCACAAAAACTAGGTTTTGAAGCTATCAAAAAAAAAAAAAAAAAAGACTTGGTTTCGAATTCTATTTTTCTCTAGTTCTTTTTCATTTTTTCATTTTCCTAACCATGGGAAAGAAACGGATTCGTATGGTTAATGCTGAAATTGAGGCACAGCCACAAGGCCCATCACATGGGCCATCAGCACCTAATCAGTCACAAGACACACCACCGCCAAATCAATCACTTTGCCCATCAGCTAATCAATCAAGTGCCCTATTAGTACCTCAACCACAAGCGGATGATAATTCAGAGGAATCTAGAGAAATAGGAGTTCAAATTACAATTATTATGAAATTAAATAATTATGTTTTATTGTAGTCCCTTTTCACAAGAAAATCTTAATTAAAAGAAAGCTTATGTTGTTAACCACATTCTTTGTTTTTTCTTTTTCTTTTTTCTTTTTTTGTATAAATAGATAATGGTGGTATATGTAGCACACGTGGGATAACACACATATGTGAGATATGGAATTTAATTAATGAGAAAAAGGTTGAGTTATCTTTTAATGGTTGTTTTCTACCAGTTGAACGTGAAGGTGTTATTTTTTATAGATTTGTGGGCATTGTTGCAAGAAAGCCAAACTTATGTCCAATTAATTATTTTAATTGGCGTAAAGTGCCTAATGACTACAAAGAAAAATGCTGGACTATTATTGAGGTATTAAAATTCTAGTACCAAAAGCTATATTTATTTCTAAAATTTTAAATGCTTCCATACAATGGGTACATTTTTATTTTTATTTGTGGTTACATTTTAATACCTCAATAATAGTCCAACATTTTTCTTTGTAGCCATTAGGCACTTTACACCAATTAAAATAATTAATTAGACATAATTTAGGCTTTCTTGCAACAATGCGTACAAATCGATTAAAAATAACACATTCATGTTCAACTGGCTGAAACAGCCATTAAAAGATAACTCAACTTTTTTCCCATTAGTTAAATTTCATATCTCTAAAAAACTTGTTATCCCATATATGCTACGTACACCACCATTATCTATTTATACAAAACCAAAAAACAAAAAACAAAAAATGTGGTCAACAAAATAAGCATTCTTTTGATTAAGATTTTCTTGTGAAAAAGGACTACAATAAAACATAATTATTTAATTTTATAATACCGGTAATTTGAACTTCTATTTCTGTAGATTCCTCATCTGAATTATCATCTACTTGAGGTTGAGGCACTAATAGGGCACTTGATTGATTAGCTGATGGGCTAAGTGATTGATCAGGCGGTGGTGTGTCTTGTGACTGATTAGGGCTGATGACTCATGTGATGGGCCTTGTGGCTATGGCTCAATATCAGCGTTAACTATATAAATCTGTTTCTTTCTCATATCTATTTAGGAAAATATCAATATAGATAATTATCAACACAAATCACATATTCATTATACATAAATCCAACAAGAAATGTATAGCAACAACGCAAACTTAACAAATAATTTAAATAATTTATCACCCTATGAGAATGCTTTTTCAGATAATTGGTATTGTGGGATTACATAGAACTGATTACACAGCAAGTTTTCATGCGGGCCGGTGAAAGAAACAACCTAGCAAATAAGATATAGAGAGTGTGAAGAATTTTCTTTGTGTGTAGTTGTAGGTTTTTAAAAATTTGACTCTATTGCATTGACTGAATCTTCTTTATTCATCAAACCCATATACAATTACATCTATAAGCCAATTTCTTGTGCTTGACATCAAGGCCAAGAGACTTTAATGAGTAGATGTAAAGCATATAAATCAAACGGCATATAAACAATGTTTAACCGAAAACACCATACCACCTTTATTAAAATAAGTCTTAATATTAGCATACTTTTGACTACCTATGTACAATCTGTGACATTAGAAAAGAGGGAAAAAAATGGAAAAAAATTACAAACCTTGTGAAAAATTAGTTCTGCCTTGCGATAGAGAAGTGAAAGACAGACATGGAAGAGAGACAGATAGAGAAGTGAAAGCAACAGAAGTAAAAGACAGACATGGAAGAGACAGTGAAAGCAACAGAAGTAAAAGAGCCAACGCAAAGCAATGTTTCGCCCCACGCCAAAATGTATCTAAGATAAGATTTGGGTATTACGGATAAAAGAGAATTTCAAACCTTCGGTTACACTTTTTTTTTTTTTTTTTTTGATAGGATAAATGTTAGTTTTTGATAGACTTCTATTTCAAAAAGAAGATTGCTAACGATTGAAGAGCAAAATAATCTTCAGGCTATTACGTGGGTCATGCTTTATCTAAGAAATTTAATTTTTTTGGTGAAACAAATAATTTTTATTTTATTTTTTATGGAAATAGATAATTTCTCCTTTTTATAATAGATAATGTAGATAAGAACAAATAATTTTAGCTCTCAAGACTATAAAATATATGAAAAAAATTTGAGTATGTTACCAACATACTCAATTTTTTCAGCTTTAAAATTAACTTGTACCATATTACTGTCATAACTTTAGGAAAATTAAATCCAAAATCCGATAAAATTATAATAATTTATAATGACCAATATAAAAATCTAATAATATGATAGTTTGTTATTTTGATTAAAATTAATCATTATAAAATAAATAATAACGTAACTATATGGAGGTGGGCAAATTCCATTGTTCAAAATCTGTTGTTTTATTGTTGAGTTGTTGCCATGGGTTTCGACCATACTAACAGTGTTATTATCGGTGGTGCTAAAAAGTCATATCGCTATTTTTAGCACCACTAATTAGAAAACTTGGGTTGCATTGGTGGAGCCAAAGTCGAAAATTTTAGCTTCTCAACTACAGTGCACAGCCAAAGATGACTATGCACTGTAGCTTGAAGGTAAAAAATAAAAATAGAATATTTTAATTTTTTTTTTTTTCTCCTCCTTTCCCATTTCTACCCGTTGCTCCTCTCTCTTCAGTCCTCACACTCTTCATTTCTTCCCGTTGCAAGTTCCTATTCCTCCACTTACCGCCAACCCAAGCCCCTACCCAGCACCGACCACTCTCTTTGTTCTCCACCCTTCTCTCTCTCTCTCTCTCTCTCTCTCTCTCTCTCTCTCTCTCTCTCATTTTTCCTCTACTCTGTCTCTCAATCTTTCTTCACCTTAAACACCAAGACCCATGATCGCTGATGCTGGGTTTTGATTTTGTCGTCGTTTGACAAAACAACATTGTCGCCATGACTAGGTTCTGTTGATGGGTTTATTTTTATTTTGATGAATGGGTTTTGATTTTGTTGATGGTTGATGAACAGGTTTTGTTGATGAATGGGTTTTGTTGATGGTTGTTGGGTTTACGGTGGTTGATGGTGGCTAGTGGTTGGGTTAGTGGTGGTGGATCGGTTTGTAGTGATTGTAGTGGTTGTAGTGGTTAATGGCACCGATGAGTGAATGTGGGTTGAAGGGAGGGAGAAGATAGAGAGATAGAGATGGAGAGAGAGAAAAAATAATAATAAATAAATGAATAGTGTTTAGCTTTGATGAGAAAATAAGACCACTGATGTGGGAGTGAATTATAAAATGGTAAGTTAAAATAAATAAAGTGACTTTTTGTGGTGCCAAAAAGCTAAAAATTTGGCTCCACCAATGTGGATGCTCTAAGGCCAAGTGTAACATGATGAGATCTAAGCTTTTTATTTTTATAAATACAGCAAATTTAGTTAAGTGACACCTAACTACTAAAATCGACATTGGTTTAAAGGCTAGGCCCAAAAAACTTCCAATATAACTAATGACGTCTTCAAATTATAAACCAAAACTTTAAGTGCATTATTGAGAAGCAAATGAAATTATTAATGTGGGTAGGGGGGGGGGGGAGAGGAGGAAAGATCAAAGAGGATTGGGCCTAGGTTGAGCCCAAAGGGTATTCATGAAAGGGAAATGGGCTCAAACCAAGCATTTTGGCCGAAAGGTCAAGAGAATTGGTCCAGAGAAGACTTGTCTAAAAACAAACCATCATCTAGAATTTCGATAAGACCAACCCGAGGAAGGTTTGAACCAAGAGCCTGGGCCGAGGAAGAGGACAAGCTCAAAAAAATAGGCAAATGAAGGCTAGCAAGCTACACCTAGGATACTATCTAGCTAAGGAACAATAATTTCCCCAAGTGGAGGTTAGAGGAAGCTTTCTTAGAAAGCAACCATCTCCTCAACATTAAATACACTGCACCTACTAATCATGCCGCATTTTTGGTTAAATGACTCTCCTAAACAGTGTTCCGACAGCCTGTTACCTTCACATCTTAGGGTGCGTTTGGTTCAACGGAAAGTCAATTCCGAGCGTAAAATGATTTCATGGGAAATTATTTTCCCGTAAGGAAAATGTATTCAGGCTGTTTGGTTGCACCATGGAAAATAGGGCAGAAAACGAATTCCACTGTTTGGCTGCCTCGAGATTCATTTTACGAAAAGTCAATTCCTGCGTTTGGTTTGTTCAAACATTATACTGAAAATATGAAATGCCTTACAAAAGAAACACCTGCATTGCCTAGACAAACCTGTAACAGTACAAAAATAATCATCCACTTCAACATCAACAAAGAGCATCCGAATAGACCATAATATTTATATTAAAACGCACATAATGTACTTTCACCATTGGCATTACACCTCTATGGTGTACAAAAATGATAACTTGGGCAATTGTATCGTCCCAATAATACAAAAGACTACACATCCTACAACCAAGGTATGTAATTGTTATCCCTTGGAGCATAATAGCTCACAAAATATACGTACCATCAACATATGTCCAAGGTTAGAAATACATACATAGCCTGCTTACCGATAATACAATTGTGTCACATATATAATACAATGATAGGTGAATACTAGTACTACAACAAATGACAATCCCTAAAGCTACCATCACAATCAACACCAAACAGACAAGTCAGAGTCGAGTGAACAAATAACCATCCATCCAAAGCTTCTTCAGCTTCGCATTCTTGGCTAGAAATCCCCTAGCTACCTTCTCATTTTCACAGAGATGGTCAAAGGCAGTTGCGAGCATATCTTCACTATACCCATCCACCACCATAGCCATCACCTTAAAGTAAAGACTATTGTAATCAACAAGCCCCCAGTTGATTTCTTTCAAGGCCACAGCTATTTCCTTCAGGTGATCAGACAGATCAGTCAGAACACTATCATCAGAGGGAGGTGCACGGCCTCTTTTGCGGGACTTCGAAATTGTGGACCCAATGGTAGATGATTCTACCACATTCTTCCCTTTATCCACCACTCCCTCCTCCCTATTGTCAGCCACCATCTCAGTGCTCTCCCCATTGTCTTGCTCTGTGTCAATATCAACATACGACTTAGCAAAGCTACCCATGGCCATATCCTTCCCCACTACAATGGCCAATTCAACGTACATCTCTATCTTTTTGTTTAAATATTCCGCATGCTTACGATGCACCTGTAAGGGAGAAAGGAATGTATAATAACAATACAATAATCACTTCACGTATAAATTCAATATTCAATTCAATATAGATGCCATTAGATGATTTATGTCAATGATAATCAAAAAAGGTTGTTAGGAAACAGGAGACATAACCCATGATTTATGGGATAAGTACAACAGAAAATACAATGCACAAGTGCTAAGACCAGATTTTACAATAGATCCGCACATGAAAGTTACATTTGAAAATTTGTAAAAGTAATGGAATCCTAAAAAGAATGACACTATAAATCTCATATAAAGAGGGTACTTGAGCAGCTTGTCTTGTTCTTAATTCATAGATTATAAAAGCCAAAAAAATATATTATCATTTATATTAAGAAAATATAGTTGGAAGCCATACCATGACTTCTTCTTGATAGGTCTTCGCATCACATGTGATCATTTTCAAGTTATCGTCCCAGCCAAACCCACTCTTCTTCCGGAGAGTTTAAATAGTGCTCCATATGGTCCTCAGAGTACGCAGCCGATTCTCAACATATGAGGGGTGGCACTCTACCCCAAACTGAGTAGATATCTCCTTGGCTACAATAGCAAAGGAGCCGGCCTTGAAAGTGTTTAAGAGCTTGTTTCCCTTTGCGGCCTCTTCGGCAAGTAGAGTAAGCATGGTCATGTGCATTGAGGGCAACCACCTGAAGTGCTTAGTGCCCACTTTTTCTTTCCCTTTTGACATTACTACATATGAAAATTGTATAGTGAAAGTAGCATTTAGTAATTACGCTCAAAATATGAACAACAAATCAAACACACATACAACCACACTTATAGATGTGCACAACAGAGTGAAACAACTACTGGAAATAACAATGTAATGTTGAAAATACTTTTTCCTTACACCACCAGAAGTGTATAGTAAATACATTGTCCTTACAGAAAGAAAAATACAGCACCTATTACAATCATAGAAATCTAAATAAAGTACTACTCTCCACTCCTAGTATAATCAAACCACATAGCTTGGCATATCTCATCTCTTTTAGCATTCCATACTCTATTGTCTTCAATGGAGTCCCGACGTGACTGTGTTTCTTGTTGGGAACCACTAGACTCTACTTGGTTCATTGCAGCTTCCATAATATAGTCAGTAGGATCAACCCCTATAATGTGATTATGAATCACACAACATGCTAACACTACTTTCACTTGGGTTTCAAAAGACCAAAATGGTTCTGCATCAAACACTTGAAAACGTTTCTTCAACACTCCAAACCCTCACTCAATGGTAGTTCTCAATGAAGAGTGTCGGAGGTTGAACAATTCTTGTTCATTCTCAGGAGGACGATCACTAAGCTCTTTCAAGTGATATTGCACACTCCGATAAAGTGATAGAATTCCATTTTTATTACCATACCCAGCATCACCAAGATAATATTTACCTACATATATTCAAAAATAAAACCAAATTACTACTATGCTTAGGAAAACGCACAAAAGTTATTAAACTAATAAACCCAAAAGGTGAAGTAATCCTATAATACCTTTGGGAATTGAAAATCTGCCTGGCCTAGCAAATGCATCATTTAACACACTAGACTCTAGACTCGGTTCATTGCAGCTTCCATAATATAGTCAGTAGGATCAACCCCTATAATGTGATTATGAATCACACAACATGCTAACACTACTTTCACTTGGGTTTCAAAAGACCAAAATGGTTCTGCATCAAACACTTGAAAACGTTCCTTCAACACTCCAAACCCTCACTCAATGGTAGTTCTCAATGAAGAGTGTCGGAGGTTGAACAATTCTTGTTCATTCTCAGGAGGACGATCACTAAACTCTTTCAAGTGATATTGCACACTCCGATAAGGTGACAGAATTCCATTTTTATTACCATACCCAGCATCATCAAGATAATATTTACCTACATATATTCAAAAATAAAACCAAATTACTATTATACTTAGGAAAACGCACAAAATTTATTAAACTAATAAACCCAAAAGGTGAAGTAATCCTATAATACCTTTGGGAATTGAAAATCTGTCTGGCCTAGCAAATGCATCATTTAACACACGTGAATCATGTGCACTGTCTTCCTATCCAGCCAATACATAAGTGAACTTCAAGTCAAAACTAATGGCAGCTAACACATTTCGCGTGATTCCATCTTTGCAACCATGAAACCTTCCTTGTATTTTAGGTGGCACAGATGCACAAACATGTGTATCATCTATTGCTCCAACACAATCCTAATTTTCGACAGACATAATGATTTAAAATTACACAAATCTTCACAATTTACAAAAATACACAAGTCGCAATATTTACCTTAAAATATGGATAGAACCTTCTGCTATCCCTTATCTCTAAAGGTGTATCTTCGCTAGGCAGTCTTATTAGAGTTCTATATAATTTTAGGACCCCCCTAAGAACGACATTGAAGTATCTATGAACAATTTCAGTCGATCTATGGAACTGACTACCAATTACACGGAACCTCACATTATGACCAATAATGTGTAAGAAAATTAGCACTTGCTCTGTAACGGACATGTGAATAGTTGAGCGTACGTGCTCCCTCTCAGTGAGAATGTGACATAACTAGTGGAAAGCTATAGGCTTCATCCTAATTTGACTCACACAAATTCTCTCACTTCCATGCAAAATACTATTTATGTAATGCTCTCTTTCAGCTACATGATTAACATAAGGCGCCCTAGGCAGTCGTCTACGCCACAATTTCCTTACCAATGCAACCCCCACAAGAAGGACAAATGCAATTGAGGCAAGAATTAGGGTTTTGGTTTTTTTCTTCATCTAAAAAATCACAAACACTATGGTCTAAGAGATACGCAAACAAGCATGCTATTGATTACATAGTATATTAAAACAGCCACAAACAGAAAACAGTAGAGCACACCCTATCAACCAACACAACACTCGTGATCTCTAACACAATCAATATATACAGCCATGCTCAAAGTTTGTTAAACCATCCAAATTCACATAAATGTCATAACAAGCCCAGTTCAAAATCAAGGGAAAAGACACAACCACTATGGCAATGTGTCCACAGTATTCACAAGGTGCCATGTACATTCACCAAAACATCCAAATCACATTGATAACGAGTACCAAAATTTATGCACATATATTTCTGTATAATTGTAACACCAACAAAAGTTAATTTCTTAAATCAATAATTAAATAAAAAATGGATAATTATAAAAAGTAAATAAATAAATAAATATGTATTTAAATAAATAATTTTATAAATAAATAAATATATATATATATATATGGATCAGATTTGAGATAGTGAGAGTAGCATTTGGGTTGTTTATAGGTTTGAGGGTGGATTTTGGCTAGATAGGTTTGAGGGGATATGGATTGGCTTTTGTAGAGGGTGGGTCGGAGGTGTGTGGATTGGAGGTGAGGTGAGGTCGTCGAATTGAAATAGAGGGTGGATCGGAGGTGAAGTGAGGTGAGGTTGTCGAACGCAAATAGAGGGTGGATCAGAGGTGAGGTGAGGTGAGGTTGTTGGACTCAAATAGAGGGTGGATCGGAGGTGAGGTGAGGTCGTCGAAGTGAAATAAAGGGTGGATCGAAGGTGATGTAAGGTTGTCGAACTGAAATGAACTCAAACAGTGGAGGAAACTCACCATGGGTGGATCGGTGGCGCTCGTCGAACTGTGGGTGGAGCTCGAACTGGCGTGAGGGAGAGGGTGACCTACTTTTGGCGTGTCTTGCTCTGTGGAGCTCAATCACAATTGAGCTTGGAGAGTGTCTGTGAGGAGTGCGTATGAGAAGCTTCGAGAGAGTGTGTGAGAAGCTTCGAGAGAGTGTGTGAGAAGTGTAAATGATTTAAAGGTAAAATAAAACCTAAAATGGTTTTACGGGGAAAGAGGGTTATTTTACGGTCAACGCAAAAATTGATTTCCGTTTGACCAATTTTATGTGCTTACCAAACACATAGGCTGGTGTAAAATGATTTCCTGAAACCTTTTTCAGCCAAAACAAACGCACCCTTAGTCTCAAAATGAGGGGAAAAGGAAGATGGGACAAGTATCCCACTTGAAGAATCATCCACCCTACAAGTGGATGGCTGAGATGGCTGCAATCAACCTCTAAATAGGAAAAAACTATATTATGTTAAGGGATGGAAGGAAAAAAAAAAAAAAAAAAGATTAAGTCTAGAGATAGATTATTGTGATCACCCTCGTGTATAAGTAGTCTTCCTCGGATAAACCGATGAGAATTTATAAAAGAAGAGTATTGTTCATTTTTCAAATCTCTTAGCCTTTAAGTATTTTTATTATGAGTTCCTTTGCACTATTTCAAAATTAGCTTTTTAAGCCTAAATTAGTTTTTTTTTTTTTTTTGAGATAATATAGACAGAAGACATAGGGAATGGGGAAAGATGGAGTGGAAAGACAAAACTTACAACACTAGTACTTACAAAATGGTCTAACTTTTGTAAGTACTAGTGAGGCTTATAAACCGAAGACTCACTCACTAACTAACCGATGTGATACTTTAGACCACTTATCTTTTTTTTGAAATAATATAGACAGAAGACATAGGGAATGGGGAAAGAGGGAGTGGGAAGACAAGACTTACAACACTAGCACTTACAAAAGGGCCTAACCTTTGTAAGTACTAGTGAGGCTTATAAACCGAAACTCACTCACTAACTAACCGATGTGGTACTTTAGACCACTTATCTTTTTTTTATAGATAATATAGACAGAAGACATAAGGAATGGGGAAAGAGGGAGTGGGAAGACAAGACTTACAACACTAGAACTTACAAAAGGGCCTAACCTTTGTAAGTACTAGTGAGGCTTATAAACCGAAGACTCACTCACTAACTTGAGAGCGTTATTCGGTTTTTACCGAGTACAATTAAAATAAATGAAAATGAGAAAAAAAATGCATTAATTCTGAAATTACTAGGACTGTTACTCTGCTAGTCAATTCTTTGGGGGCAATTCCTAATTATTTTATGAATCCTTTAAAAATCTATTTCCTCCAAATGTGAAGAATTTCTTTTGGCAAGCTTATACTAACAGCTTACCTACTTAAACAAAACTATTTGATAGAAATATTTCTCATAGTTACACTTGTGTTTTATGAAATGAAGAGGCCGAATCCACCTCTCACCCATTATAGGGATGCTCTTTTACGCAAGTTGCTTGGTTTCAAGCTTCTTTTTTTTTTTTGGATTCCTTTAATTTGCCAACCAAAACTCACTTCATTGATGTTATGGAATTAGCTTCGCAAAAATTGAAAACTTCAAACTTTGACATATATTGTGTCTTGCAAGTGCGACAAAAATGTTATGGGATTGCGGGATCAATTGCAAATTGTTGAAAAGAGAATCTCAAAAGCTTCGAACTTATGGTCCCGAACTTCTGTCTACACACTAGAATTCATCGAAGCAAACAAGAAATCTGTTTTGGGATAAAGTACAAGAAATCTGTATTCACTAATTAAAAAAAAAATACAAAAATACAAAAATGGAACAAAGTTGTACAAATGAGCAATCTTGATTAAAAATATAAAGAAATAAATAATTTTTAAATATAATTTTATTAATGTGGGGGCCAGTTACTCAGGAAGTATTGTTAAAAGCAGTATTAACTGGGCCTATGGCCCTATCCGAGGATGTTGGACCATCCGAGGAGGCCCAAACAAGGCTATGAGTAGAATAAATCTAAGAGAGGAGTAGAGGCAATGTGAGATGGGTCCAATAAGTGTCTGAGGACAAAAGTATCCTCAGCAACATGTGTCCGAGATGGGTCTGAGTACCTTATCATCACGAACTTACTTCGAGACTACGTCATAGCTGAGAGTGGAACATTGGATTAGGGATAAGGATAAAAAGCCAGAAAAATATCTTCAAAGGCTACGACCTCCGTATTAATTGTCTCTCAACCAACTCTCTAGCCGCATTAATGTGGAAGTGATGCCTGAACAGTGATCAAGCAGCCTTACAGCTACTGGTTGATGGTTCCAGGAAGTGTTGGATGGGACAGGAATGAATCCCCCTAATCTAGCATACACATGTGTGGTAAGGATGACACGAAAATTTCAATATATAACCTGGAAGAATACACTGAAAGCGGGATCAAAAAAAACTCTTATACAAAAGACTTCTTGAGGAAAATCATAAAAAACTAAATAACCTAGTTGGTTCCGAGGAGAAAATTCGATAATTTAATCTGTGTCATATCATCTTGAATCGCTAAGTTTAATCGTTTTTCCTCTGGGATAAATCTAGTTCTTCTATCCACGCTCTACAAATTTATTGTTTGGGTCGTTAACGTTTAAGCCCAATCCGGTTTTGGGATCAATACAATTTCAGTCTCCACAATTAATTTTATATATATAAAAAACATTAAAATTATAATATTAATCCTTCAAGAATATTGGTTATAATGAGAATGGCTAAGTATCTGTCAACTATAAAACATAATGATTAATGCTAAATATATTATTTATAATAATAATAAAAAAAAAACTTATATATAAGCTTATGTATTTTATATTTTTATTAATTAGTAGGTGTCATGAACTATTTTAATTTATCAAATTCTTTAAATTGTACTTAAAGAACACGTGTTTAGCCCATTGGTCATCATCTTGGACACTTGAGAAGGTGGGTTCTATCCCTGCCAATTGGAAAGTTTTTCAACTTCCTTTTCTTTTCTTTTTTTCCTTCCAAACAAACGTGTGTTGGAAGTTTTCCTTCATTTTATTTTATTATTATTTTTTTTTCAAATAAACGTGTGTTAGAAAGTGGAATTCAGGTCCCTTTTTTTTCCCCAAATAAACGTATTTTTCAACTTCCTTTTTTTATTATTAACCCCCACTGAGTCTTTATCTTATCTTGGTTTCTATTACTTTTAACTTTTTAAGAGTCCTTATCTTATCTTGGTTTCTAATACTGCCGTTCTTTATCTTTAACTCAAAATTGTAGCTACCCGCCATGTTAAATACTAAAACCTGTAGTCGCCAATAATTGCTCTGAAAAAATTAAAAGAGTTTTTAGTCTTCTTAAAAAAAATAAATAAATAAATAAAAACCTTTTGTAGAAGGAGTCATAACAACAACTCACAGGTGAGTTTTTAATCTCTCTATTTCTCTCCCACTTCATCAATTTTCTTAATCTCCAATATTTTTTTACAATTTTCTTAGAGAATTAGCTATTTTTCTAAATCTAAGAGAGTGAAGACAGTAGAGTAATTAAGAAAACGTTTGATAGATTGTAACGGTAATTACATAGAAATAAGAATAGGTATTATAAGGAATAGAAGATGTTGTAATTTAATACTTTTTTTTTTAGAAGCGTAATTTAATACTTAATACTATTCATTTGTTTGGTGACAACACAATAATAAAACTCTGAAGACAATGAAATGAAAACCTTTTAAATCAAATCTAAGATATATTTTAGGAAATATCATAACCAAACTATTGAATAACTAAACCATAGGAATATTTATTACATTATAGTACTTATTACAGTCTACCAAACATACCCTAAATTATGCATCAAGGTTTTTAACCATCAACCCCAGGTAAACATCAAGATTTTTAAACTGTTATGCATTTTTTTATTAAATAAATATATTATATAGCATATAAATAAAATAAAATAATTTTAATTAGTTTTTTATTTTTTATTTTTTATTTTTTATTTTTGTATTTCTTGATCTATTGAGATTTAGCATTTTTTTAATAAAATGAGTAATGACTGAATTGAGACTTAGTTTTGACTTTGAATATGTGCATGTGATTCTTAAATTTCACGAATATATATTAATTTAATCAAATATTAGTGAAAATTAATCTTTTTGCCGGATTAATTACTAAAATTTTTTGTTTAAAAAAAAAAAACAAAATGTCTTTTTGGGACACCAAAAAATACAATTGACAATTCTATGAGCCTAATACAACTATTTGGCACACTTAACAACAATTATTAGACTATGATTATTATCCTCTCACACTAATTTACTCTCAACAATTTAGTTGGGAGCAATTTGTTTTTTTTTCCATGAATATTATCATGGTTAAATTGGGGACTTTTGTTGGGCGCCTATAAAACCTTTACTAAAAACAAAAATAATGCATAAAAAATAGAGAACATGGGTAAATATCCGATACACCATAGATATGACAATGGAATATTTTTATTTAGTTGAGGTTGAAAATAAATCTCAACCACGAGGTCCATCACATAACTCATCAACACCTAATTAATCATATGACGTATCATGACCTAATCATTCACTTGACCCATCAACTAATCAACCAGGGGCTCTATTAGAGACTCACCCTCAAGTTGATGACCATTCATAGGGAGAATATATGGAAGTAAAATTTCAAATTAAAGCTACCTATAAATATGATTACTTATGTTTTTAGTCCTTGTAGCACGTAACACTTAATTTAAAGTATGATTGTGGTGTTGACTACTTTTTTTTTGTGCATAAATAAATTATGTTGGTATATGTACGATACTTGGAATAACAAGTATGTCTAACATATGGAATTTGCCTCCTAAGAATAATGTTAAGTTATCTTTTGACCGTTATTTCCAGCCTACTGAACATGAAAGCTGTAGGTTTAATCAATTTATAAAGATTGTTGCAAGGAGGCATCACTTATGTCCTATTAATGTTGTTAGTTGGTGTACAATGCCAAATGACTACAAAGAAAATTGTTGGAATATCATTGAGGTATTAAAATTTTATTAACATATGTTATATTTCTTTCCAGAATTTCAATGCTTCTACATAGATTTTTTTTTTTTTTTAAGAAAGAATGCTTCTACATAGTGGTTATGGTTTTTCTATATGTATTTATATTTCAGTCAAAGTTTGACATCCCCCAAGATGAGATTGCAGGAGGGTTGATCAAGCGTCATACTTTAAAGAGATTGGGTGGTCAATGGAGGAATTGGAAGCATGCTTTGAAAGCAAAGCACTTTGATAAGTCAAAAACTGCAACACAAATAGTGGCTAAGGCTCCAAATATAGTAAATCACCAAGATTATGTTGAGCTTGTTGACTCTTGGTTTAGTGGTAATACAATAAAAATAATGCACGTGAGAATTTATGTACTTGTCATCATTTTTTTTTCCAATAGCCATTTGATATATTCTCTAAGTTGTGTCTATATAGTTTTCACTAATGCAAATATATGGTTTATTGCATTCCAAGAAACTAAGACAATACATTGGACTATAAGGGAGACCAAGTTTCATTGCTGGAGTGACTTTTGGTGTACTTCGAAGGGAATATTTATAGTCTTACTTTTTATTGTAGGTTGTCTACTGTAGGGTCGGTTTTTGGGGCCTAGGCCCAGCAAGTAGGTGATTCTGGCCCAAAGAACCCTAGACAATGAATTTGTGAGAGCGAGTTACAGAACTAGGACTTGACGAAGTGAATGTCAGTTAATTTTAGGCCATGCAGCGGTTGAACGTAAGAATATCTCCTTTATGTCCACTGGATGTTCGGTCCGAGAAGACGTATGGGTGCACTTCTGTTCTTGATTAAAGGCTATAGTCTTTCTCTCTCTATCTTTCCTTCTTTCTTCTCCTTTTTTCCGATCCCCTCTTCATGGGGATGCCCTTCTCTTATATAGCCTCCTTAAAGTAATAAGAGCCTTACACTTGTTAATCATCTGAACCTTCACTTGAGTGCCTGTCCCATCGAACATCCACCCTACCTTTCTGTGAGTTGCAGTGGCCAAAGTAACACTATTCACCTGTCCTCTCCACATTAATGCGGCCAGAAAAGTAGCTTCCTTACATTTAATGCGACAGTTGTGGTCTCTCCCTGGACATCCTATACTCTCTTCCTTCTCCCAGCTCTGTGAGGCTCATCCTTACTACCAATATTCGTTTGGAGTGATTCCTCATTATGGATAGGATGCACATTGGGCCCATATTTGGTACGTCCGAGGAGACATTCCTCCTCGGACGTCTTTTTAAATAAGTTTGGACTTATCAAGGTTGGGCTGGAAGTCTTTTTGGCGCCCCATTTTCTCCTCGGTTGTGGCTGGACTCTGTATGGGGCCCAAGGCCTATTGTTTGACTTGGGAATTTTACCCTTACATCTACAATTTTTTTTTCTCAAAAAAAAAAAAATATATATATATATATATATTTTTTTTTTTTATACTCTTATTTGGCTATTTGTGATTTCAAACTTTTGAATTGTAAAGTTTTATTTCTTCATTTAGATCAATATTATTAACCATTTACCATTATTTTATTACTTTGAGTTTTGAAATTGTGGATCTTAATAACATTCCAAACATATTGTATTACTAATTTTCAGGGAAAATTATAATGAAATTTTTTTTTTGTAATATTCAATAATGTTGTATATCTTCGACAACGGTTTTTATAACTGCTCCTATATGGAACCTATAGTAGCGGTTGTTTTTTGTTGCAATAACTAATTTATAACAAAGTGTACGAATGGGAGAACTAGAGGTTATATATATATATATATATATATATATATATATATATATATATATATATATATATATTTTATAGGAGTGTTCTATAAAACTGTTGTTAAAGAATATCTAGTAGCAATTCACAAAACCACTATTAAAAATAATTCATGCTAGAAATAAAGGAATTGTATACTAACATTTTTAATTTTATTTAGTGATGGTTTATAGAATTGCTGCTAAAGAATATATAGCAACAATTACATAACCGCTAGTATAAATAATTAATTCCGAAAGGAATGGGCCTATGTACTAGTGGTTTTTTAATTTTCTAGCAACAGTTCTATAAATTGCTATTAAATAATCTATAGCAGCATACATAACCATTGGTATAAATAATTAATTCCAAAAGGAAGGGCCTTGTGTACTAGCGGTTTTTAATTCTCTAAGCTGTTATAACTTATAGTGACAGCAACTTAACAACGGTTATTCAAGTTGTAGCAGTGGTTTAGAAAACCATTGGTATAGACCTATCTGACTTTTAGAAGTAGTTTTTAATATTTTTAGTAGTGGTTACAACCGCTACTAAAAATCAAGTTTTTTTTTTTTTAATTTTTTTTACCTTACTATATTAGCATCAATTCTTCTTTTCATCTCACTTTGTGGACAATCTTAAAATATTTAATAAATTATAACCATAAGGTCAAGAAATTAATAAGTTTTTGAAATATTTTTTTAAACGAGATTTGATCTCATCAGGGACAGAACTACCTTAGGGTTGAGGTGATGCCCCCCCGGAAATCCTTTGAAAAAAAAAAATTCCCTAGTAAATATATTAGGATAAAAAATATACTTTTGGCTCTTAAATTAATATACTTGGTCCCCCCCTCTCCCAAATAATTTACAAGCTGACCCATGAAACCAAAAAATGAAAAAAAAAAATTATCAAATCATCCCTTGTTTGGTTGTCCCAAGAATATCAAGAAAAACATTTAGCTAAACATTTGGACAATTTACAAATCCAGACAACAAGGAAAATCTACAAAACAATTCACATATTCAAATAATAATAAAAAATCTTTGGACATGGTCTAAGAAAAAAATAAATTTTAAAAATTTTAAAAAAAAATATAAATCCTAGCAAAAAAATCACAAAAACCCAATAATCTTTACCCAATTTCTACCTCTCATTTGAGAGCTCTTTGTTCCTCTCAAATAACTCCACTCCATAGTCACAGAGACAACTCATATGCTGCTAATCACTCCATCCATACATCAATTATTGTCACCAACAACTTGGATCAATTGGTGTCTTTAAATCAATCCATGAAAAAAAAAATTATTCTTTTAAAGAGCTGCTGCTCTTTAACACAACCCATGGAAATTTATTTTTTGAATGATAGAATTTTATTAATTTTTAATGTTTATTAACTTTGGGACACACTTGGTATGCATGCATAAATGTAATACACGTGTGAAACAACAACAATCTACTGTTTTTTGCCTTACCTAAACTGCTACCAGAGCATGTGTGTGATTAGTTTATTGGTAATAAACTTTGTGCCTTAACTAAATTAATGTAGTGATGGGAAAACTTTATTTACATAGTTTAAGACTCAAAGTTACCGTTTATTATCATGTGATTGTTTAACAGATTTCTTTTTCTTTTCTTTTTTTACTACTTTTTCAAAATTGCAATTAAGGAAAAGATCTCACATCTTTATGCTACTTCAACCTTAACCAAATAATTATTAAAAAAAAAAAAAAATCCTTAACCAAGACACCAATAATTGTCTCACCCTTTTTTTCACTAAATATTAGTGCATGATATTGATTAACCATTATTTTAGTTGTTTTATTAAAGTAATACTAGACATGGATTTGAACTTTTAACTATAGTTTTTGTTTTTTTTTTTTTCAGAATATTTTATATATAGCATTATGAAGTTATTAGGTATAGAATTATGTGGATAGAATAAGTAATTGGTCTAACTTCAGTCAAACCTTGAAAATATCAAAACATGTCAATTGACTTACAAAACTTTAGATTATAAATATCTATTATTGATTTTTAGAAAAAGAAAAAATACCAAAAAAAAAAAAAATAATGCTAATAATACATCGTTGTCAACCTTTAGTATTAATATTCCAACTTTTTAAAATTTTGGAACAAAGAACTTTGGCCCCCTTAAGTTTGAATCCTGGTTTTGTCCCTGGATCTCATATCCTTTATATGTGTATAAAAAAAATTACCAATTAAATTAATTGAAACTACAAATAAATTTCAATTTCAATTTCAATTTCAATTCAAAAGAAATATAGGTCCTAAACTGATTTAGACATTTATACAATATCACTCAAAACAAAAGGTAACTAAATCACTAAATTATTCAAAATGAGGGTCGGAGGGTGTTTAGTTCCTTAGATGGCTCGCACTTCTCTAAAACCAATTATTGATAGAGCCCTTTAATTAACCACCGACAGTTGCCAAGAAAAAGAAAGCAACTGAATAGTCATAAAAGCCTTATAATTCCTCTATTATTTGTGTTAGGACATAGGAAGGGAGGACCGACAAGCAGACAAATGTTTTAAAATATTCAAAGATAAGATAAGACCCTAGCTGCCGGTAAAAGGGATGTGTCATAACTCATCACTCATGTCCTTTCCTTAGAGCATAGACCCCAGTTGCCTCTTAATTAAATTATTGGAAGTTTCCATCTTCACTTTTAATTAATGTTACATCATTTGATCTTGGTTTCCAAAGGCCTAATAATCCATTTAATTATCTTCATTTTTACATATACAAACAAAAGATGAAAGCCCTTAACACAGAGTCCAAATTTTCTGTCCCATTTTTCGTGCTTCACTCTATACTCTACCAATAAAAACTTGTCACGTATTAACATAATTAATTAAATACTATCATTAATTAATAATGGTAATATTAATATGTCAATAATGATAGTATTTAATTAATTATATTAACACGTGGCAAATTTTTATTGGTGAAGTATAGAATGAAGCAGGAAAAATGGGACAGAAGATTTTGATTCCTTAACACATTTAATAAATGATTTCTTGGACTTGAATCACAAAACAATGACTCAAAAAGCAAAAAGCATGCATTGAATAGTCCTACGTTATTCCTAACAAATTCTTCTGGCAAACCTTAGACATTATTATTACATTAATTAGCGTTGGGAGATTACACATTAATATACCAGAAGACTAGAGTCCAATGCAATACTCAAAGCATGAAATTAACCTCATCAGCCTAGCTAGTTAGAAAAGGACAATCGAGAGTGAATTAAAGCAATTGAGGTTCTTCCTTGCTTACCTCAATTATCTAGCTAGGTCACATAATTGAATCATAAAAAAATAAAATAAAATAAATAATAATAATAATAAAAAGAAGAAGTGAAGATATGACGTTGACGTGTTCAAAATGCGAGATAATAGATTCATTCACAATGAAAAGAGGGGGCCAAAATAGCAATTGCTGTAATATAATTATAGCGATGATTAATAGTTACTATGTAGTAGTTCCATAGGCTTTGTATATTTGGTGGGGAACAGGTAGCTGCATGGTGGCAATAATATTCATATGATAATGACACTGATGAATATATATATATATATATAATTAATGTAACTCTAAGAAATATTACATCGTTCAATAACTTATTATATATTAAATTTATATTTTGAAAATATCTCCGTTAGATTACATGTTCCATATGTTCTTAATAAGCATGCTAATTTCCTTTCTTATGATTCTATCATGTGGTTACTTAATTAAAAAAAACACTTCCATCCCATGAAAAAAAAAAATCTATATGACAGAATTTTAAGAGGGGAACCTAAGTAGGGGTGTCAATTCGGGTTAGCGTGTCGGGTTCGTGTCGTGTCGAGGTAGGGGTATTCGACTAAATGACTCAACCCTAACCCAACTCATTAATAATCGTGTTATGATCCTTTAACCCTAACCCGACTTGTTAATAAGGCGAGTTGACCTGACCCAACCCATTTGACACACTTAATAAACGAGTCGTGTTGGGTTGACACGAATGTAACACAACCTATTTTAACCTGCATAATATTAAATTTAACATCCAACTAGAAATAATTTTTTTTACATCTCAAAAAACAATGCAAACACTTCAAGTTTACAACCCACATTCAAAATAATATAATTCAACAAAAATATAACATTCATTTATAAATAAGTTTTTTACACTCCAAAAGAAGTACATACACTTCAACCCAAATTCAAAATCACAAAGTTTAAAAAAAATAAAATAACATAGTTCAACAAAAATATAATATCCTTGGAACTCCCCAAATGCTAAGTATCAATATTGAAAGAATTTGAGCAAACAGTAGACTAATCCTGACTATGACCACAATTATCATCCATAGATTCTTTGTTGATGTCCAAATTCATAACATCTTCCACAAGTTCATCCAAATTCATTTGTGCAAGTTCTATGCCCAAAAAAAAAAAAGTATTAGTAGTTCTAAGGTCTGTAAAATTTCAATTTCCAATTATATCCCTTGTAAATTTTTGTAATTGCTCACTTTTTTAAAAAAAATTTAAAATATATGCTGGATATAAAGATATTTAACAAATCTAAAATAAAATAAATATTTATTTGTTATACGAGTTAAACGGGTTGTGTTAAGTGAGTCATTTCGGGTTGACACAAATAAATTGGCGTGTCAAACATGTCTATTGCGGGTTACACGAGTTGACCCACTTATGACACGTTTCTTATTGTGTCGCTTTTAGGTCGACCCGTTTATGACCCAAACCCATTAAGGCCCAACTCTAACCCGAAAAAATCAGTGTCAGGTTCATGTCGTGTTTGTGGGTTGGGTCGAACATTGACACCCCTAAACCTAAGGAATAGCACATAAGTATCATACTTAAGTCTTGCTCATATATATAGTATGGCATAATATCTGTAGTTATTCTACTACACCTTGGCAATGCACATACATGAGGTATGAGTACGCATGCATACACACCCAGAAACTCAGACCTAGAAATAGCAATCAAAACAGCAAATCTAGCAACCTATCATACTTCAAATATGAAAACTATAAACCCTAAAGTAACAACAAAGATATTAAGGCAGTAAATAAAGCAATAAAACAATCAAGCAAACAAGAAAATGAGAGAGACAAGGATAGATCCTTACCTCAAACCAAGAACACCTTTAAGTTTTTAATTTGACCATTCCCCTCAGTTAATCTTTTCAAGACAAAGCCAGAAGGTTAGTAAGCTTCAAACTCAAAAGTCAAGACCAAAATAGGTCCCAACAAAGCAAAAAATTAACGTGAGTTGATTCACTATGCGTGTTTTGGGAAAAGGGCCTTTAAGGCCTTTGATAGTGATCATAGAGGGGTGTAAGGCGGCTCCCAGCCGATGTGGAATTCACGCTACACAATTTTACACCAAAAAAAAAAAAAAATTCCATACAGAAATCTGGAACCTACATGCATGCATATAGATGGGGTATGTGTACGCATGTTTTCAATATGCGTGCGCATGCATGAAACATGCATACGCATATTTCAGGTTTCTGTAGGTTTTTCTCTTCAACAAAACATCCTTCAAGCTAAAGTTTCACAAGATTGAGACCTAAATCAACCTCAGGCCTCCAAGTGATATCATCATTGGGGAACAGGGGCTCGAGTTGTAAGGGATACAAAATAAGGTGTCTATATTATAATTGTGATTGTTTTTTAATGTACCCGTGCATATGCACAAGGTTATACACTAGTTGCAGTAATGTGACAAACACAACATTTTTCACAATTACTAAAGTGGTAAACAAAAGTGGTGGATCCATACAAAAAATTGTTTCCATCGCTCAAAACTGACCATTTCAACAAATGTCAAAAATGTTATAGAAAAGATTTTATTTATAGCATTATGCAATATTATAGTTGATACTAGAATTGTAAGGGAAAACCCAAACTGAGCTAATATGATGAATGAGGGATGGCTGGAATATAATTTGGATAAATGGAATAACTCAAACACTCAAGAATAAAAGGAATAAATAGCTCACCACCAAAGCAAAAGACCAATGGAATACAAATATCACCACCCAACGGAATTCTACTAAGGATACTTGGCTAAAATAGCTCACCACTCAAAAGGATACAAATTATCACCACCCAAAGAGATATAGAAACCGAAACTCGCCACCTTAAGGAATCCACCCAAGGGATAAGAGTTGAATAGAAGAAATTCTTCTTCTTAAGCACTGAGGCTAATAATCTCAACATACACTTTGATTTATTCATTCCAGCCAAATAATTTCTATAGAAGCTTAGAACAGCCCTCTAAGCATGGAAGAATGAAATAGCAATTAAAAAAATTACATTTTCAAGAACATAGTCAAATAAGACTCATAGAGACTAGAAACAAAATAAATGATTAGTGTACCTAGGAGAACTAAAACATAAAGGCTAGTTACTTCCTAGGAAATATTAAGCAAATGCTATTTGACTTCTTTGGAAAAATAACTCATTAATGATCTTATTTGGAGGGAAAATTCGTTCAAAATAATGAGCTTTATTGCTGGACTTCAAAAATATCTTGGCTGGGCTTTAGCATTAAATTGGGTTGGTTGGAACTCAGAACGCTTTGGTGTCATACTCCCTTGGTTGATGAAAACTTGCCCCCAATTCCACTTGGTCTTCTTGATCTTCATAGTAAGGAGAAAGATGAGTAACATTGAAGGTTGCTAAAACACGATAATCACCTAACAACTCAATCTTGTAAGCATTCTTTCCAATTTGCTGCAGAACCCTAAAAGGGCCATCTGCTCGAGGCATCAACTTAGAAGATCTTTTAGAGGGAAATCTTTCCTTCCTAAGATGAATCCAAACCAAGTCCCCTTCCTTGAAAGATGTTGGTTTCTGATGCTTATTAGCTTGCTTGCAATACTTCTCATTTTGCTTCACAATCTTATTTTGGACTAGCTCATGCAATTTCTTAATTTCCTTAGCCCTTTCTTTAGCATCTCTGATAGGCCAAGAATGTATTGACCCCTTGTGATAGATTAACCAATTAATTAGTCAAGTTGATTAATTGATCGGATTAACATACAATATGCGTGGCAACACAAACGAATTACCAATTAAACTAAATGCAACAGAAATCAAATTGACACGAGTGATTTGTTTTTGAAAAGGGAAAACCTACACGACAAAAACCCCACCGGGTGATTTTAAAGTCACCACTCTCGAGAATCTACTATTATCAAAACAAGCGGTTACAAGTAAAGGAATTTCAGTACCTTATACCAACCTACAGTTGAACCCTTACCCCAATACCCAATTAGACTTGTTCTATAGTGCCAATCTCTCCTTTTCAATGCACGGCTCCTAGTACGTGACTAACTAATAGATGCACGGATCCCAATACGCAACTTAATCACCAAGTTGAGAAAGATGTTGGCTGCAAAGTTCTTCAGTTCAACACACGATGAAGATCAAGAAGCTCCTCGGTCACAAAACCCTATAGTGTACAAACACAGTAACTTCTTCAAGAAAAAGATGAAATAGGGCAAATTCTGTCTCCGGTCACAATTTGCATGAACAAGACTTTGCTTCACACTTGTGCAACTTGTGTAACCCTTGACGACCCTCAAAATAATCCTTATATCTGTTTAAGGTTGTGAGAAAAGAAAACTTAAACACATACTCACGGATTGGATGAAAAACAACTCTAAAAAACTGAATTTCATAAACCTTGATAGATAGCCATCTATCGAGCTAGCTGTCAAGCCATGAGCTGAAACAGCTTTTAAATCTCGATAGATGCTAGCTGTCGAGTTTTAAATTCCAGCACTTCTTCACTTGGTTCTTGGACAGACTTGCATGACTTTAACACTTGAACTTAAAACCTTATTCCTTGAAGTATTAAACTCATCCTAGATCTACCCAATTACAAGTAAAGTGCGTTTTGTCAAAGGATTAGCCAATTACATAAAATATTGACATATATTCCTAACAATGAATCACATATGTCCTAACAATCTCCATTGAAATGCTTAGTAACAAGAAGTGTTGTCAACTCAAGTGGTCTAGTAGGATTAAGACTATAAACAACTTCAAAAGGAACATGACTAGTAGTTTAGCTAATGAATCGATTATAAGCAAATTCAGCTTAAGCCAAAAGAAGATCCCACTGCCTAATGTTTTTTTTCCACAAAGCTTCTCAAGAGATTTTTAAAACTTCAATTCACAACTTCATTTTGGCCATCTATTTGTGGATGGTAAGAAGAGTTGAACCTTAGTGTAGTTCAAAGCTTCCTCCAAAGAGTACGCCGAAAATGACTTACAAATTTTGAATCATGATCTGAAGTGATAGTTTTGGAACACCTTGAAGCTTGACTATCTCTTTGAAGTAAAAGCCAGCAACATAAGATGCATTTGAAGTCTTGTTATAAGAAACAAAGTGAGCCATTTTTTAAAATCGATCAAGTATACCATGATGGAATCTTTATTTCTTTGAGTACAAAAAACAAAGTCTAAACCGATATCTTCCCATGGAAAATCATTTTTGCACTAAAGTACCTTTTACAATCTCATAAGACTTCAGGGAAATTACATTTTACCACCCTAAACTATACCTTATTTTACACTTTGCATCTTAAACTTTTCGAATGCATGTTTTGCACCTTAAACTATGACCCTTGTTACATTTTGCTCTCCAATGTCAAATTTGCTGTTAACTTGGATGGAAATCTAAAGATTATGGTGCAAAGTGTAATTAGGGAGTATAGTTTATGTTGGTAAAGTATAACTTCTCCTTTGTTTTTAAGGAATTAAAAAGATGGGCAATTAGGTCTTTTCTCGCGGTGCTCTACTTTTCCATCCAAATTAACAGCAAACTTAACATCAAGGTGTAAAGTGTAATAAGGGTCATAGTTTAAGATGCAAAACATGCATTCGAAAAGTTTAGGATGTAAAGTGTAATCAGAAGTATAGTTTAGGTTGGTAAATCGCAATTTCCCCAAAGATTTAAAATGCATCAATTTACCCTAAGACTTTCAACACATCAACAGATGGTTCAAAGCACTTCCATGAGTTTCTGACTGCACTAGACAAAAATGATTCTTTTCTCCTTCACCTCATTAATCCCAATGATCCATATTGCAAAGCTAACACCATGATTTGACTTTTTTTTGTGAGCAAACCATCAACATTTGCCCTTATTTCACTTAATATCTTAGAAAGAGCATTTCGGTATATATTATCTCCATCCTATTTTTCTCCCTTGTACATCACTAACATAATAAGGTGCTAAAATCCACTCATAACTGCCGCATTTCACACTTGCCAATACGAATCTTTGGGATTGACCTCCTCGCATATGCCTCAAGTGTTAGGAACCTAGTGGTTCCTAATGGGATTGGATAGGAATTATAGGGGGATTAATGGGAATTATAGGGAAATTGACTTAATTCGAGGTAGTCACCCTCTATAGAGAAAAAGAAAGATTAAGAGAGAGAGAGGGAGAGAGATGCACTAATGCACTAAGAAATTGGTTTATTCTTCAATGATGGAAATATGATGACAAGTAGGTATATAGAACCATGAAACTATTCTATTGGCCCACATGGCCTTATCATAATGGTCTTATTATTTTTCATGTGCATTAATAATTTCAACATGTATTAAATATGATTAACATGCAATGGATTGTAACTAACTTACCAACTAACTAAGTGTGCATTTGGCTCCAAATTAAAAAGCCAACTTATTTTACTATTTAGCTTATTTTTGCTAGTATTCATGAGCCCGACTACACTTTCTAGTATTATTCATGAGTTCCACTGTACTATTTCAGTCAACTTTTACCTTTACGTACTTTCAGCAAAAAGTTTTCAATTTCAGCAAAATAAGCAAATCCCAAACAGACCTTAACTAAATCCATTCTAATGATATGAAAAATCACCAAGTTGAGGACCTCATCTCACTGGATAGAGGATCACATAGTTGGTCGTGTCTCCGGTGCAAACCTGCAAGAAAGTTTGGGAAAGAAGTGTAATACACCGGTGTGGTGTTTACCAAAAACACTGTGATGCTTAAGTCATAAAGGAGGAAAATGATTTTGAGAGAAAAATGACTTGGAGTGGTTTTTGGGTCAGTATTTGCGTGTACCTTTGGATTATGTTGTCCCTTCCTTTTATAGTTGTTTCCTGTCTTAATGGGTAATGAATCTCAGCATTTATAGGTAACAGCTAGTGTGTAATAAATGAGAGCTCTGAAGTACACAGTTCATTTGTTACCATTGCTCCTTCCGTTACTTTTCATCATCAATGCACGCAACAAATGTGTAACGCTCATTCAAGTCATCATTGACATGGAATAACGATCCCATGTTATTTTCGACTCATTAGCTGCCCCCTGTTTGTATTCTCATTTTTGAGACTTGATAACATAACCGTCTGTCTTTTCATGACCCATATTCAGCATATTTATTGCAAATTAATGTCTTGCCTGTTGCATGCCACGTGTACGATCAGGATATCTTCTTCGTGTCAGCAAATCTCGGTATTCCCGCGCACGTTCTTCCATTTATTTTGCCTTTTTCCCTCCTTTTCTTTTCTTTCCATTTTTTGCTTCGTTCTTTCCTTCTTCGTGGCGTTTCAGTTGCTCTAGAGCCTCCTTTTCCATTGAGCCTCCCTCGTTCCCTTCTCATTTTCTATTAAGTCTTTCTCGTTCCTCTCTCTGTTTTTGTTTTTTAATGGAAGACTATTCTGTGGTTAGGTCGAATTGTTCCTCAATCTTTTATTTCTTTACTCGCTTGAGTAGTTTGCTTGAGGTTATAGGTAGACAACACCCAAGGTTAGGCTTTTCGTGGGTAGAGATTTTTCTTTTAGGTTTGCTTTGCATTTCCTTTTTCCTTTGGTTCATCATTTTGTATGGTTTGCACAACCTTTGGTAATGTCTGGAGAGGGTGACGTTAGGTCTAGTGAACTCGAGACAAATTTGTCCTCGTCCAAGGACCGTGAGGCTCTTAAGGTCACTTCTTCATCAACTCCCTATAAAGCTTGGGATGTTTGCTGTGTTTTGAAAGGGAACGATGAGGGTAGGATTAGGAGTAGGTTTCAATTCCCTCCATCAGTTAGGGTTAGGATCCCTAATGACGATGATAGGGCTTGTCATTCTTACGTTGACAAGGTGTGCTTCTACGAGGCTAATTTCGTCAGTCGTCTTCGTTTTCCCATCCATCCCTTTCTTAGGGAACTTTTCAACCGTTTGTTGCTTACTCTTGCTCAACTAGTCCTCAACTCGTGGAGGATAGTTATTTTCTGTTTGGTGGTGTGATGGAGAAACCATTAGGTTGGATGAATTTTTGCACTTGTACCACCTGAGGCGCTCTAGGGATCCTAGTTATTGGGAGTTCAAACCCTAGGATAGGAGCTCAGGGCTAATTATTGATTCCCCGTCTTCTCTTCAAAACTAGAAGACGGAATTTTTCTTCGTCTCTGGTGAAGGCTGGGAGATTGTGCCTGGTGAGGATCCAAGTGAAGCTCCCAAGCTGCTTTGTAGTTTAGGGACTCCTATGTCTGATGCGTCCTTTATTCGTACTCATGTTTGCATGTTTCTATGCTTGTGTATTTGTTTCTTTCTGAATCTATTGTCTGCTGTTTTTTGGTGTAGATAAAGTTCGTCCTAAGCTGAAGAGGCGAGATCACATTCGTCTAGAGAAGGTTAAGGAGTATTTGGAGACTATCAAGGATTTTGACGAGCTGATCTCCCCCCAATCTTTATTTTTCCACTTTCTTGGTCCAGAACCCTCCAACAAAGTTCGAAAGAACATCGAGACCGTAAAAAAGAGTAAGCACACTAGTAATATCCCTTTTTCAAGAATGATGACCTAGTTTAGCCAAGCAAAACTCGCCAAAGCCTAGGAGAAGAAAACCAAGAATGGTCTGTCAGGTGGCTTTCTATCTAGGAAACTTCAAAGGGAGAATGAACCGTCAAAGGACGATGTTGTGGTGACCTCTTCGGTGGCCAAGTTTCAAGACCACCGTACAACTTCGCCTACTTCTTCCTTGGAGCCGATCGTCTTTCTTGAGGGTGGCTCTAAGGCTAAAGCCATGAGCAAGGTCTCGATTGCCTCCTTTTGGGAAGAGACAGGGATTGCAACACATAAGGCCCATGACGCAAATTCCGTGGAGGATTTAGAGCCTTTGATGGGAAAACCTCCTTCTGAGCTAATGTCGTCACACATTCATAAGCTCATGCAGGTATGTGTTCTTGTCTCCTATACACACATTATTCTTTTTCACTTATTTGTTGTTGCAGGTGCTGGGAGAGTCCTTGTACATCTCCAGAAAGTACTTGAATTATGATAAGAAGTTGGTTGAGGCTAAATCTGGGATTGCTTCTCTTTCTGCCGAGAATGAGTCACTAATGATAAAAATTTCCGCTCTTGCTGACGAGGCTAAGAAAGACAAAGATCGTCTGAAAACTTTGGAGAAAAATATTGACACTAAGAAGGAATTTTCGAAATTGAAGAATAAGCAAATTGAAGACAAAACACTAATCTACTAACCAAATTCCTAAGTTCGGGGGCTAGGTTATGGAATGGGAAGGCATCAGGCACCCATTCCGCCCAGACAGAGTCTGGTCTTCTAGACTCTAATGACTATTATATACCTTTTTTGTATAATGTTGAATGATATGTTATAATAAACATGACAAACACTCGACAAAGTTAATTTAAACAAATTTGTCTTATGGATATGTCCTCTTTTCAAAGAAAAATCATATCAGTTTTGAAAATTAAAAAAATGAGACTTGATTTGTAAAAATCAAATCTGTTTTTGTAAGATAAAAAAAAATGAGATTTGATTTGTAAAAATTAGATATTTTTTTAATAAGGGTAAAAAATGAGATTTGACTTGTAAAAAATCAGATCTGTTGTTTGTAGAATTAAAAAATGAGACTTGATTTATAAAAATCAGATCTATTTTTGAAAAGGGTAAAAAATGAGATTTGATTTGTAAAAATCAGATCTATTGTTGAAAGTAAAAATTAAAAAATAAAAAATAAAAAAAAGACTTGATTTGTAAAAATCAGATATGTTTTTTAAAGTAAAAAAAAAAAAAAAAAAAAAAAAAAAAAAAAAAACTTTTGAAAGAGGATTCACTTTCATGAGACAAACTTACTATGCATGCACCACATATTAAAAAGAAAGACCTTAACTTAACTCTTAATTCCTTCTTTGAAATTTCAAAATTTCCAATTTTATAAAAAAAGAAAACCTTTTCAGAAAAAAAAAAAAATCAAATCTATATTTAATGAAAATACAAATCTGTTTTATGACCAGAAAAAAATTCTGATATATATCTAAGGAAAATACAGATCAGTTTTGTGTTTAAAAAAAAAAAATCAGCTCTATATCTAAGGAAAATACAGATCAATTTTGTGTTTGAAAAAAAATTTAGATCTGTATTTAATAGACCTATATTTAAGGAAAATACAAATCAGTTTTGTGTTTTAAAAAATTCATACCTGTATCTAAGGGAAATATAGATTAGTTTTGTTTTTGAAAAAAATTTAGATCTGTATCTAAGGAAAATACAGATCAGTTTTGTGTTTTAAAAAAAATTCAAATATGTATCTAAGGAAAATACAGATCAGTTTTGTGTTTAAAAAAAAAAAGGTTTTAATGATCATTAGCAGATTTTGATATCAAAGAAAAAAAATTAAAACAAACAATTAATTAAAGAACGTGTCAAAGAAAGTTTCAACAAAATCTAAGCATGGCAATCATGTATTAAGAACAAGGCACGATAAAAAAAATAAAACATATTAACCACATTCATGCAACGAACAACCCCAACATACTAATTAATAGAAAGGAAAAACATATAGAAATATATAACTAAATACCTCTTGCATGAACGTGCTCTTTAAATAAAAGAATATTTTAGAAATCAAAGAAGTTTTCACTTCTTTGGAGGTCTAAAATACTTTACTTACAAAAAAGAAGTTCTTAAAGCAAAAACCTCTGGAATGTCTTTAACGTAAGGGGAGCAGAGAAGTCAAAAAAGAAGAGCCCCTCAACCCCTTAATTCTGATTTTTTTTTCCCCTTAATTTATAAAGGGTGGGATGCTTAAAAAATAAGCTGAATGAGATCAGATACGAATTGGAACACATCCTTATCTCTAAAAAGTTGAAAAAGATAGGTTTTATCTCAATCAGAACATTCCTGGGCCGGGCTGAGCATTTGGGCCAATCGGCACTCCAAGAATGCCAACAGGCCCTCTTGGGTGCCAAGCCCGCATTTGAGTTTTGGCCTAATTTGGACTCCCTTTTAAGGATTTTTGAGCCGGAAATTGCACCTAGTCGCATTTTTTATTCGTATTCTAAAAATTAATCCTTTTTTTTCTTAATATTCAAGTCTTTAAAGTGATAATTTTCTTATAGATAAATATTCCAAAAAGACTTGATCATCCACAACTTCTCCCGTTAGCACTTTTGTGGTCGTCTTGTATGCCCATAAAACGTTAGGCAGCTCTTCTGGCCATGCACCCTTTGCCCCCTCAAGCCGAGTTTTGATAATTTTGAGCAGACTTCTGTTCATCACTTCTGTTTGACCATTAACTTGGGGGTGTCTTGGAGAAGAGTAGTGGTTTTTGATGCCTAGATCTTGGCAAAATTCTTGAAACTTTACGTTGTCAAACTACTTCCCATTGTCTGATATGATTATGTTTGGAATGTCGAATCTACATATTATGTTCTTCCATACAAATCTAGTGATCTTGGCCTCCATGATCGTCACTGTTGACTCAGCTTCTACCCATTTGTGAAGTAATCAATTGCAATGATGAGGAACTTATACTGCTTCCTTCCTATAAGGAGTGGTCTCATTATGTTAATCCCCCATTGAGCGAAAGGTCACGGAGCGGTTATCAGCGTCATTGGCTCACCTGGTCGTGTTTGGACGTTCACGAAGCATTGGCACTGGTCACATGCTTTGATGAGGTCATATGCATCCTTCCGTAATGTTGGCCAATAATAACTTGCTCTAAGTGCTTTTCTCGCAAGAGACCTTGCTCCTGTGTGGTAACCGCAAATTCCTTCATTTATCTCTCAAAGTACATAGTTGACATTTTCCTTGTTAACACAACGGAGATAAGGGAGGGAGTGTCCTAGTCTATATAGGGTATCTTTAATAATGATGAAGCGAGTAGCTCTGATCTGTACCTTCCGTGCTTCATTCCTGTCTTCTAAGAGTTTTCCTTCTTTCAAGTAACAGATGATGGGAGTTATCCATTTATCTTGTTCCTGTATTTTCATCACCTATTCACCCTCTATGCTGGGTTGTCCCCTTGTTTCTATGCATAACTTAAGAGATATGCCATGTTCGTCTAACGAGGCTAGTTGTGCTAAAAAATCAGTTTCAGCATTCTTTGCACAAGGGATTTGCTGGAACTCAACACTGTCGAAATACTGTAGGAGTTCTTTGATGATCTTTAGATACTTCTGTGTTCTTTCTTCCTTCGCTTCGTAATCTCCTCTTACCTAGCCAATTACAAGCTGAGAATCAGCTTGGATGATGAGGGTCTTGGCTTCGAGCACTCTTGCAAGACTTAATCCTGTTAGAAGTGTTTCATACTCGACTTCATTGTTGGTTGCTGCAATCTGACCGCGTATTTCAGGATTTCTCCTTCTGGTGATATGAGGACCACACCTACTCCTCCGACTTTCTTGGTGGCGAACCCATCTGTCTAGACCGTCCATGTCTTCTTTTAGGGCTCTTCTTCTTCTTGAGGATAAATGAATTCTGCAATGAAATCAGCGAGGACCTAGGCTTTGATTGCTATTTGAGGCCGATATTCTATGTTGAATTGGCCAAGTTCTATAGCCCATTAGACGAGGCGCCCTGCTGCATCTATTTTGTTCATCGTTTTTCTTATCAGTTGGTCTATCATGACGGCGATGAGATGTGCTTGAAAGTAGTGGCGCAGTTTTCTAAAGGCGACCACCATAGTGAAGGCAGTCTTCTCTAGCCTTAGGTAATTAGCTTCAGCTCCTTGAAATGCTTAGCTAGTGTAGTACACGAGCCTTTGCAGCTCCTCCTCTTCACTGATCAGTGCCGAGCTTACAACTGTATTTCATACAGCCAAGTAGAGTTGCAGCCTCTCTCCTGTTATTAATGGGCTGAAAAATGGTGGTTGTGTTAGGTATTCTTTTAGCTTCATCAAGGCTTCTTCACATTTATCAGTCCACTAAAAGACCTTCTTTAAGACTTTGAAGAAGGGTAGGCATTTGTCTGTCGCTCGAGAGATGAATTTGTTCAACACCGCAACTTTTCCTATTAAGCTCTGTACTTTCTTTACTGTTTTAGAGACTTTACCTCCATTATTGCCCTTATCTTGTCTGGTTTAGCCACTATACCTCGTTGAGATACCATGAATCCCAAGAATTTCCCTGATGAGATAGTAAAGACACACTTTGTGGGGTTTAGTTTAATCTTATACATGCATAGCATGTTGAAGGTTTCCTTCAGGTTGTCCAAGTGGTCTGCTTCGTCATTACTCTTCACCAACATATCATCTACATACACTTCCACATTTCTTTCTATCTGATGAGAGAACATACGGTTCACTAACCTCCAGTATGTGGCCCTAGCAATCTTCAGTCCGAAAGGCATCACCTTATAACAATATAACCCTTGGCTAGTGATGAATGCGGTCTTCTCTTAATTTTTCTCGTCCACCATGATCTAATTCTAGCCGGAGAAAGTGTCCATGAAGTTTAAGAGCTTGTGTCCAGCAGTTGAATCCACCAGTTAGTCGATCTTGGATAAGGGAAAGCTATCCTTCGGGCATGCCTTGTTGAGATCTGTGAAGTCAACACACATCCTCCCCTTGCCGTTGTTCTTCTTTACCATCACTACGTTGGCTAGCCATTCAAGGTAGAATACTTCCCTTATGAAGCCTACCTCTAGGAGTTTCTCCACCTCTTCTACTATTGCCTTATTGCGTTCAGGAGCAAATATTCTTCATCTCTACTACACTGGCTTACACTCTGGATTAACATTGAGACGATGTTTGATGACTTATCTATCAATTCCTAACATATCCTCGTGCTTCCAAGCGAAAACGTCTTGATTTTCTCTTAGGAAGTTTGTTATCTTCGTCTTCTCTGAGGCTGAAAGTGTTGAACCTATTTTCAAAACTTTGGACAGATCTCCAAGGACGACCTCAACCTCTTATGGCACTTCTGACGATTCAGGGACTGGTTCAAGTTCGTCTATCATCCATGTGTGATTCTCCCCTGATGCTAAGGTAGTTTGATAGTATTCTCTTGCGAGGACTTGGTCTCCACTAATTTCTCCTATGCCATGGGTTGTAGAGAACTTCACCTTTAGATAATAGGCCGATGTTGCCGCTCTCAATTTGTTAAGTGTTGGTCATCCAAGGATGACGTAGTATGTCAATAGGCAATCTACCACGAGGAAATCAATCTCCTTGGAGACTTGTGCTAGATAAGTGCCTGCAATTATGGTTAGCTTAATGACACCTTTGGGAACAACTCTATCCCCGATGAAACTTACCAATGGGGAAGTGAATGGCCGAAGCCTTTCTTTATTCAGCTTCATTTGTTGAAAGGCTGGTAGATAGATGATGTCTACTAAGCTTCCATTGTCTATCAACACCCGGTACATGTTGAATTCTTCCATCCTTAGCATTTTAACTAGCGAATCGTCATGGGGCTGTCTAACACCACGAGCATTCTTCTCGGAAAAGACGATATCCGGTTCGCTGTATCTAGGCGTTTTTTAAGGTGGGAAACATGTGTATATGTTGTTCATTTCTCTTGCATATTCCTTTTACAGTGATTTGGAGGATCTTCCCATTACCAATCCTCCTGAGATCATCCATATTTCTCCTATGGGTGCTTTGTTGCCTCCTGTCTTCGACTCCCTTTCTTTCTCATTCCACTGTTGTCTTCTATAAGGCTCCGTTCTTCGTACAAATTTCTACAATTTTCCCTGACGGATTAATGTTTCTACTTGGTCCTTCAGATGCCTACATTCACTAGTGCAATGGCCGTGGTCTTGGTGGAATCTGCAGTACTTGCCTTTGTCTCTTACTTCTACTGGGGCGTGAATAGGTCTAGGCCATTATAGAGAAGGTTCGTCCTTTATCTACATCAACACTAGCTCAATAGGCATCACTAGAGGAGTGAAACTAGTAAACTTAGGTCTTTGATCTGGGAGGTTCTTCTTCTTGTCCAATACATGCCCAATACCCCCTATTTCCTTCCTCCTATCAGGGTTGTGACTGGTTCCTTCGTCTCTTTTCCTTTTAGCCGTCACTTTTTTAGCTATTACTACGTACTCTATGTTCATATACTTATAGGCCTTGTGAAGTAATTTTGCTACTGTTTTTGGCGAACTCTTGGTGATTAAGAAGAAGAAATCTCCTAGTAGCAATCCTGCTTGGAAGGTCATTAGGATCACTTGGTCTTCCGCTTTGTCCACTTGCGGCAACTCTTTGTTGAAGCATGTCACGTATTGTCTCAGTGATTCTCCCTCTGCTTGGCATATGTTGAGAAGATGCCAAGTTGGTTTATTGTGTCATTGTTCGCCAATGAAATGACAAACAAAACCTTTGCTAAGCTAATCGAAGTTTGCAATGGTGCTTGAAGGTAGTTTGCCAAACCACACCCCGACTGCGCCCTTCAGCGTTGTTAGGAAGGCCCTACACATTACTTCGTCTAGGGTCATCTGTAAAAGCATCAAAGTCTTGAACGACTCAATGTGATCTAAGGGATCTCTTGAGCCCTCAAAGGACTCCAATTGGGGAAGACGAAACTTTGGTAGAAGTGGACGGTTCAACATTTCAATGGTGAATGGTGAATCCGTCCTTCAAATCATTCCATCCAAGTTTTCCATGGCTTTGTCTTTTACCGCATTCCTGAGTTCATCCATCTCCCTCCTCATGTTGTAAAGCTCACTTTCCATTCTAGACGAATTTTCTTCTGGCGTTCTCATCCTCCCATTCGTCTAGCTATCAAATCCTTCCTCATTACAATTTCCTTAAATCCTCCAATGCTTTTCTTCATTCTGGTTTTCCATGATCCCTTGTCATTCCTCATTCTGGGATTCAACGACTCTCCTTAGCTCTTTATTCTGGCAAGTCACTTTTTCCAAACTGGCTGTCAAGGCTTGGATTTGCTATGCAGCTTGTTCAGCATCCATCCTATGCTACGAGGTTCTCTTTTGTCACTTAAGGAAGATGGCTTTGAATGATCAGTGTTCCCCACAGACGGCGCCAAACTGATGATGCGAAAAATCACCAAGTTGAGGACCTCGTCTCACTGTATGGACGATCCTGTAGTTGGTCATGTCTCTGGTGCAAACATGCAAGAAAGCTTAGGAAAGAAATGTAATACACCAGTTTAGTGTTTGCCAAAAACACTCTGATGCTTAAGTCAGAAATGAAGAAAATGATTTCGAGAGAAAAATGACTTGGAGTGGTTTTTGGGTCAGTATTAGTGTGTACCTTTGGATTATGTTGTCCTTTCCTTTTATAGCTGTTTCCTGTCTTAATGGGTAATGAATCTCAGCATTTATGGGCAACGGCTAGTGTGTCATCAATGGGAGCTCTGAGGTACACAACTCACTTGTTACCGTTACTTTGTCTATTACTTTTCATCATCAATGCACGCAATAAATGTGTAACACTCGTTCGGGTCATCATTGACATGGAATGATGATCCCGTGTTATTTTAGACTCATCACATTCTATGCCCAAATGTGGGTTCCTAACATTAAGTTATTTTGGCCAAGAGAAAACATGGGTTGTTTGCAACTAGGATAAGTTCCTATATGTCTTACTCTCTTAATGTATTGCTACACATCTTCATATAATGTTGCTTAATACATTTATTGGCTAGGGTTTAATGTTGAATACATTAACTTGGGCATTGACGAATATGTACTTTTTTATCACACTAAATAAATTTGTTTAGCATTGCTAAACACATTTCTTTACCTCACTACAATTCAGTGTTCATTTCAAAAGGCAAGGAGAAAGACTCACGTTGAGAGGATGGCACCGAGCCATCCAAATTGGTAGGATCAACCAAATCATACGACTTGATGTGCATTGTTCCTAGAAGGAGCTTACTAAAAACAATCATTCCTGGATGGTTGTGAAGGGGAATAACTCCAGTTGCGGGTAGAAAGAATAAGCACAACTGCACAAGTGAAACATACATAACAAAGAGACACATCAACAAATCTGACTATACATTCAGAAGAATGAAAATGACCTGAAGAACTCCCTTTAAATACTTTTATTACACTAGAATTTACTAGAGAATTCCAATTTTATTAATTTTGTAGCTCAAAATTAAGCAACTTGATAATTAATATTAGCCCAATTTTAAATGCTTTTATTCTTTTTGCTTCATCAAGGCTTCTTCACATTTATCAGTCCACTGAAAGGCCTTCTTTAAGACTTTGAAAAATGGAAGGCATTTTTCTGTCGCTCGAGATATGAATTTGTTCAACGCCACAACTTTTCCTATTAAGCTCTGTACTTCCTTTACTGTTTTATGGAACTTTACCTCCATTGTTGCCCTTATCTTGTCTAGTTTAGCCTCTATGCCCCGTTGAGATACCATGAATCCCAAGAATTTCCCTGATAAGACAGCAAAGACACATTTTGTGGGGTTTAGTTTAATCTTATACTTGCATAGCGTGTTGAAGGTTTCCTTCAGGTCGTCCAAGTGGTCCGCTTTGTCATTGCTTTTCACCAACATATCATCTACATACACTTCCACATTTCTTTCTATCAATGAGGGAACATGCGGTTCACTAACCTCTAGTATGTGGCCTCAACATTCTTCAATCTGAAAGGCATCACCTTATAACATTATAACCCTTGGCTAGTGATGAATGCGGTCTTCTCTTAATTTTCCTCGTCCATCATGATCTGATTGTAGCCAGAGAAAGCGTCCATGAAGTTTAAGAGCTTGTGTCCGGCAGTTGAATCCACCAGTTAGTCGATCCTGGGTAGGGGGAAGCTATCCTTCGAGCATGCCTTGTTGAGATCTGTGAAGTCAACACACACCCTCCACTTGCCGTTGTTCTTCTTTACCATCACTACGTTGGCTAACCATTCAAGGTAGAATACTTCCTTATGAAGCCTGCCTCTAGGAGTTTCTCCACCTCTTCTACTACTGCCTTATTGCGTTCAAGCACAAATATTCTTCATCTCTACTACACTGGCTTGCACTCCGGATTAACATTGAGATGATGTTTGATGACTTATCTATCAATTCCTAACATATCCTTGTGCTTCCAAGCGAAAATGTCTTGATTTTCTCTTAGGAAGTTTGTTATCTTCATCTTCTCTGAGGCTGAAAGTGTTGAACCTATTTTCAAAACTTCGGACAGATCTCCAAGGACGACCTCAACCTCTTATGGCACTTCTGACGATTCGGGGATTAGTTCAAGTTCGTCTATCATCCATGTGTGATTCTCCCCTGATGCTAAGGCAATTTGATAGCATTCTCTTGCGAGGACTTGGTCTCCACTAATTTCTCCTATGTAGTGGGTTGTAGGGAACTTCACCTTTAGATAATAAGTCGATGTTGTCGCTCTCAACTTGTTAAGTGTTGGTCATCCAAGGATGACATTGTACGTCAATAGGAAATCTACCACGAGGAAATCAATCTCCTTGGAGACTTGTGCTAGATAAGTGCCTGCAATTATGGTTAGCTTAATGACACCTTTGGGAACAACTCTGTCCCCGGTGAAACTTACCAATGGGGAGGTGAATGGCCGAAACCTTTCTTTATTCAGCTTCATTTGTTGAAAAGCTGGTAGATAGATTATGTCTACTAAGCTTCCATTGTCTATCAACACCCGGTACATGTTGAATTCTTCCATCCTGAGCATTTTAACTAGCGGATCGTCATGGGGCTGTCTAATGCCACGAGCGTTCTTCTTGGAAAAGACGATGTCCGATTCGCTGTATCTAGTGTGGGTTTGGATACACTTATTCTGTGTCCATGTTTGCGTTTTACTCTCTTTTTTCTTTTTGCACGCGTTTCAGGAGCTTCATGCTCTGTTACAGCTACTGTTCATGTACAGTAGCCGCAACTTTTGACTATTCTCCCGTGAATAGTGTACCCGTGCACTATTCACGGGACCCAAAAAACTCACTTTTCAGCAACTTTTTCATTAAAAATAAGTTCCATGGTACTATTCACATATTTAAAAATTATTTTGCTACAGTGTTTTCAATTTTCAATTTCAGCAAAATAAGTTCTATCCAAACGGACCTCTAGGCGTTTTTTAAGGTGGGAAACACGTGTGTACATTGTTCATTTCTCTTGCATATGCCTTTTACAGTGATTTGGAGGATCTTCCCACTACCAATCCTCCTGAGATCATCCATATTTCTCCTATGGGTGCTTTGTTGCCTCCCATCTTCAACTCCCTTTCTTTCTCATTCCTCTGTTGTCTTCTATATGGCTTCATTCTTCGTACAAATTTTTACAATTTTTTGTGACGGATTAATGTTTCTACTTGGTCCTTCAGATGCCTACATTTATTAGTGCAATGCCCGTGGTCCTGGTGGAATCTATAGTACTTGCCTTTGTCTCTTACTTCTGCTGGGGCGTGAATAGGTCTAGGCCATCGCAGAGAAGGTTCGTCCTTTAGCTGCATCAACACTAACTCGATAGGCATCACTAGAGGAGTGAAACTAGTAAACTTAGATCTTTGATCTGGGAGGTTCTTCTTTTTGTCCAATACATGCCCAATACCCCCTATTTCCTTCCTCCTATCAAGGTTGTGATTGGTTCCTTCGTCTCTTTTCCTTTTAGCCGTCATTCTTTTAGCTATTACTGCGTACTCTACGTTCATATACTTCTGGGCCTTGTGAAGTAATTTTGCTACTGTTTTTGGCGAACTCTTGGTGATTAAGAAGAAGAAATCTCCTGGTAGCAATCCTGCTTGGAAGGTCGTTAGGATCACTTGGCGTGAATAGGTCTAGGCCATTGCAGAGAAGGTTCGTCCTTTATCTGCATCAACACTAACTCGATAGGCATCACTAGAGGAGTGAAACTAGTAAACTTAGATCTTTGATCTGGGAGGTTCTTCTTTTTGTCCAATACATGCCCAATACCCCCTATTTCCTTCCTCCTATCAAGGTTGTGATTGGTTCCTTCGTCTCTTTTCCTTTTAGCCGTCATTCTTTTAGCTATTACTGCGTACTCTACGTTCATATACTTCTGGGCCTTGTGAAGTAATTTTGCTACTGTTTTTGGCGAACTCTTGGTGATTAAGAAGAAGAAATCTCCTGGTAGCAATCCTACTTGGAAGGTCGTTAGGATCACTTGGTCTTTCGCTTTGTCCACCTGCGGCAACTCTTTTTTGAAGCATGTCATGTATTGTCTCAGTGATTCTCCCTCTGCTTGGCATAAGTTGAGAAGATGCCCAGTTGGCTTCTTATGTCATTGTCCGCCAATGAAATGACAAACAAAACCTTTGCTAAGCTGATCGAAGTTTGCAATGGTGCCTGAAGGTAGTTTGCCAAACCACACCTCTGTTGCACCCTTCAATGTTGTTGGGAAGGCCCTGCACATTACTTCGTCTGGGGTCATCTATAAAAGTATCAAAGTCTTGAACGATTCAATGTGATCCAAGGGATCTCTTGAGCCGTCAAAGGACTCCAATTGGGGAAGAAGAAACTTTGGTGGGAGTGGACGGTTCAACATTTCAGTGATGAATGGTGAATCCGTCCTTTGGATCATTCCATCCAAGTTTTCCACAGTTTTGTCTTTTACCGCATTCCTGAGTTCATCCATCTCCCTCCTCATGTTGTGAAGCTCGCTTTGCTTTCTAGATGAGTTTTCTTTTGGCGTTCTCGTCCTCCCATTCGTCTGGCTATCCGATCCTTCCTCATTTTATTTCCTTCGATCCTCTGATGCTTTTCTTCATTCTAGTTTTCCATGATCCCTTGTCATTCCTCATTCTGGGATTCAGCAACTCTCCTCAGCTCTTCATTTTGGCAAGTCACTTCTTCCAAACTGGCTGTCAGGGCTTGGATTTGCTATGTAGCTTGTTTAGCATCCATCCCATGCTATGAGGTTCTCTTTTGTCACTCAAGGAAGATGGCTTTGAATAATCAGCGTTCCCCACAAACAGCACCAAACTGATGATACGAAAAATCACCAAGTTGAGGACCTCGTCTCATTGTATGGACGATCCCGTAGTTGGTCATGTCTCTGGTGCAAACATGCAAGAAAGCTTAGGAAAGAAGTATAATACACTAGTGTGGTGTTTGCCAAAAACACTCTGATGCTTAAGTCAGAAATGAGGAAAATGATTTTGAGAGAAAAATGACTTGGAGTGGTGTTTGGGTCAGTATTTGTGTGTACCTTTGAATTATGTTGTCCTTTCCTTTTATAGTTGTTTCCTGTCTTAATGGGTAGTAAATCTCAGCATTTATAGGCAACGGCTAGTGTGTCATCAATGGGAGCTCTGAAGTACACAGCTCACTTCTTACCGTTACTTTGTCTGTTACTTTTCATCATCAATGCGCGCAATACATGTGTAAAGCTCGTTCAGGTCATCATTGACATGGAATGATGATCCCATGTTATTTTCGACTCATCACATTCTATGCCCAAATGTGGGTTCCTAACATTAAGTTATTTCGGCCAAGAGAAAACATGGGTTGTTTGCAACTAAGATAAGTTCCTATATGTCTTACTCTCTTAATATATTGCTACACATCTTCATATAATGTTGCTTAATACATTTATTGGCTAGGGTTTAATGTTGAATACATTAACTTGGGCATTGACGAATATGTACTTTTTTATCACACTAAATAAATTTGTTTAGCCTTGCTAAACACATTTCTTTACCTCAATTTCATATGCTTTATTTTCTCCATTTTACTTATGCTTCATAGCTTCAATCATTTATACATGAAAATACCATTTTTCCCATTAATTTGTTGTTTCCATCAATTATCATATTGTCTAGGAGAAACCGTAATGGTAATGGCCCATGGACAACCCAATGACATCAGTACCGTACTTGACTACCCAAAAAAATCTAGATCCAACCACTAACTTATTGAAACACAACGCATGTCCTAGCCATAGAAAGACTTCAAAAAAAAATGCTAGTTAAGGTATAAGGATTTTAAAGAGTTGAACACCTTTAATTTTTATAGAGAGCAAAAAAGTCAGTTTAACCTAAGAATTTACTGATCCTTCTAAAAAGAAATTTTTAAAAAACCTAAAAAATTTACTACAAAGAGTTGAAAAAATTAATTCTAAGTATGCAAGTACAATTTAAGAGTATAAAGTAAATTTTTTTAAGAAACAAACACACATGCACACAAAGGAGAGAAAATAAGATTCTAACTAAGTCATTTCACAAACTCTACTCAAAAGTCATGGTGACTTTTAAAGGAGGATGAAACAAATTATATTACATTCAACACACTTTCTTGAAGGATGAGAAACATTTATTACTTGAGGTAGTTTGCCTACCCTTAGGCTTCGTTTGGGAAGAGGGAATGGAATGGAATAGAAATGAATGAAAAGAATTATTTTAGAATATTCTTCTCTTCCCTTATTTGGGAGTTATAATAAAGGAAATAGAAAGTCTATTCTCTTGTTTGGGAGTTTAAATAGGAGGGAATACTCATTCCTCTCTATTCCCTTAAAACCTCAAATTTTCATTCCCCTCGAAATTGGGAGGAATGGAAGGGAATGGAATTAGATTTAATGATTTTTTTACTAAAACTCCCAAAATACCCTTATATATTCAACTATTTATTTAAAATAGGGATCTAATAGTAATATTACCATAAAATGATTTCATTCTATTCCCTCCATATTACTCCCAAACAAAATTACTTACATTCTATTCATTTTCATTTATTTTCATTCCTTTATTTTAAAACACCCAATCAAGGTTACTTAATTTCATTTCATTCTATTTTTTTCCACTCTTTTCTCTTACTTAAATACGTTCCATTTCATTTCATTCTTTTCCATTCCCTTATAATCATTTCATTCCATTCCATTCCATTCCCTTCCCTTATAATCATTTCATTTCATTCCATTCCCTTCCCTTATGAACTCCCAAACCCCTTATGAACTCCCAAACGGAGCCTAAAGGCCCAAATTCATTGTTTGCTCAAGTATAGCTCATTGTCATATATTATTTACCTGTTTCTTTTAAACCTAACAAATCTTAAATTCTTAAATAAATTTGAACCCTTTTCTTACTTTTGGTCAAATTGACTCCACCTTTCAAATCTGAACCTAGTCCCCTTCCACAATAATTTAGTTAACAAATTTTTAGTAGTTCTTATATGGATCTACTACCAACATCTCTTCTTTAACGTAAGAATAACAACTTTCACAGTTGTAAAGATCTATTTAAAAAAGGAGTTGTAAAGATCTATTTAAAAAAATGAATTGACAGTCGTGAATTTTGTGTCTACAAACCAGAAATTTCATGCACCATACACAAGGAAAATAGTGTCCTTATTTGAGATATATATCTAAAAGAATCATTTTATACATCGCTTTAAAGCAAAAGTCCAAAAAGAAGTCTATAATTAACCCGGATATATTCAACAACATACAAGATTATGAAAATGAAAACAAAAACCTGTAGAGAAAATTTTCAATAAAAAACACGGAGGGGGGGCTGTATACATGGAATAGCTAACACGTAGGTTCAGTAACCTGCGGCCCTAAGTATTCAATTCCATCCATTTGCGAGTTCTCTGGCATTTCAATCTCTTCCAACCATCCATAACTGTCACTGTCCTCTGTTGTCAAAGCCGCCTCTCCATCTGGATCAGTTAAAATTGAAATGTATAAGTCAAAAAGGATTCTTCTAAATTACATTTCAATCTACTTTAGAATGAAGGACTAAGATATTTTTATTGAAAAAACATAAAAAAAGACAAAACTTCACATCAAAGTTTCATCTTTCATTTGAATGTGGGGATCAAACTTTAGTTTCAAGCTTTTAGAAGGCATCACCATTCAGCAATACCAGTTAGAGATGCACTGATGCATGGAGTGGAGGAGTTGGTTGGGATAGAGTTAATTTTACCATGTTTTGGTACAGAAGTACGTATAATTGTACATTGATATCTAGGTAAATAGGTGTATGTATGAAAAAGGATTACTCTTCTACCTCTCTCATACCCAAGGGAAAGGTTCTTAATAGGTCCCTCGAGGGACTGAATTGAAGTGTCTTTGACCAAATTTGTATTTAAACGAAATACAGTCAACAATTCAAGCAAAGCTCAGTGCCCAACTCCAAAGGGTAAACCACTTTAACATAACTACAATTATTAATGGAAATATTCATGGTAAAATACTTTTTACACAGAGCTAAGATAACATAGTCTAAGCAGTCGAAGTAAGAAGAGAGCAAGAGCTTCACTCACTTGAGGCAGTGTAGGGATGATCTTTATAGTAGGAGCAATCCCGACCATCTTCTTTGGAATAGGGAGGTCCAATCACATCAAGCACTGCACATGGTGTTATAGCAGTGAAAGCATGGATATTCCCCCCTGTTGTTGGATATAATACTGAAGTGTCACAAGGAGCCTCGAAGACTCTGTCCGCTTTCAGCTTTGCCAATCTCACTGCAATAGCTACTTGAGTCAAACACCACGACATCTCACTTCAATTCAGTGTTCATTTCAAAAGGCAAGGAGAGAGACTCACGTTGAGAGGATGGCACCGAACCATCCAAATTGGTAGGATCAACCAAATCATACGACTTGATGTGCATTGTTCCTAGTAGAAGCTTACTAAAAACAGTCATTCCTGGATGGTTGTGAAGGGGAATAACTCCAGTTGCGGGCAGAAAGAATAAGCACAACTGCACAAGTGAAACATATATATCAAAGAGACGCATCAACAAATCTGACTATACATTCAGAAGAATGAAAAGGACCTGAAGAACTCCCTTTAAATGCTTTTATTACACCAGAATTTACTAGAGAATTCCAATTTTATTAATTTTGTAGCTCAAAATTAAGCAACTTGATAATTGATTAGCCCAATTTTATTTGTGACAAAAAAAGCAACTAGTCTTACCGAAAAATTGTCACACTTGTATATGGTTGTGTATGTGACCCTTGGATTCCCTTTGACCATATTTGTAGGCTTAAAGAACTGCAATTCGCTACTTAGCCCCACATCTTCTGGCTTCATATTGTCTGTGGCATTATAAAAGACTTATTAGGAAAAGGACACTAGTGTTAAATAAGCAATTAATATAATCAGTAGGATAAGTACATAGTGCATATATATGTACATCCTAAATATATAACAACTTCCCATATGCTAGAAACATGCATGCTATTTTATCTATTGCTTAGGGCAACAAAGTTTAAACTTCAAATCCCAATACCATGTACAAAAACGTGTATTTTAAAATAGAATATCCAAAAAAATAACCGCACAATATGTTGTTTCTTGCACAAAACGTGTAATCCATGCACACTATCTCTATTATTGTTCCACTTTGTGCTCTACAAATTACAATATGGATTTTGCTAATGTGTGCCTTAAGTGCACATAATAATTTTCATTTTTGAAAAAAAATTGCTTGAGAATTGAAAAAGTTGACAGCTTTTTCAATTACCGAAAAAATATTTCCAAAAATAAATAGCTTAATGTGTGCCCTCATGCCACACATTAACCAGACCCTTATTTTTATAAATAAATAAAAAATTGTAACCGGTTGTGATCGGTAGAACATATTATGAAATATAGATGCCGGTTACTTTATTAAAAAAAAAAATAAAGGAATTCGGTAATATAGAGAGTAACAAAAGTTAGGCACAGCAGTCCATAGGTATGCTTCCAAAAGCGTTGTACGTCCCAATTTTCTCAATCAAGAAGGAACAGCTACATTGTTTAAAGTAAAACCCAGATTCTCCTAATTTATTTTATTCATCAAATCCTTAAGCTTAACTGAAATTGAAAGTGACAGGACAAATTAATCATAAATAACAGCAATCATATAGTAGCAATCGTTGCCCAAGTCTAGCCAAAATATTATTAAAAGGAATGAATATTATATATTGCTCCTTAGGTTAGGAGGTACTATTTCTAGAAAGAAAAGTACTAAAAATAAGATTTCAATCCCCGTTGTCAACATTTATACTATATACAGATTAGAAACTACGTGCCCAACATCTTATTAGGCACTGCGTTGTAGTAGGTTCTGTACACAATGCATGGTTCATTCACGAAAACTAGAATATGGGTTAATTTTTTCAACTATATATTATAATTTGCAAAAGCAGAGAAGAGAACTGAATTAAGGAGAATGTATACTAAGGATTTATATATATATATATATATATATATATAAATGGAAACAAATAACAGAATCGTTCATTAAAAAACAAAATTACATAACAGAATTAGTTATTTTAGGTTTTTAATAGGACTAGGATTTTCTAAATTTCTTAAGGTAATGTAATTCCATGGTGGAGTAGCTAAAATTTTTATTTATCAATTTTAAATAAATTAGTGGATTGGATTTTATTATATAATAATCAATAGTTTAATGAAATACCAAAATAGTGAATTTTTTAAACGTTGATGTCGTTGCTAAATTTTCATATCGACTCAATTGAAAAGAAAGATCATATTTTAGGAATGAAACCACACACCCACCTTCCCCCCATCTCCACAAGACCTTGTACTTGTGGTGTGACCGCCAAGAGCGAGCGGTGATAACTCCATGGTGGAGGGCTTTTAGGATGAGGATCCTAATAATCTTTCTTCAACTTAATATATATATATATATATATATATATATAAACGTTAAGAAGGAAAGATGTAAAGGAAAAAATCACATATCTCTCAATATTGACAATGCGATTCAATTTATTATTATTAGAAAAAGAAAAAAAGGAAAGCAGTATGAATCGTCATACATTTATAAATTAACGAAAGTAGAATCCAATAGAAAAGAAAAGGGTACCAAGAATGGTGCAAAGTTTGTGGACATCGTTGGGAGCAGGAATGGTGGCTGGGGGGCCTTTGAAAACGTCAAGGCAGGAAACAAACAGCTGCTGTAGTTGTAGTGGTATAGGCATAATAGGGACCGTCGCGGCCTGCTTAATAATTCTCCGCATCCATTTTCTCTTCTTAATAATTCCCTTCTTCACATATCCAATCTTATTGTGATGTCCAACACCAACTCTACTACTGTCTCTTCCACCAACACCACCACCCTCCATTACCCCTGCCCCTGCCTCCATTAATTAATAATTCTCACAAGTCACAATCAAACTCTTTTATCTGTCACCTCTTGAAAACCCCAACAATATTTCAGCTTCAAAAATGATCAAAAACAAGATTTAAGAGTGGGGAAATATATATATATATATATATATATGTATATCTAAATGAATTTGTTTGAAAGAAAGAAAGAAAGAAAGAAAGAAAGAAAAGATGTAGCTCAAAAGAGGCAAAGAAAGATCTGAGAAAGAGATAAGAATGGGATCGATAAGATGGTGTTACTAATATACTTATATATTATAACTAGAAGAGAAAAGAGAGAGAGAGAGAAAGCAAAACCAGGGGCCGTTTGAAAGAGATAGTAAAACTAAAAGTCAGTGCCTTTGAGTGGAAACCGTTTGGGGAAAAAAAAGCAAAAGCAGTATGTAATGTAGCAGTTGGATTAGCGCCCCCAAGATTGAGTGGAAAACTGGCGGTTAAACGGACCCTGGTTTTGTGGGTCAAGTTGGTTCTGACTCTGTCTCTGTCTCTGTCACTCCTATATTCCTAATATACTATCTCAATTCTCCATTTTGCCACCTCCCAAACTGCTTATGTGTCGATTTTTTTTTATATCTATTTTTTAAATGACGGTCTTCACTCGCTTCAAATAAAATTATCTGAATTTTTTTTTAATCAAGGACGTGATTCGCTTATTTTATTAAAATTGAAAATTACTAATAAAATAAATTGACAAACATTAAAAATAAAAATAAATAAAAAAATCCTTTCACCGCTTCCCTTTTACTTCTTTTTGGGTAGATGCCATAATGAGAATTACCCTTCAACATCAATGGCCGCATGCTTGCTTTTAGATTTTTTTTTTTTTTGTTTGTCTGAGAATAACTTTTATTCTCAACAAGCTTAAGGAGGATGCTCAGTAAGCTTGCTTTAGAATTAGATTTTCATTTTGACTTTGTCATAGATATATATATATATATATATATATATATATGAAATTCATGTTAACATCAATTTAAGCCCGCCACATAGACACACCATCACCTCTCTATCATTCACAACACGTCACGTGAGTAAGTTGTGGCATAAATTGTATCATTTTATTCGGCACAAGTATTATTCTTAATTTTAATCTCTCATGCAAAATAAATAACAAAGACAAATGTTAAATTTTGCGTGCGCGTGCCACCCGGGGGGGTGTGGGGAATTTGGACTTAATGGATTTAAGCTATGGATCAAGCATCTTTTTTTCAAAACCATTTTTGAGAATGATTTTTTTTTTTTTTGCAGGATTTTGAATTTTTTTTTTCTTTTTTAAAACAAGTTTAGAAAATATTTTTATTTATATACGGGATTTTGGACATTTTTTTTAAAGATTTCTTCGGAAATTTTTGAGAAAACAAGTTTTGATAAAATAATATTGAAAAAAGATTTTAGGAAAATAATTATTTAATTTTAAAGTCTTTTGGAAACATGTTTTGGAAAATGATTTTTATTAAAATGGGGTTGTTGAAAAGGTATTTTTAAGAAAATTCCAATGGGCCTTTAGGTAAAGCTTCTCATGAAAAAAAATACCAACGGATTTTTTTGGGAAAAGGTTTTCTAAAATAAAGGAAATTCCATGGAATTTTTTAATGAAAAAATTTTCAAGAAAAATATTTTATGAGACAAAATTTGTTGGAAAATGAGTTTTTCTTGGGAAATTTCATGAGTTTTTGAAGAAAAAAATTTGTTTATGAAAATTGTTTTCTAGGAAAAAAGATCTTAAAAATAAGTCCAATGGGTTTTGAGAAACGTATTCTAGGAAAATAATTTTAGCGAAAAATCTCACGGGTTTCTAGAAAAAGTTCCTAAGAAAAGGATTTTAAAGAAAAAAATTTCCATGAGTTTTGATAGTAATCTTTCTAGGAAACATTTTTAGGAAAAAATTGGCCTCATGGAAATTTATTGGAGGAGCCTTTCTTTGAAAACCTTTTAACAAAATTTTATTGATACTTTTGAAGACAACATAGACTTGAAAATCATTTTATTTTTTTAAAACAAATTAATTTGAGAAAGATATCTTGGGAACAAACCTTTTGATGTGAGGATAATGGAGTTTACAATTACTATTGGACTCATATGTAAACTTATTCACAAATAATTGAAAAAAACTTGTAAGGACAATGAGTTTACATACCAAGTCTAAAGCTAGACAACAAAGAGATGAAGAAAATGCATGATACATAAGTTTGAAGTTATTTTACACATAAAACAGGATGAAGAATTTGGGAGGAGGTGAGGGAGAGAGGGAAGACTCTTTGATACCACTATTTTCATCCCTAGGCCTCAAAATCTTGTAACCCCTTGATGGCTAAATGAACTTTTGTTCTAAAGTTAGGGTTTTAGAGGCAAAATATGACTAGTGTTTTTCAATTGATCAAGGGGGTTTATACAAAGTCTTGGGTGTATTTAATGATTTGTTTTTGGCAAATGATTGAGACTTTAGACCACCAAGATGTTGAATAAGGGTAATTTCTCAATTGCCCTTTGTGTGGGTATAGTCATAACTTGCTTAAAGCACAATTGGGGAAATAAATCATTGGGTGCTCTTCCCCAACTATTTCAGCTCATTGGGGAGCTATTCTTAATGGTATCCAGCAGCCGAGGTTAATCAAGGGTGTCAGTCAAGCTCTTGGGGCTAAAATGAGCTTGTTTTAGCAAATTTCAGCCACATACAACCGGAGTTGTATATTTTGTTTGGTGAAAATTTTGGCTACCAGCCCCCAGCCCACTTTGCAACACGCATGGCCTGAACTTAAAGAAAATTTGTTACAAAAATGACTTCACCTAACCGTACAACCTCATTGCGAAGCAGGTTATCCTTTATATGTTGTGATTAAGTACATTAGAGTGTACAACATAATGGTTTGATCACTCTCCTACACTTAGATAAATAGTCAACTAACTCCAAATATTTTATAAATTGTCACCATACTTAAATATTTTAATTTGTTACACCCTAATTTTCTCAACTTAATTTTTTCATACTATTACTAAAATAATATAAGGATATTTGCCCTATGCTTTGGGGAACAAATTGCCACCAACTTTGGTGTTCGCATGATGATTTTTTGCTTACTTTTCTAACCTTAAATAATGAAATGTAAGTGTTTTTTTTTTTTTAAGTGTGAAAGGGTTGGTGGTTGCAATAGAAAAAAGGAGTCACCAATTATCATAAGTTTACAAAGCTTTAGAAGGCGTGCATCACATGCTATTGTAAGAGCATTTCTTATAAGAATTTGCTACAAACAGTATTATACTTTGATAATGATACACGTTTATTAAAATAATAATAATGATACACAACTTATATATCTTGATGGGCAAGAGCGAAAGCTCTAAGTCTAACATCAATTATTATAATTTGGGGACTAGCAGAAGTACATTCACATAAATAAATAAATAAAACAACCACATGAGAAAACAATATTTAATGTGGTTCAATCAACTCCATGCCTATGTCCACGGACAACGCTAACCAAAATATCCACTATCAACGATATGGATTACAACAACATTAATCAACACTCACAAACCTCACCAACATAAAACCACAAAACCAATCACCCCAATAACTCCCTCACACCCACAAAACAAACAAACTCTCAACACACAACCATGGGTAATCTTTCAATCCCAAATAATCTACTAGCTGCACTTCAAAGAAACCCACTCATGTTTTTCTAGGAGTCTTTCTCCTCCCCACATGGGAGGAATCTTAAACTTAGGAATCGAGTGTTTTCCACAATGGAATTTGATAAGTGAGATTTCAGGCAAAAGCCACCAAACCCTCTGTAACAATGCCTATTTATAAAATTTCAAATTCTATTCATTAATAGACAGAGAATACTCATTACTTTTGCAATAAGGAATACTTTTCCTTCTATGTAAAGGAGAATCCGTGTCTTCCGTACCAAGTAAATTCATTGTCTTCTACACCATGGAAAAATCTTTCCTTCTACGTCAAGGAAACCCAAACCAAAATTGATTAGGAATTTAAGGCAATATTCAAAAAAATCTTCACCTCAAGTCAAATTCCATCAAGCAATCTTCATTCTTCATTGATGGAACTCCACCTAAATCCAAGCAAGCTTTCCTTGACCAACTTGATATGATTGATATAGAGATACTTTAAATAATAATGTTATACTCTTTATATGTTGAATTTTGTGTAAAAGTATAGTTATTGTCATTTTGCATTAGTGTTTAGCTTCTTGCTTTGAAATCTGAAATCTTATAGATGTAATCTTTTTTTTCTTTTCATAATTCAGTAGTTACAACGGGAAAAGGGGATTTGACCCCAAGATCGCTTAAAAACACCAAAAGAGTGTTAACCAATTGAGTTACAATGTTCTTAGTGTCATAAATGAAATCTTAAAATAATATTTGTCTCATCACACGCTCTTCGGATGTGCAATGAGACTTTTTATTTTAGGTTTACATGTTTATCCACTAATATTAATATCGTCAGGAGATTCATGAGCCTAGCTTAAAAAATGAACACTAAAATAGCATTTAAATCATGTCTGGATTTGCTCTTTTTTTTAAGCTAGCCTCACAAAAGTCCTAATTCTATCAATAGTTCACAAATACGTAATATTAGCAGACAAACATTTAAACCTCAAAGATAAATGAAAAATTATAATACTAAACCAAAAAATAAAGCATCATTGCACGTGCAAATCACATGCAAGTGTGATTCGAGTGTGCAGTGAGGCTAGTAAGACATCATAGTTTTAGAAATGCGTAAATTACAACACGAGGGGCTAAACATTATCTTGGGACAAACTTATGAGGGACCAAAAGGTAATTTTGCCTTAAAAAATTAATCCGTTTTTAAACTAAAACCCCTAAATAGTAACAAGAATGAACTTCCACATAACCCATCTTGCTTTGCCTCCTACCCTCAATTTGAACATAAAATTTTCATTAAAAAAAAAACACATTATTAATGAAATGGGTGGGCTGTGGGTTGTTCATGCTGGATTCTGATCTGTTCAAATGTAGTATAAGTCCAACTCAACACCCCAAGCATTAAGCCTGAAGTGGGACCCTCATTACCGCTCATCAAACTAGTAATACAGAACCTCAGGGTCCTGTCTCGTGCTCTATTTTTCCTACCAAAAAGAGATAAGAGTAAAGACTTGGTCATAATGCCTGGCCTTGCTTCATAATGAAGCCTAGCAATGTAACAAGATTCACGAAGTTTAATTTTCTCATTTGATTTATTTAATATTCCTTTTGACAACCTTTACTTCGGAAACACAACATTCTTTTCATTTCTCTCACACATTAATCTGTTGAGAGATTCAGCGAAAAGTCGCACTTCTGTTCCCAGTTGCCGGAAAAGCTTGACGTCGTCTTCCTTGAGGAAATTCTCCTGTTCCATCATCATCTCTTTGGACTCGACCTTTAATTGGGCCTTTTTTCTTACCCCCAGAATCACGCCGGCTCTTTAAACCTTTGTCACCCTCTGACCCCAACCCATCCTCTGGATCTTCTCCAAATCTGACATGTTTCCTTGCTGCTTCATAATCAAATGGCTTCAGCTGCAAGACGCAGCCAGCTTCCTGAGATTTCTCATTTTTTCTGCCATTCCCATTTTGATTAATTGACTCAAAGCATTGCTGGAAGCTTGATGACAATTCAGAGAGAGACATAGGCTCATCATCCATTTCTGAAGCAGATGCCCCAAAATCACTCTTATGCTCATCTGCGGCTTCTAAATTTCCATGTATTGGTTCCTCTACATTTAGATTATCTTCCAACATTATAATATCATCTGATCTAGAGTTGGCAGCTGGCACAGCAGCATGCCCTTGAGGTTGACAAGTTTCCACGGCTGTATCTGGCACTTCTATAACTAATTTTGACTGCTCACTTGTGCCAGAAAAAGAGTGGAAGGGAAAGTTCACTGAAGATCTGATTTGCTCCAACTTGATCTCTTCCTGGTAAAAGATTGTTAATATAGTTTAGTACAAAAAAATAAAGCCAATTAGATCATCAACTGCAACAACATATGAAATCAAATTACAGAGGTTCAAATAATTAAAAATAAAGTGCCTCAATAATAGTTACCCACACCCTCAACATGTTCAAATATCATAAAATTACCCACATCCTGCACTCACAAAACATTTGCAGGTAGGCTGTAGGCTAAGTTCCCATGACAAGCAGAAAAGAAGCATCAACAAACACGGGTTATAAAACATAGGTCCCCACCAAAATAAATAAATAAAACGCCAAACTCCATCCATTTCCTTTTTTTTAATGGAGAGAGGGAGAGAGAGAGATTAAATGTAGGATGCCAGGTTCAAGGATTAACTACACTAGAAATTGGAATCGCAGAATAACAGTTGGCAAGGAATTGCAATGTGCTTCATTATCTAAATGTGTATAAAATTCACCTTTTTGTTGGTATCAAACTTTCTCTTTGGGGCTGAATTCCCCAGGAGTGCCCCAAAAGCACGGCTAGGCTTCTTAAGCATCTGAACAGTTGCTCCAGTAACCTACAAAGGATAAGGCAATTAGTTTTAGACTAAACCACTGTCAGTAAGAATCCAAATCATCAATATAAAAAATAATCATGATTTACAACCTTCGCTGAACCCAACACCAAGGTATCATCAATTGCATCTCTGCTCTGCCCAGTAGTGAGGCTTCCTCCGACAAGCTGTGAACTATAACAATCAGAATTTATACTGATGTTCCCACTTTTATCTGAATGCTCAAAGGGGAATCCTTTTCCTTCTTTGTCAACTTCAGAGGCACTGCATCCAAGCTCTGAAGACTCATCTTTCAGCTGAGGAGAATGCAAAATTGCAGACATATTACCATTCATTGTATCACCCCCATCAATGCTTACTCTTCTAGCATTTCCAGCTTCACGTTTTATAAGAGCATCAGGTGAGAAGGCATCAGATCCATCTGTAACTTTAATTTCTTCTGATGCCTGAACAATGAAAATTTAATGCTATTTAGAATAGAATAATAAGGATCAACATTTTCCAGTGCAAGGTGAAAAATCTGTAGCACAAAAACACCATTTCGAACATAACTATAGATTAAAAATTCATATATTGGGAAAGCAATTAAACAAGTGAAACTCTATACAAATTGTACATCCTTTCAATTTGCTCCACTCAATGCAAAGCCTCATGAACTCTCTAGTTTGCCAATTAAGTGCTTGAGCAGGACAACAATATAATACTGTATGCATAAACTTTCTCAATCTAAGGTCAGACATTCAAACAATGTACACTATACCTAGCAGCATCAAAGCCACCTTCATTAGTCAACCTACATAACCAGACAGGTTTTAAAACAATTAAATTATAGTGACTATATAAATTATATAGAAGTGATAACAAGAATCATTCATAACAATAACCACTAACTTCTTCCATTACCTATTTTAACTATAACATTTGTAGAAATCATTGCCACACCCCATAAATATCAGATTCTACAAGCTCCCAACAAATTTCTATTCACCGTTATTGACTTGACTTTCTTTATTTTGGTTCATAACAGCAGGCTACATGAAGACACAATCAACTCTATCTCTGTCGTCATGCTTTAAATGTTGCAAAGCTGGTTCTAACACATCAAAATTTGTAGTCTTCACTTTTTATTGTTGAAAGCTTAACCTATCAAATTGGAGTTTCCTACTTCTAGATTATATCCATGTTCCTTAATTTTGTGGAACAATTGTTCAAAATTTATGCAGCAATTTCATTTCTCACACTATCACCAAGCTCCATCTGGGCCTTACAATTTCCATAAGTCCCACCTTCAGATGTTCAGCAATAGCTTCATATGCAGCAGCATTTTGTACAGAATGCCTAATGATGCTAAGAACAGGAGAGAGATTGTGCTCAACGTAAGGGTGCTTTGATTTCACCAATCGACGTAACTTGCTAGTAGTGTCAGGCTTCTGCTTGGCTAATACAAAAGAATAATAAAAATAGTAAGAACATATTGTACGGACACCATTTTAAAAACAAATAATCAAGCTGATAAAAATTTTCTTAGGTTTCCCTACCAATTTCAAGAAGAGTTTTGTTTGGCAATATATATCCAGTACTCTCATCCTCAGCACGAGCAACCACATCTCGCCACTCACAAAGGCCCTGGAAGCAAGCTAAGTATGAAATCTAAAATTTATATTAAAATATAAAAAATAAAAAATAAAAAGAAGCCCACATAACTAGAGATCACTAAAATAGAGAAACCAACTGCAGATTATCAGTTGACTTAAACTATCCTATTAATCATCCATTCATTTTGAAAGATGAGATGGTTTTTATTTTGTGAAATCCCTTATACTTTGATTGATACATTCCATGGCTCCTACAAGTCAAACAATTATATCAACTACAATGATAGAAAAAACTTCTTAATAAATAACCCTGAAAAATATTTATCTCAATAATAAAAGAGAAGGTACAGGAAAATGGCCAGCAACGTACTGCAACAATGGCAAGCTGCTGAGCATCGAAACTGGCAGCATGCAACCTGCATCGAGAGAGAATAAATATTGACTGAAGTTGTTAAGAGAGAAAATTTGACACAGCCAAATAAAATAGAGGTTTCAACAGGGGGTCAATGGGGTAAAAAGGCAAATGAATATACATAAGTACATAAATGTATTTTTCAAAAGAGGGCATAACCCAAGTATGCAAGCACACAACTGGGATCACCCCATAAAAAATAAATAAGATTTACATTTCAAAATAAAGGGTTCGAAAATCAATAAAATAAAAGAAGACGTTGAAGAGCCAAAAAATAGTAGACCAACACCCATTTGAAAAGAACTTTTAAGAAACTGAGAGTAAGAAATAGACCCATATATATGGAGATATGAATTTTCTGTCAAAAGCTCTTTCTCATATAGCTGCATGCACACATCACAACTGCGCTTGTAGACCTATCAGCAAAAAGATATTTCAGTAAACAATGAGAATTTATAGTAACTGACAAACATCATAACATATGGAGGATAGTGAAAAAACCATTAGAATTGATTAAATTATACATGTTTATAGTTACTTGGAAAGGAAGATAAATTTGGTCACAACCAATACAATTTCTGTTGTGCAATATTTGAAGAATTTACAAACTTATATTCTTGCCTTAGGCCAAACCATGACCACCAATCACACCAGTACCAGAAAGTTCCTAAGAATCCCCAGACATGAGGGAAGGCAGTCAGGTAGAGAGTTTCTTGCACATATACTCAATTACCAGATGCCTCCCAACCAAACCCAGATATCCCCTGAAAATCCCACCAAGGATGTCAAGCACCCAGATTTCCATACCTTGCTTGTCAAAAAAAGGGAGCAAATAGCACTCCACACCAACCCCCCCCCCCCCCCCCCCACAACACCTACTCTAACTATGGTGCAATTGCAATGTCCCCCCACAAACTTCTAAATTGATCAATGTTTTCCCCTTAACCAACGGTAATAAGCATTTTGCCCTTAACCTACTGTTAGCATTTAACTCAAAATTTTCGGGGATTTTTAAACTTGGAAATCAAGCATCCAAATCCCAAGTAAAAATTCCATGGGGAAAGGCGTCATTTACAAAATCTAGTAACACTACCACTCATTACTCTCACACCACCACCATCGGCCGATACCACTGCCACTGTCAACATCAATTTCACTGCCATCGCCACCACACCACCATCGCTACCATCACCATATCACTAACACTGCCAATGCTGGCACCATCATTACCACCACCACGGTTGCCGCCACCACCTCCATTACCAAGTCATTGTCATCATCAATCCCAAAATTGTCATAATTATTATAATACTCTAAATTCTTTATTTTTTTATGTTTGTCAAAATAATGGATATTCAAATTGATAGGATTGAAATTCCTATCAATTAAATCCAGTCATTTTGAAAATTCAACCAAACTAGATAATCGAAATTTCATATTTCTGTTAGACACGTTTTTTACAAACAATTTTGACTTTTAACTTTAATGGATATCCTACTCCAAGGATCATCATCCACAAATTATCCCCTATTAAAACTCCAGGCTTTTGTATACCACAAGCAAAGGATCTTATCATTTGAAATCAGTGAGACTGAAACATATTCAATCTAACAAAACAAGATCCCCAAAGCACACGGATAGAAGAGCAACAAAATAAGTGATAAAAAATTATGAGTTCACAGCAAATATTTAAGTTCTATAATCCATAATTTAAATATTTCCAAAAATCTTGACCCATACAATATGATTAGATCTTATAGGCCAAATCAAACTCTAGTGAGCTAACTCACTTGCGATTCACAATTTTCTCTGTGTTTGGGTAAAGAATTTTACGATTCACATTCGAGTCAGAAATATTTTAAAGACCATCAGGGATCTACTTAGGGACAGATTGGTTGACCACTGGTTTCACTGATACTAAGTGAAAACACCATAAAGATATAAATAAATGAGGAAAGGAGAGATCGATACAAAAAGAGAATATCTACTCTACCCCTATGGCTGGAGCCGAGGCTCAACTTTATTCTCCAAATAGTCACTCCCATTTACTGCCATTTACATCAACCTGACTATGGTAGCTTAGGGCTTGTTTGGTTTGTGTTGAGGTTATATTCATTTTCTATTTTCATTTTCTCTACTCATTTTCTATACTCAAATCTTGTACTTATTTTTTGTTTCCATCTATTTTCTTGTTTGGTATCATTTTTTGCTTTGTCTCCCCCTTCTCTGTTTTTTTATGACAACCACCAATAAATAGAGAGAGAATGTGTTCTTTGATATGACAAGTCAGTGATAGTGGGACCCACAGATTTGATTTTTTTAGAAAAAAACCACTGTATTCAATTTTTGTATTCAAATCCATTTTTTTTATACTAAAAATGAAAACTGAATACAAATACAAAGCCAAACAAGTTTTTTAATGGTGGGTCCCACAAAAAACTGAAAATGAATACAAAATACACCACATTTTTTGCTCAAACCAAACAGGCCCTTAAAGACTCATATCCCATACTAAAAATGATGGTTAAAAATTTTCTAATTCATAACAAGAAATGACAGCTGCTACTTCTAAGCATCTAGATGAAATGATAATAGAATAATCCAACAAAAGCAGAAAACCTATAGACTATTTTAGTGGAGACTCCATAATGCATACTGGCCTCACTATAAGCTGTTAAAATAAACTGATGTCATCAATCCAAGTACATAACAATCAAAACCAATCCAAATACACAGTTCCTAATTTGCAAATGTCCCTCCCACCACTCCCTCTGGTGCCAAAACTAATTTTCATAAAAGAAAAAATCAACTAAAAGAACAATGGAATGTCCACATTATAATCATTGAAACATTAGCTCACAGCGAAGCCACAGATAATTGATTTAATGTGAAGTATTAAAATAATTTTCAATTTCATTAGATTATGAATTACAGGCACTTTTAGGCACAGAGGCAGATCTAATTTTTGTATAATTCCAACAAATTTTTTATTTCGTATAATTTTCAAAGTAGTAACAAGTTACTCTTCCATGGCTGGATCAGTGCATGAAGATTATACATCCACTGAAGGAGCTTCAAAATTTTCATACCCTTTATGCAACATCACATGAATGTGCAGCCGTAAACAATGCAAATATCATAAAAGGACGAAACCAATCACAAACTTCAATGAGATACATAAACCCAAGGAACTTCCCTAAAATCCAACCAACAAGTATATTATCAAAATAGGGCCCAATTTATTTTCTAGAAGAGTTCGGAGTTGGTGCTAATGGTCCATTAAGACTATCTCTCCTAAAGTAGCATCAAAATTTCAATTATACGTAGGCATTTAAAAAACTTGATTCTCATTAAATCATATATAAATTATAATACACAATATCACATGAACGCAGTGTAAAAATCACTAAAGGGGAAAAAAACCCACAATCCCATAAAATCTGTAGAAGATGGTAATGGTGCAGGAGGAATTACCTCTACTAATGGAGAATCAATATTTTCGGCCTCTTTAGGCATTGCATACAGCTTGATTCTCATTAAATCATATATATACAATAGATAGTGTGTATCTTCTCTGGCATATCTGTGATCATAAGAAGGCAATTAGATGATGATAGAAGTCAAAAAAAAAAAAAAAAACCTTTATCATTAGTGGAAAATAGCAAACAAGTAATCATGAGCATGCAACACCTTAAACTTTGAATTTAGACCACTCACAAAATATTAGCAAACTAAGAAAACAAAACATCATTTATAATGAATGTAGAAATTCATATTTTGACAATTACATACATTTTTAAGTAGTATCTTTTCTTAGAAAAGTACAAAAATATGTGCACCATCCTAGTACAAAGAAGTAGACAAGGGTAAATACAAAAGTGACTAAATTTAAAAACTTTGAAAAAAATCCCACACATTTGAGAAAGAAAAATAGCCCATTGTTGCAATCCAAATGTATAGCATTCTTTTGAGAAAAAAAAATTTTCAAATCCAGAAATGAAATTCCATGTCCGTCAAAAGTAAGTATTATGTTCTCGCCATATACACCACATGATTGCCAATAGTACAGCCTTCCAAATCACTGCCTTTCCATGTCTCCGAAATGACCTCTCCAACAAGCCAGCCACTCTGTTACCAAACAAGGCATAACCCACTTGCTGTACGAAATGGAATGAAGAAGATGATTCACAGACCCATAGACTTACAACACTCGCTTGCTCGTATCTTCCAATGACTATTTGGCTACAATAGTCAAATATTGAGATAGTCATTGTAAAATACAATCCTGTTTATATACTTAATTCAACTACAGTACCAACAGACGTATCTTAAAGGCAAAGTGATGATAAAGTGAGCAAGTAAACAACTCTAATTACATATAGACAGGAGGTGGATTCTTTCAGAACTACTAATTCACTTGGGTTAATGACTTATTAAATTTACTTTTAACTAATAACAATAATAACTAAAATTTTGGAGGCAACCAAGAGAAGAATTTCAAGCAGGAAACTCTCCGTGTACCTTAGCATCTCCTCAGGAAGAGGGCGTAATCTCCAATCTGCATTCTGGTATCTGCAAGGAGTTGTCAAGTCAACCTTATAGTAACGCAGAAGAAGGAAAAGTAGTCAACCCATAAGTAGCAGCTTTTTTTTTTTTTTTGGGGGGGGGGGGGGGGGAGGGGATAAACAGTAACAGCTGAATCTAGTGAAACTGAAAATTAATTTAAAAAGCATACTCTTTGTTAGCAGAAACTCCACAAAAGTGATGCAAAAGAAACTCCAAGCTATTTCTCTCCAATTTCAATACCTTCGAGGCCTGAGGATCAAAAAGAAAAGTTCACATTCATAATAAGTACGAGAATATCACAAAATAATTATGATTACATGTTAAAAGTGGGGAAAAAAGGAGCATATTGGGGTGAAGAAGGGTGGGGAAGGATAGCAACCAAGAGAATCTTGCCAAGCATCTTAATAGAAAGACCAACTTTCCTATCTACCATTAGCCCTAGTAACCAGTGATTACTCTTCCCTTTTAATAAGTAGGTCTTGAGTTCAACCCATTGGACAAGATGGGAGAATACTGCCCCCTTTGTAGCCTGCTACCACTAAAAAAAAAATAACAACTTCCTATTCTTTAGAAGGACAAAGTAAAGCCTTAGAACTCATGCTAAAATATGAATCTCTTTAAAACATAACATAGAAATAAATCCATGCGTATCCAAATAATAAAACAAGAGAAGAGAACTGAAGTGAATAGAGTAAGAAGCCTCTCCCTGAAGTAAAAATTGGATGGGATAAACAAGGGAATTTTTTTTAATTTAAAATAAAATAAAATAAAAGGCAAAGGGAATAATCAGACACAGATAACCTGAGATATCTAGTAGCACAAAAATTTGGTGAGTTGCAAAAAAAATCAATACAATCCTATGCCCAGTATTGTGCATGCAGAGCAATATCAACTACTTGGAAAAATTAGTTTCTGATGGAACCACAGTACTGAGAAATACACCAACCATAATATAAGATTTTTACCTACAGAGGCAAAAAGCAATAGATACAAGGCTTATATATATATCCCAACAATTAGTGATTTCGATGTGCAAACCTGGCCAGTGTCAAACAAATTGCAAATGTAAATGCCAAAGTCCCGCTGAAGCCACACAATATCTCGATCTGCTCCATGCATAACCTAATTGAGTATAAATATTTCCCAGTATCACATAATTTGGTAAATCTAATACCCCCCCTCCCCCAAAAAAATAAAATAAAATACAGTAGTTGGTGAGCAAAAGATCAACCTTTCTCTTGGTAGGGTCCTTGAAAACCTCCCTTAAATATGGGCCAATATGAATTCGAAGCTTTAGAGTATCTACAACAAAATCTTCTGTTCTGGTAGATATTTGCATCAAGCAAGTCAACCCTTGAAAAGATCGATATTGATTATGTTCCAAATCAACCTAAACAATCACAGAGGTTAAAATGAACATAAAGGAACACTTATTGGAAAAAAAATATACATGTACAGGAACAGATATTTTAATAAAATTTAACCCAAAAGAAACAAAGTAATCCTAGTATTAATATGTCATCTTTTAGAAAACCTAGATTAAGTCCAGGGCCAGCCATCCCACATAGATTAATTGGAAGAAATAAAGGAGGAGAAAGAAAAGGTAAATAAACTTTCAATATTTTATGAGTAGCTGATACACACTCACAAAAAAAATAAATAAATAACATTCCATAATCTGAACTGATGGAGAATTTTGAACAAGAAATCTCTCTCATCAACATTAAAAATGTCAACATCAGGAACTTCTATGTACAGTATCAGCCCCAGGTTATCTTCATAGTGACAATAGTTGCAAGATGGTACATATAGAGAAGCAATTGAGTCAAGCAATCCACACTAAAGAAGTAATCAGAGTAAGATTTAATGGGTTAATTATTTTAAAATTACAAAGAAAACAACTGCTTTGCCAAATTATTCAGCACACACACAGTAACCAACTATTTAAGGTATTAAAAGGCTCTTGATATCGAAATCTAGTTCTCCAGAAGGTTATAGTGCTGTTAAACCCTTCGACCTAACTGGATCATCATGTCAACCTCACAAAACAAAATTGCCCCATTCAATCCTCACTATTACCCTCATGATTTTATTAAAGAATGACTTGTCCAAAAGGCTATGTTAGAAGTTCCCACAAGTAACTATGAGTACTCATTTGCTAATATACGTGGACATAAGGATTGTTGAAATTGCCAGTTCAACATACACACAAAATTCCTGAGCCCTTGACACCACATGGACTCATTTTGCACTTTACACCTTGCCAATAGAAGTAGCTCAAGTTCTACTTGTTAATGATTGTTGTGCACACCAAAAATTAACAGTCTGGCCAATAAGAATATACTCAAAAAAGTAAGATTAAGCAAGCAGGCTACAACATGTTGAAATAAAATAAATCACAGTAATCAAATTTTACCGCAAATTCATTCACACCACGCAATTTAGCAGCCATCTCTTTCAAATCTTTCACTTCCTCCACAAGCTTGAAAGGTGTAGACTCTATAGAGGGGGGTTTTACAGGATCCACATTCCCAATGTCTTTATCAACAAAATCCATAAAAGAAAGCTTCTCCTATAGGAATGAGAAAACAATAAATAGCAAGAAAACAGACTCTAATTTTGGCAACATATACAATTGACTACAAGAAAATGAAGAGAGAGGATACAATAATTGAATATAAAGAAAAATGAGATAGAGAAAAAGAGAAAAAAAAAAATTTCCAAACCACTCTACAATTAGGCTGGCAACAGAAGTTCCAATCAAAATGCATAAATACCAGAAAAGCGAACACACTCTCCCAAAATGGTCTCAATTAGAACATATAGCTAATCATGTTAACAACCCATGAGCCATCCATAATGTAATTAGTAATATCTTAGGTTTAAAATCTCAGTTTGTAGGTTGCTCTTTTTGTTGGGTGAAGAGAGAGATTGCAACAAGGCTGCTCATGTTGCTGCAAAGCTCTCGCTTGGGTCTAAAGAGTCTTTCTGTTTCAATAAGGATGATCTTCCAAGAGCACTTATCTCTATTTGTAAGGAAGATTGTCCATCAGTTTCCTCTTAAATGAACATCACAGATTATCAACAACAAAAAAAATCATGAGCCTACAAAAATAAATCAATGCAGTATGACCTAGAGAAGAAAGTGATCAAACTTAAAGTATGACGCTAAGTGTCTCTTATCATTTCTACTGTCAGCATGTATATGATAGTTACTAACAGCTTGGAAGCTCCAAAAAGTACCTATTCAATGCATTTTGCATCATTAAAATTATCTCAAATGGACAACATCCATGAGAAAAAGATATTGAAAAGCAGAAAAAAAGCCAAAAGGTGGGTTCAAGTTATCTCAAATGTAGAATAAGGGATCTAGGTTCCCAATCGGCAGAGGTTTAAAGCCTATGCTGTGTATCCAAGAGTTGCCCATTTGGATATACATCACTATCAGTTTCTTTAAGAACTTCTCCCCCCTCCCCATGTGTGTGTTAAACATACTTAGTGTTCTCAAAACAAAACAAAACAAAAAAGGTTCCCAATCGGTGTTTTGGGCGGGCAAGCAATTATAATGGAGCAGATGTCATAGGTTCAAGTCTATCATACTCATAATAAAAAAGAAGGAAGTTCAAATATATCGATCTAAAAGAAAAGAAGGCCAAAATTATAAACGTATAAAGAATTGCATTCCATTTCATCCACACACTAGTGTTTGTGTTTGTTCTTCCAATCCCAAATCAAAAAGAACATGTTAATACAATAAAATAGCGAAAAGAAAACATACTAGGGGATGAATAAAGGCGGTGGTTTGGTCATCGTCGCTCCTCTGTTGCTGCAACCAAACGTGCTGAAAGGGCTGGTTGGAATTATTGACCAAAATAGTAAACTCCTCTTGTGGCTTCCTTATGGATGGTATATGAAATGGCACCTTCGGTTTGGTCTTCGTAGCCAACTTTACAGCACTAGCACTAGCACTAGCACTAGCACTCGCACTGGCACTGGCACTCGCCCCCTTCTTCTTATTGCCATAATGCACCAACTGAAACCCAGAGGAGTCTGTCTCTTCCTTCTTCCGGAAGTCGTCGGCCGACACATCAAACCGCTCAAGAAGCTCGTCGTTGACATTCACGAGCCAATCGTAGGCGTCGTCCATGTCTGCTTCAGGGAAAGCAGCGGCAGCAGCTTTGGGCGGTCCTTCTTGTTGTCTCCAAACCTGAGCATTATCGTTTATAGAGTGGAGCATCGACGTTGATTTGTTGGAGATTTCGTGGATGGGGTTCTTGAAGTCATCGAAGTTGTTGAAGAAGTGAAAGTCTTTGCCGGAGGGTACGCCGCGAGAGGAGGCGGAGAGCTTGGACAGTGAGGAGGCTAGGGTTTGGGCCTTGTCGGCTTCGGCTTCGGCTTCGTCACGGTGGTGGTGATGCTCATTCATCGTCTTGAAATTTTGATTTTGATTCTTGGATGGTGATTATTAGGGTTTGAGAGTAATAGGGGGGCTTAGGGTTTTAGGAGCGTTCCCATCATGAGTATGATTATTTTTATTAGGAGACAAAACAAAAAATGAAATGTGCGTTTCACTTTTCAGTTTGGCGAAGGCGGGGTGTGGGAGTGGGGATGTGATGGGGGCATTTTCTTTCTTTCTTTCACACACACAGCCAGAGGGAGAGAGAACGTGGGAAGTGAAAGTGAAAAAAGTGTTCTGTTTTGTTTTTTTTTTTTTTTTTTTTTTTTTTTACTGTGCCAGAGGCAGAGAGAGTGTGTGTGAAAACGGTTCTAACTTTTTAAAGGCCAGTGGTCATGTAACAAGCGGTGGAATGCACGTGCCCACCGCTACATGTACAAAATGTGATGTGCACACGAAAATTGTTATGTTATTTGTGTTTTTTTCATTTCGTTGAATGCCTCTCTTTTTCTTTTTTTTTCTTTTTTTAGTTTCTTAGAAATTTGCAATATCCTCACAACACTTTCATAACAAATTATTATAAACATGCAAAAAAAGGGAAATTTATGTTGTGAATTCAAATTATAACTAATAACAACTTATCACATATAATTTGTTGTAAAAGTGTTATAGACGTCTCTTTTTTTTGTTATTGTTATTATTTTTATTATTATATTTGATTGAGATGATCATTGAGATATGAAAAATGGGAGAATTTGTTTGGTTGGAAGTGTTAAATTGACAATAAAATTGATGGTCTGTTGTGTTTTTCACATGAGCCCACTAAAACAAAATCTCTCCAAATCGAAGATAAAACAAAAATAGAAAATTAGGAATGAATTACAAACAAAAAATGACAATGTTTTTCCCTTGCTTACCATGGGAATAAAATTCTCAAAATGCCTTCACCCAAATGCATCAAACTCACCATTTGGTACCAAAAATATAAAAATAAAAACTCATCTAAAAAATTAGTTCGATTAAAAAAAGGGGATTCATAATCAAATGAAATAGAGGTTAAAGAGTCTAGAATTTAAACTTTTTTATTACTGTTAACACTAGCTTGTAACCCCATAACATGGATACACTTAAAAATATACAATAAGATACATAATATAATTCCTATATATATAATTTAAATACTATTGATAGTCATTTTTATATTTTTTTAAACTCTTTAAAAAAAAATTGTAAGAATATTATTAGATATAAAATGTAAATTGTCTATTTTTTTTTTTCATTATTGTGAAACACTTCTTCTTTTTTAACGATTCATTTATTCTAGACTCTTTGGTTTTTGTACTTAATAACTCACTTTGATGAATATTTATGATGTGGTCCCACATTTTTTATTCTAAAATTAAGAAATAAAATTCTTTAAGAATAAATAATTTAGGACATATGGTGCAAAATTTTAATTTTAATTTGAAGTTTTAATTTGAGTTTCTCTCAGTTTCACCTATTATATATATATATATATATATATATATATATATATATTGTAAGGGGCGGATTTTGAGGCCCAGGCCCAGCAAGCAGGCGATTCTGGTCCAAAAGACCCTCAACAATGAATTTGTAGAGAGTGGGTCGTAGAACTAGGTCTTGACAGAGTAAACGTAATTGTTAGTAAGCCATGCAACCATTTGAACGTGGGAATACTTCTTTAAGTTTCCTGGGATAACAGTTCGTGGGGCTGTACCCAAAGTTTCGTTTACAGAATTCCTTTCTTTCTCTCTCTCCCTTTCCTTACTTTTTTCTCCCCAGCTTCCGATCCCCTGGTCATGGGGATTTTCTTCTCTTATATAGCATCCTTCGAATGATAATGGCCCTACACTTATTAATCATCTAGGCCTCTACTTGAGTGCCTGTTCCATAGGACATCCTCCTTCTTTTCTGTGAGTTGCACTGGCCAAGATAATACTGTTCTCCTGTCCTCTCCACATTAATGCGGCTGGAAAAGTAACTTCCTTACATTTAATGCGGCAGTTGTGGTTGCCCCCTGAACGTCTAGCATTTTCCTTTAATTTTGGATGACCTTTCACCATGTAAAGGGTGTGAATTGGACTCCCGTTTGGTGCGTCCGAGGAGGCATTCCTCCTCGAACGCCCCTTAAACAAGCCCGGCCCAACATGATTGGGCTGGGGGTCCTCTGTCCGTGTCTTCGCTTCCTATTATGGTTGGGCTTCGTACGAGTACCATGGTCCACCGTTGACTGGCGAATTTTACCCCCACAATAGTCCCTCAAAATTCTGGCTCTTCCTTCTTGGTCCGAGGAGGAAAGGCGGGATTTTGATGCCTACTGGACAATTCGTTGTGGATTCCTGCTTCACACGTGCGGGGGCGTGCCCTCACGCGCCTCATTAATGCTGAAGGTGTTTAATGACCCGGGAGGAAGTAATTGCAGCTTTTTGGAGTTTTACGCTCTTTCAATCCAACGGTTGGAGACCGGATCAACGGTGGACAACGTTTCATTTGCTCTAGGCGGGAGTGTGTCTGTCCAACTCCCTCTGAGTATATAAGGTTTTGAAGGCGTTCATTCCTCGCTTTTGACGAACACTCCAGTATTCAGAACATCTCAGAGCCTTCTCCTTCAGTACGTTCTTACCTTCGCCGCCACTCTCTTGAAGATTCCGTCGAGTTTCTTACCCGTAAGTGCGCGCTTCTTCTTCGTTACTCTTCATTAGACAAACTGCCTTCACGTTGTCTAGGATTAGAGGGGATGGGTAGGCTTGAAAAAATGGTAGACTCTCCGGCCGGTATAGCGGGCTTCAGGGCGAAGTATCGTATTCCACCGGAGGTAGGTTTAGAGTATTACCACCAGGAGGAAATTTTGTTCAAGAGAAGAACGGGGGAAGTCGCAATTCCAATGATAGCCTTCGTGGAAGGAGGAATGACGATTCCAATGGGGAGAATAACTAGGGACTACCTTCGTGGTCATAGATTGGCCCCCCACCAGTGCACCGCGAACCTGTTCCGGATTCTGGGGTGCGCCGACGCCTTAAGCGACCAGATGAACCTCGGCCTTTCATGGCACGACGTGGTTCATCTTTATGAATGCCATAAGTTCGGCGACTCATACTACTTAAAGTCCAGGACTGACGAAGTGAGGTTGATGTCCTGCTTCCTAAGTCCAGCAAAGGCTTGAAAGACGACCATTTGATCGTCTCTGGACCATGGCATGACGGCATTCACTGTCCGACTAGGGCGGGAACGCCAGGTGGGGTGTCATAGAACTAGATTCCGTGGGGAGGACCTTAGTTTTGGGCTCTCCCCCCCCCCCTCATTTTTTCTTTCTTTCTTTCTCTTTTTTTTTTATTTTTTTATTTTATTTTTATTTTAAACTTGTTGGTTTGGTTGCATGCCTCTTCGGACTAACGTAAACCCTTTAACGGCCTTTGTAGACAAGGAGCGAACATCCCCTCGGCTGAGCTTGGTCAATGTCCCGGCTCTAAATTACCTCCTGAGATCTGAGATTTTCGTAAGCGAGGACGGACAATTATGGTCGGCTCCTTTGATTTTGGACTACGTTCCCCTCACTCGATCCTTGGTAGACGCCGGCCAAGCTATAAGGGCTGGCAGTCCAAGATTGGCACGTATTGACGTATCCATACCAGGGTTCCTTGCTTCAACAGACTTACCTCCTGTTCAGCTGCCTGCCCAACGCGCCTTTCCTGTAGTGGTTATCCCAGAGAAGGAGGCTGGTTCTTCGCATTCATCCTTAGAGGAACAAATAGACCAGTTCCAATTTACCGAGGAGGGAGAGGTGTCGGCCAGGGTAGTAGAGCTCTCGGACTCCGACGCCGATTTAGACCGTGCCTCAGCGGCTCATGATACTGGTTTAGTCATCCCACAAGTTGATATCAGCAAAGAGACTGAAGAAGAAGGAATAGATTTGAAGCCAAGGACTGGCCTCAGGGGCCTTCTATCTAACAGGAGTAAGGGGCAATCCTCTAAGGACGTCTCGACTGAACAAACTGCCCCTAAGGCTCCTGCTCCTCCTCTCCCTCCCATGTCGGACGCGGTGCTGCAGCCTATGCCTAACTTAAGGCGAAAAAGGCCTGTAGAAGAAACGGAGGAGGGAGAGATTGGCCGTGAAAAGGCCAGGCCTCAGAAGAAGGGCAAGGAGACGAAAGAACCCCGAGAGAAGAGAACTAGGTTCGTCGATAGCCGAGATGAGGCGGCCATTCGGAGGGAGCAACGAACATGGTCGCCTCGGATTGAATTAGACGGCGCTCTGATCCCCTGGGACGCGACCCTATGGGAATCTCAACGAGGGCAGGCATCATTCCTGGCTGAGGCCCTGCAGCAGCCTCTGCTCTTGCCTCGTGACATGGAGGGCCTCAGAAAGACTTGGCAGCCGGACCTTTTCATGTCATTGAAGAGGGACATGGCCATGGTAAGGGGAATCTCCTATCTCGTTCTCATATTAGATACCCTATTCTCGTCAGGTTTTAACAGGGTCTTTATTTCCTTCTGGGCGCAGGTCACTCAACAGATTTTTGTTGCTGAGGAATGGGCCAAGAAGGCTCGTGAGGACTTGCACAGGGAGGCCCAGTCCCGCTCTGCTGCCGAGAAGACGGCTGGCGATCTCAAACAGGACTTTGATCGCCTGAATAATGAAACGAAGGAGGTGAAGAAGGCTCACGCAAGCGCGGAAGTCGGCCTTAAGAATGCCACAAAGCAGGCTGACGATCTGCGCATACAGCTCCGCCAATCTGAGGAGAAACTCACGGCGAAGCAACAGGCTGTTTCAACGCTCAAGGCTAAGCTTGCGAGAACCAAGGAGGAGGCCCGCTTGGCCAGGGAGGCTGCCGAGAAGGCTGTGGCGGCCTCATATGATCGTGGAGTCCATGATACTGAGGTCAGGCTGGCTGAGGAAATGGCCACCGTTTGCAGGGAATACATCACCACGTCTTGGGGTGTAGCCCTGGATCGCGCAGCTGTCCCGGCAGACTCCGATCTCAGGAAGGCTGAGAACATCTTTTTCCCGGAGGACGTACGTGAAATTCCCGACGAAGTTGCCTCCACGGAGCCTCTTCCAGCGGACTCCTCCATTCCCGAGGCTGGGGGTACGGAGCAGGCTACGCAGGGCAAGTTACCCGAGGACAGCCTTTGTATCAGTGAGATCGTTGCACAGGCCAAGGAGGTTGCCTCGGGGACCCAAGCAGCAGATGATCAGCCTGCTCCTGCTCAGGGCTCTTAGGAAAGTAGTGTAGTATTTTATTTGTCTTATCTTTTGTATTTTGCTTTGTTTTGCTTTGTTAGGGTTTGTAAACAGAACTGCTTTTGGTTTTTAATGATAAATGTTATTTCCCTTCAAATATCATTGTTTTTCTTCTCTTTTGTTTTCATCATGAATGGACGTCTATTCCGTCACTAACTTGTTGAGAACTAAGCGTAAGCGAATGAATACGTGAAAAGAACGATAGTTAATAATTAGGTGAAATGGCTGCGAACCCAATTTTCCCCAAGTCCTTGGTCCGAAGAGCCAGACAGGACTTGGGTTCTATTTAACATTTAGGGAGAACGGCTTAATGGTTAATTTCCCCCAAGTCTATGGCTGAGGAGCCATGCAGGACTTGGGTTCTGTTTAACACTTAGAGAGAATCGTATCGCGGTTAATTTCCCCGAAGTCTGTGGCCGAGGAGCCATGCAGGACTTGGGTTCTGTCTAATACTTAGAGAGAATTGTATCGCGGTTAATTTCCCCGAAGTCTGTGGCCGAGGAGCCATGCAAGACTTGGGTTCCGTTTAACACTTAGCGAGAACAGTATCGCGGTTAATTTCCCCCAAGTCTGTGGCCGAGGAGCCATGCAGGACTTTGGTTCTGTTTAACACTTAGCGAGAACAGTATCGCGGTTAATTTCCCCCAAGTCTGTGGCCGAGGAGCCATGCAGGACTTGGGTTCTGTTTAACACTTAGCGAGAACAGTATCGCGGTTAATTTCCCCCAAGTCTGTGGCCGAGGAGCCATGCAGGACTTGGGTTCTGTTTAACACTTAGCAAGAATAGTATCGCGGTTAATTTCCCCCAAGTCTGTGGCCGAGGAGCCATGCAGGACTTGGGTTTTGTTTAACACTTAGCGAGGATAGTATCGCGGTTAATTTCCCCCAAGTCTGTGGCCGAGGAGCCATGCAGGACTTGGGTTCTGTTTAACACTTAAATAAGTAACTGCACAGCAATACGGCATCAAAGATTATATCTTTCATTAATAACAGTACCTTTTCAGGTTGTTTACATTCCAAGGGTGTGGCACTACACGTTCGTCCAAGTCTTCCAAAAAGTAGGCTCCTATGCCGGCTACGGAAGTAATGCGGTACGGTCCCTCCCAGTTTGGTTCGAGCTTTCCCCATGCAGGGTTCCTCGCAGTGCCTAAGACCTTCCTCAGTACTAGATCCCCAGACGCCAATGGCCTGGACTTCACCTTGGCGTCGTAACCTTGCTTGAGCTTCTGCTGATAGTTAGCTAGGTGGACCATCGCGCCTTCCCTTCTTTCGTCGATGAGGTCCAAGCTCCTTTCCAGAAGTTTGTTATTAGTAGCGGGGCAGAAGGTGGTAGTCCTCTGGGTTGGGAAGTTCACCTCCAGTGGAATGACAGCCTCGGCCCCATAGGTCATTGAAAAAGGGGTCTCCCCTGTGGACCTACGAGGCGTGGTACGGTATGTCCACAAGACATGGGCTAACTCCTCTACCCATCTTCCTTTCGCGTCATCTAGTCTCTTTTTCAGTCCGTTCATTATGGTTTTATTGACGGCTTCTGCTTGTCCATTACTCTGGGGGTAAGCTGGCATGTAGTACCTTCTGAAGGCTTTGCTGTCAAACTGGAGCCCGTTGTCCGACACCAGGGTGTGCGGGATGCCAAACCTGGTGACTATATTTTTCCAGAGAAACTTCTTGACATCGACGTCCCTAATGTTTGCCAGCGCCTCAGCCTCCACCCATTTGGTGAAGTAGTCGGTGCCGACGAGAAGAAATTTCCTATTCCCTGTTGCCTTGGGGAATGGACCAAGTATATCTAGGCCCCATTACGCAAATGGCCAGGGACTGGACAATGGGTTTAGCTCACCACCAGGCTGGTGTATGCTTGGAGCGAATCTCTGGCATTGTTCGCACTTCTTCACATAATCCAGGGCTTCTTTATGCATGCTCGGCCACCAATAACCCAGCGTTAAGGCTCTGTGAGACAAAGACCTACCCAACGAGTGACTTTCGCAAATTCCTTCGTGTAACTCTTCCAGGATGAGTTCAACAGCCTCTGGGTGCACACACAGCAAATACGGCCCCGAGAACGAGCGTCTGTAAAGTTTGGAGTCCTCCGACAACCAGAATCGAGTAGCTTTTCTCTTGATTTTGCCAGCCTCAACCTTATCATCTGGCAAGGTGTCGTGCTTTAAGTACAGAACGATAGGGTCCATCCAGCTCGGTCCTGCCCTGATGTTATGTATTCCAAACCCATTGGCCTTCTCTGTTAGTGGACGGAGGATCTCTTCTACCAAAATGACTCGAGGTAGGGGCTGAGCCGAGGAGGTAGCCAACGTCGCGAGAGAATTAGCATGAGTGTTCCCACTTCTGGGTACGTGCGTCAAGCGGAAGTGATGAAAATGGGTCTGTAGGTGCTTAACCCGAACTAGATACTCTTGCATTCTTTCGTCCTTTGCCTCCATGTCTCCATTTACCTGCCCCACAATAAGTCTTGAATCCGAGAACATGTCCACAGATTTCCCCCCCATTCTCCGGATCATTCCCATTCCCTCCAATAGCGCCTCATATTCGGCTTCGTTATTCGTGGCTGAAAAACCGAGTCTCAATGACTTCTCTATTGTTATCCCTTCAGGTGAGAGCAGGACAAGTCCTAACCCTGAGCCCCTTTGATTCGCCGCGCCATCGACGTGCGCTTTCCACCAAGTGTTTTCATTCTGAGAGATGGTGCTGATCATCTTCTCATCAGCCCCTACTGATCCCGCCATGTTTTGTGCCTCTAGCGTGGGCTTCGCAAATTCTGCTACTAGGTCGGCAAGGACCTGGCCTTTTACAGCAGTACGAGGCATGTACCTAATATCGAAAGCGCCCAGGGTCGTTCCCCACTTTGCAATTCTACGTGTGTAATCGGCGCTGCGTAGGACAGACTTTATGGGGAGTTGTGTTAGCACCACTATAGTGTGTGCTTGAAAGTAGTGGGGAAGCTTTCGCGTGGCCTGCACGATGGCCAAGATAGCCTTTTCGAGGGGAAGATAACGGGTTTCTGCCTCCTGCAGCGATTTACGAACGTAATAGACTGGTCGTTGTGTGCCGTTGTCTTCTCGGATTAGCACCAAGCTTACTGCATGTGGGGCTACTGCGATGTAGGCAAACAAAATCTCGTCGGCATCTGGACTGGATATAATTGGTGGTTGGGCGAGGTATTCCTTTAACTGTTGGAAAGCTACGGCGCAATCTTCATTCCACTCAAATCCCTTCCACTTGTGTAATAGGAGAAAAAATGGCATGCATCTGTCTGCTGAACGCGAGATGAAACGGTTTAAAGCAGCTATCATGCCAGTAAGCTTCTGGACCTTTTTAGGGTTCCGAGGAGGCTGCAAGCTATGGATGGCTCTTATCTGGTCAGGGTTAACCTCTATGCCTCTGTGAGTCACCATATAACCTAAGAATTTTCCTGATCCCACTCCAAACGAACACTTGGCTGTGTTCAGTCGTAGCTTGTACTTTCTCAGTATTTGAAAAACGTTGTCGAGGTCTTCAAGATGGTCGGGAACTACTTTGCTTTTAACCACCATGTCGTCTATGTACACTTCAACGCTTTTACCCATCTGCTGTTCAAACATCTTGGTCATCATCTTTTGATAGGTTGACCCGGCATTTTTCAGGCCAAATGACATCACCTTATAATGATAATTTCCAACTGGGGTGACAAAAGCCGTCTTCTCCTGGTCTTCGGCAGCCAGGGGTATCTGGTGGTAGCCCTGAAAGGCGTCTAGAAAACTCATCCTTGGGTGTCCGACAGTTGAATCTACCAACCGGTCTATCCTGGGCATTGGGAAGGGATCCTTTGGACACACCTTGTTCAGGTTTGTGAAGTCTACGCAGACCCGCCATTTCCCGCTCTTCTTCTTCACCACTACCGTGTTGGCTAACCACTCGGGATAGAAGACCTCTTTGATAGCCCCAACTTTCTTCAATCTTGCGACCTCTTCTCTCACGGCGTCGGTATGTTCTTTCGACGGTCGTCGAGGAGCCTGCCTCTTAGGGGTTATAGCCGGATTCACATTAAGGTGGTGGCAAATGAAATCCGGGTCGACCCCGGGAGCCTTATAGGGGTCCCAAGCAAACACATCTACATTCTGTCGGAGGAAAGCAATAAGTGCTGACTTCTCCTCAGGCGGTAGTTTTGAACCAATTTGAAAAAACCTTTCAGGGTCTGATCCGACGAGTACTTTCTCCAGCTCCTCACAGTTCACATCCACGGCCGATCCTCCACTACTCGCAGTCGGCACCGAGGTCATTGATTGCTATAAGCCATTCTCGGCTGAAGTGGAAGGCTCACTACTCAGCCGTTGTGATATTGCCGACACCATGCATTGTCTAGCCATTTCCTGGCTCCCTATTATTTCTTTGATTTGACCTCCTGATGGATACTTCACTTTTTGGTGCAAGGTTGACGGCACAGCCCCTAGTGCATGAATCCATGGCCGGGCCACGATAGCGGTGTAGGGGGAGTATGCATCTACGACAATGAAGTTCACTTTTACCACGTCTGAATCTGTTTGCATAGGCAACTTGATCATGCCTTTCGGGATGACGATTTTTCCTTCAAAGCTGACCAGGGGGAAATCGTATGGCGACAGGTCTTCCTGCTTCAAGTTCAGCCCCTTATACAAATCAGGATACATTACCTCCACGGCGCTGCCTTGATCAACTAATACCCTCTTCACGTCATAACCTCCTATTCTGAGTGTGACGACTAGGGCATCATCATGGGGTTGAATAGTCCCTTACTTGTCTTCCTCCGTGAACCCGATTAACGGCGTGGCATTCATTCTGGCTCTCTTGGGGTCCCTGCCGTCTGGCTCAGTTGGGAAACTGCTCACTGACATTACCCTAAAGGGGGCAGAGCTTGTCCTTCCAGGTGCGGCGAGAATGACATTAATTGTGCCAATGGGTGGCCTCAACGTATTTTGCCTGGTTTCATTGTTCGATGGTTCCTGCCATCCTTCAGGGCGATGCAGCAGATGTCTCAGCTTCCCTTCTTGGACAAGCCGATCTAAATAGTTCTTTAGGTTCCTGCACTCATCAGTGGTGTGACCTGGCTCCTGATGGTATGCGCAATACAGGTTCTGATTGCGCTTCGAAGGATCACCAGCCATCTTGTTCGGCCACTGAAAGAAAGGTTCATATTTCACATTCTCTAGGATTCTGTGAAGCGGTTCTCGGAATACAGCACAAACTGCCTGAGCCCCAGTAGATCCGGGCTGCTCCATATAGTCTCTTCTCGGTCTGTTACTGTTGTTAAATCGTTCCAACCTGAAGTCCCTCCTCTCCTGAGGGACGACCTTCGCTTTACCCTTCCCCATCTGCTGGTCCTCCTCGACCCTTTTGTACTTGTCAATTCGGTCCATGAGTTGGCGCACGCTGGTGACTGGCTTTCCAGTGAGGGACTTTCTTAAGCCATGTTCTGTCGGTAAGCCCCTTTTGAACGTACTGATGGCGACGTCATCATATTTCCCTTCTATCTCGTTATACATTTCCCAATATCTATCCGAGTAGGCCTTCAGCGTCTCTCCTTACCGCATGGACAAGGATAGGAGGGAATCGAGGGGCCGAGGGACTCTAGTGCTGGTGATGAAACGGGAACTAAAAGCCTGCGTCAGCAATTTAAAGGAATCTATGGAATTCGGCTGGAGGGAGTCGAACCATCTCATCGCCATGGGTCCCAAGCTAGATGGGAATATCCTACACATTAACGCCTCATCCCTGGTATGGACGGCCATCCTCTGATTGAATTGGCTCACATGCTCCACTAGGTCGGTCCGACCATTGTATATAGCAAACGTTGGTTGATGGAACCGCCGAGGAAGCACTGCCCTCTCTATTCTACGTGTAAAAGGCGACTGGGAGATGCGATCCAGGGCCTTACTCATGGCATCGTTGGCCAGGCCTTGGTAAGATGGGCTTTTGTGGCTGCGTTTACGAGGCCTCTCTTCCTCGTAGGAAAAGGTCTCGCTCGAAGGGGTTCTTGATCTTCGCCGGTATTCGTTATCCTCGTCACTGCTAGAGCTCGAGCCGGGTGAAGGACGTTTCTGCTGTGCTCGGCGCAGCTTTTTCTTCAAATCATCAATCTCTTGTCGTAAAGCCTTTCGATCGTTTTGCTCATGGGATGCATGATCCTTCCCCTTTGAACGGCTTTTACTCGTGTAAGAGGTGTTCACGCTTCCCTCTCGCTGATTATCTTGGTCTTTCCCTCGTTCGATATTTAAAAAATTGTTCTGCCATTGAGAATCTGCACGTCCGGTTTGGCGCGGGCTTGATCCTTCCATTTCTTACTGTTCACTTGTCGAGACACAAATTCTTCCCACAGACGGCGCCAATTGTAAGGGGCAGATTTTGAGGCCCAGGCCCAGCAAGCAGGCGATTCTGGCCCAAAAGACCCTCAACAATGAATTTGTAGAGAGTGGGTCGTAGAACTAGGTCTTGACAGAGTAAACGTAATTGTTAGTAAGCCATGCAACCATTTGAACGTGGGAATACTTCTTTAAGTTTCCTGGGATAACAGTTCGTGGGGCTGTACCCAAAGTTTCGTTTACAGAATTCCTTTCTTTCTCTCTCTCCCTTTCCTTACTTTTTTCTCCCCAGCTTCCGATCCCCTGGTCATGGGGATTTTCTTCTCTTATATAGCATCCTTCGAATGATAATGATCCTACACTTGTTAATCATCTGGGCCTCTACTTGAGTGTCTGTCCCATAGGACATCCTCCTTCTTTTCTGTGAGTTGCACTGGCCAAGATAATACTGTTCTCCTGTCCTCTCCACATTAATGCGGCTGGAAAAGTAGCTTCCTTACATTTAATGCGGCAATTGTGGTTGCCCCCTGAACGTCTAGCATTTTCCTTTGATTTTGGATGACCTTTCACCATGTAAAGGGTGTGAATCGGACTCCCGTTTGGTGCGTCTGAGGAGGCATTCCTCCTCGGACGCCCCTTAAACAAGCCCGGCCCAACATGATTGGGCTGGGGGTCCTCTGTCCCTGTCTTCGCTTCCTATTATGGTTGGGCTTCGTACGAGTACCATGGCCCACCGTTGACTGGCGAATTTTACCCCCACATATATATATATATATATATATATTCCCAGTGTAAAGAGAGAAATAAAAGAAAGTTGATCCTGGTGCTGACTTTAGTGGGGTATTTTTGAGAGAGCCATAGACTTTACTCATGTCTATGAGCATCCACATCTCTCTCTCTCTCTCTCTCTCTCTCTCTCTCTCTCTCTCTCTCTCTCTCTCTCTCTCTCTCTCTCTCTCTCTCGTTATCCCAATCTCTGAATCCTCTAATTTTCTCCAATTCTTATTTAGATGTAAAAGACATGTCATTTTAAAATTAAATAAATGTCACGTGTTCCACATCCAACTAAAAATGTGAGATAGTTGGAGGATTCAATAGAAAAGGACCTTTTTCCAAAATTGCTAGACAAGATCTTTCCATTTCATGGTTAAGACTTTTTTTTTTTTTTTGGAGAAATATATATATATATATATATATATTTAGATCTAACAGTGTACAAACTGTCATGTCATTTAAAATTTTAAATAATGTGATAGTCTGAATAATTAATCTATTTCAGATAGAGATGATCATTTTATGAAACTTACATGTTAAATTGTTGACCTTTTTTTTTAATGAAAACTACACAAAAACCCATGTGTTTTCTTCATAAAATACAACCCTTGAAATTTTTTGTAACACTTAAAAAGTCCTTTATACATTGATATTGTATTTCTATGAATTTTATTTTATTTTATTTTCCAAAATTGTTTCTTCAAAGTGTATTTGTACATCATTATGTACTTTTCATAGAGGAGAAATTCTTATTATTTTTGTTCATACCACAAATCACAGTGAGCCACTAGTCCAAATAGAATTTTAGAAAACCTACAAAAATCACACTATCAAAGTGACATCGGTGTGGTGCTAGCCTAGGCTTCTCGATGCTTAAGTCATAACTCACTAAACCCAATTAAACAAAAATAATAAAGTGTTTTGGGTTTTTCTCTCATTCCTTGCAAATGTAGTGGTGTGTTCCTTATATAGGAGTGATCGCATGGCCAATACTTCCTTGATTTTCTCCCATTACTTGAACCATGCTATAATGAAGGTGATGGTGCACAAAAATCAGTAAGCTGAATGCTTCGGGCTTCAATGATGGTTGGATGACCTAAAGAGGAAGAAATAGACTATCGAAGGTGACCAAGGTGAACCAGCCAAGGACCTTCCGACAATTAAGTCAGTTTTCTCTCTAGAATACAAGTGTAGTGAGTGGATGAATAGTAGAACATACCTTGATTGGATGAAGCTTGGTTTCTTTTATAGAGAGTTTTGAGTGGGTCTACTTGTTAGGTGTCACTAACATTGTGGGAGATGTGTGGACTTAATGGGAAGAGTGAAGCGAATTTCAGAGAATTTACCCCATGTTCCGAGATAAGGGTTAGTGGTCTATCCATTTGAGATTATGGACGACCTAGTTCTTCTTTAGATAGCAAGATTTCCTTTTGATGATACCCTTGGATGTCTGTATATTATGTTTGTGGTGCATATTCCTCCTTTCTCCTTTTTGAATATCATTTTTGATGTTATTGGTCTTAGACAACCATTATGGACGAAGAATACTTAATGTTGATCACCGTCAGAAGGTAATGACGTTGTTGGAATGCAAGAATCTTGAGATTTTTACCCGTATTTAGAGAATGGGGGTTGGTGGAGTTTATAAACTTTGCATTTTTATTACGGACATAGCTCATTTCCATGTTGGTCCTTAATTAGATTTATCATAATTAACTATACATCAAAATTTCATTTGTTTAATTTTTGAGGCAATAATGTAATTAAAAATAATCATAAATCCTACATTTTTTTAAAAATTTTTTTTATTTTGCATCATTGTAAAAAAAAAAAAAAAAAGGAAATTTTGAAATTGAAAGTTCAAATAATCTTTTGATCGTTAAATGGCTAAAATTATATTTTAAATTTGTTATTCTCATAAAACAAATTGGAAAATAAAGCTAAGATCACACAAAATTTTAATTGAGCTAAAATTGATATAAGTGCTAGTCCAATTGACACTTGTGTCAAGCTTTTTGACAAAATTTGAATTTTGGCACCTCTTATTAGCCCAAAGCTCAATTTAAATGTGCACAGAGATAGAAACAAGTTGAAAACTCCATAAATGAAATTAAAACCTCCATAATTCATTCACCTATATAAATACCACCTTGTTTCACCAAATTAATGGATTGTTTTTTTGAGAGAATTCCACCCCATTTTTAGAACAACGAAGTGTTGGAGACATTTTTATAAAAAGCTTAGGAGAGACATTAGGTTACTTCATGCAACATCACTTTCTCTAAGCTACAAAATTTCGGAAACTCTAGTCAAAATCTATCGATATCACTACAATCTTCTATAAACATCAACACACACAACTCCCTCAAACAATCAAGTGGAAGACTTGTGAATTAAGGAGCCAAACACATCAAAGCATCTCATTCCTCTATAAAAAATTACCAATGCATTGTAACTCGTAAATGACTTTATTGAAGATATATATTTGTTTATTCTTATTTTCCAACTTAATTTAACTCTAATATTATTATTATTTGATGATGTAGTTTGATCAGGGGTCTAGCTCGATCTACAAACACTTTGCAAGAAAAATAAAAGACTTGCTAGAATGCCAGTAAAGGAACTCTCCGGTGGTTAAGTGAGTAACAGTATCATAGAGTGAAGGAAAAATCTATAAAGATTAGGACATGTTTCAAAATTCTATTGGTTGATGATCATTGCCTTTTGTACCATTATTGGAGATTAAATTACTCCATGATTTTGGGGATTTTAATTTTTGCTAGGTAAATGCGGGGGCTCAAACCCCCGAGTTCAAGATATACAGGGACACTGGGTGTCACCAGGCTACAAGGCCCAGTGGCCCATGATTTTGGGGATTTGATCACACCAAATTTCTTCCCTTTAATTTAAAAATCACCCTTTAGCTATTAAGGAGTTGGTGGTAAGGAATCCAAAGGTGATAAGAGGATATGAAGCATTTCCCTTATATGCAAAATTTGACTTCAGTGAACTTATTGGGCTTTTGGGTGCTTGAGCCAAACTGACACTTCATTGGTCCAAGTTACGAATGTTAGCCACCTCATCTAAAGTTGAACTGAAAGTGTTATCAAATTGTAGAGAGAAGAAAATGTGAAATTATGTAGTTACTTAATAAGTTGGCTTATTTTAGAAATTCCACAAAATAAAAATGACTCCCATGGAGATAAATAATATTCTAAAAATGAAGTTGCTACTAGATTTTAACTCTTAATCGACTTCACTTTACTAAGGACATATATTTTTTTCTTCTTATTTTACATCTTAGTTTATAAACTCTAACAGTTGTTTGGTTTATTTTTGTTATCATTATTGTTATCTAATGATGCAATTTGATAAGGGGTTTAACTCGATCCACAAATACATGTAAAAAAAATGAAAGACTTGTTAGAGTGCCAATATGGGAACTCTCAGATGGTTAAACTAGTGACATGATGAGAGAGTGAAGGAAAGATCTATGAAAATTAGGACGTATTTTGTACCTCTTAGGGTTAGTGATCATTGCCTTTTGTATTGGTTATGCAGATTGAATTACTCCATGATTATGGACATTTAATCTCACCAAATTTCTTCTCTTTAATTTATGGATCATGCTTTAGCCATTAAGGGGTTAATGGTGACAAATACAAATGTGATAAGAATGTATGAATCATTTATTACTTGACGTTTGGTATCCCTGAGAATCAACGGTTACATCAAGCATGATCCCCCACATGCCGAGAACCGTACCATGATCCCATCCCCACATTTTAGAAATGGGATCATGGTGGGTTATTGTACGGACCGAATAAGTCAGCCCAATCTCGAATTATAGGCCTACTCAATGATATGGTCGACCTATCCCAACCCACAAGTCGAGCCTAGATGGGCCTGCCGAAATGTCCTCCCACATACCTCAAGAGTTTGCCGTGAACTAGGGATTATATCTTAGGGGAATCCACTCGTTGAGCATTAATTGGTGTTGGGCACAATTTACCAAGAAATCACATCAGCAGTAGGTAGTGACTTCCATTTGATTAGGAGTATGGGGCATAGGGGCCCACAAATATGGGGAAAATCCCCATAATCATGAGAATGTTGACTTTAGTGAAATTAGTGGGCTTTTAGGGTGCTTTGGTTGAGTTGACAACTCATCAGTCAAAGCTGTCATGCTAGCCACTTTGTCTAAAGTTGAGTTTCCCTACACAAAAAAAAGTTTCACAATGTATTTTTAATAACAGTTGAGTTGGTAAACTTTTATTAGTGCATATCTGGACTCACAATTAACATTATTTTTTTACATCCTACTAATGATTCATCACATCAATTGAGTGTGAAATTTTTTGCGATAAAGTTTTATTGTATAATTAGTGACAAACATCACGTTACGGTTCTTAAAACAAAAAGTGCCTTAACAAAAGTTATCTTGTCCTTTGTCTTAATAACATAAGTTTAAAAATAATAAATATTCAAATATGAATTATAATACACAATTTTGGAAAATAAAAATAAATTTATCATTATTAATAATTAATAATTGGTTACACAAACAAATGTGATTGCGTTAAAAAAAATTGTGCATAATTCGATTTATATTTTTAAAAATGGTCATGTTAATAAATATTCTTAGGATAATTGTTAATAAACTATAGTAAAAAAATTTTGACATTATTTTATGAAAAATATAAAAAGTTATCATTCTCTCAGTAAAATATTTCTAAAGGCATTGGTTAATATTTTTATTTTAAAATATATAAAAATATCATATAAAGCACACTATTTTTTTTTTTCAGAAGAAAATCACCAAAAAAAAAAAAAAAGGGTTTAAGTGGAGCGGAGTTGACTGAAATTGACGCTTTGACCGTACTTGAATTGAAGGTTGAAACTTGAAAGACAAGTTGGAGAAGCGAGTTGTTGAGAAAAAGATACCTTGCCTCGGTTGTGAGTGTACGGAGTAGAGTGAGTGTTTGGTTGTTTTGTTTTGATATATCGTTCCGTTCCACACTCACTCCCTGTAACACACGCACGCACGCGACCTTTCACTGAAACATCGTTCATTCTCCGTCCACAAAATCAAAATCCAAATGAGGTACGCTTCCACCCATTCATCATCATCATCATCATCATTTCTGAACTCTCCTCAACCTCTACTTTTTTTTTCTTCATCTCCGTAAGTATTAACACACACATACATATTTAAGTATACTGGTCGTTTTAATCTTAGGGTTTTCTTATTTATTTATTTATAATTATAGACAAGATTACTCTGTTTTTCCATGTTGAATTGGTTAACCGAAAATTCATCTTAATCTAAAAATATTAATAAATTGACTATCAGTCGTTAGTAGAATTTGTGTGTTCTTTCCGCTGATTATCTAGGCCTGAAGGCTAGCTTGTGCTTTCTTTTAAATAATAAAAATAAAAATAATCTTTACTGAGAGAGAGAGAGAGAAAAAAAAAAAGTTGACGCTCAGTGGTGCAATGCCATAATTATAATAATTTTGGTGGTAAATGTTTATGTGAGGAAGGAATAATGGAGGACTTGGTTCGGTTGACATCAGCGGAGAATTAAATTAAATTTGGAATATATATATATATATATATATAAGTAGATGAAATTAAAAGTGTATAGAGATGTGTTGTGTTGACTACTGCTTTTCAAATTGCATTAACAAAAAGCATAAAGCATAGTGAATATTTTGATTGCAAGGACTCTGTTTTTGACGTGGCTACTTCTGTTGTGGTGCTGTAATGTTGTTGTACCAGCTTTTTGTTTGTTTGTTGTTTCCTTGGTTGTTGATAGGTTAGTGTTGTCTGTGTTTTTAAAAAAAATTACAATACATTTGCTTATGAATATGACCCTCTTCAGCCACATAGATGTTTTTGGTTTAAGTTAATCAAGCAAACTCCTGTTATGATTGAAGTATAAGACTCATATGTATTTTTTTTTTTTTGTGTGGTATCAGTCGCAATCCAGAGGTTCTTTGGGCACAGCGCTCTGACAAGGTTTATCTGACCGTAGCTCTACCTGATGCAAAGGATATTTCTGTCAAGTGTGAGCCCCAGGGAAAATTTAGTTTCTCTGCTCGAGGGGTGCAAGGTGAATCCTTTGACTTAAGTTTGGAACTTTATGGAGCAATAGTACCTGAGGTAATGCTAACCTTTACTTGCAATTTTGTTTTGTTTATATCATGCAAGTATTTTTACTAACTATTAAGCTAGTTAATTATGTCAATCAAGATTCGGAAGTCACTCAAACTGTATAGGGTAGGAGTTATGAAAAATGAACATTGTACTTATACATCATATTTGCTTTGTCCTAGTCCATGAAGATATCTAGAATGTAGTTTTTATTTATTTTTTGGTTGATAATCTGAGGTCTTTTAGTGTTGATTTGTCTTTATTGGGATATATATATATATATATATATATATTTTTTTTTTAAATTTATTTTTTATAATAAAAACTTTGATTTTTCATCATATCGAGACATTCACAAGGTCATCATTTCCATCACAAATAAGGTTTCCACACAAACCATCTAGATGCTACCTCCCAACCATGGAAACTACTGCCACTTAACCTCTGCAGTTCTGACCTCTTTCTTCATGGTAGCTGTGCCCAATACACCATGGCTCCCTAACCACCATTGCTGCTACATGGAACCGGCCATTGACCCTAAGGCACCCATGTGACCATGTCAATACAAAATGATGCAGGTATGGATATGAAATCTGCATGTGACATGCTGCCTAAACTTTGGGCATGGTTTCATCCCCCAAACCAAGGAGTAAGAGGAGAAAAAAAAGGAGAGAAATTATAAGAAAATCTCATATTTGATACCATGAATGTTGAGCTCGCTCAAATGCAGGTGGATATAAAAATCTGAGTGCATCAAGGTGAATGCTCAGGGTGTGGCTTCGGGAAATTGAGGGTAATTGTGAGAGACTGCTTGAAGTTGTAATAAGTGTGGCAGTAAAAGGCAAGATTGAGAGCATGTACAAGGAAATTCAAAGAGGAAGTCAATAGAGAAGTTTGTTTTTAATGCAATTATCATCACCCCTTCTGCGCTAAAAAGATTCCTCTAATTCTCCATACACTGACGTGATAAGACTATTGATGCGGACAAGAAAATGGAAAATGATTTTGATGTGGGAGGAGACCACCTCTTTGGATAGAATTTGTCTCAAGGTCTAATCCTATAGTTGAAGGGAATCCAACTCTTTTTGAGGGAAACAATATGAGAAATTGGAATTTCCTTTCTTATCTCTAAAAGCATACAATGACATATTTATAGAGACTTAGAACATTCAAAACTTATCCTAGAAGAAAAAATAATAAAGACCCAACTTGAGTTTTTGGAAAACTGAGGACTTGTCCAATTTAATGGTGACTCTTTGAATGACTGTTTTGGAGTTGACAGCTACATACTTGTAAAATTTGACTCATATTTTCAAATTTAACATTATTCAGAAATATCTTTAGATTTATTATTTGTTCCCACCGGCCAAGAAAAATAAAAATAAAAACAGATTTTATTTTCCTTGCTTAACAAAAGTGGTCACCCTTCTCAGTCGGTCAATGTTATGCCATGCCTCTTGACGTTTTTTTTTTTTGGTCTTGAATCTCTTGAGTGTGGTGGCAGCGAATATGACTGCACCAGGGATACTTGGTCGCAATTCCAAGGATATTTGACATTTCTAACTAGGTTAGAGTTGGGCCAAGAGGTTGAGCTCAATACTACATACAAACTAAATAACCTTGCCAAATTCTTCGCAAAACAATCATAGATTTGTAGTATTCAATATTCTTTCTTGTGCAAATTTTGTATATGAGATGTCCCCATGTTCCCTTTTTTGGATCCTTGTTCCCATTTTCCAAGTATCAACATTAGCTTAGCTTTGGATTATTTTGTAATTGTTAGTAAGAGACTTCCCAGACGATGCTTTATGTCTTGTTCAAAAATAGAAGGGTGTCCAACCAATGCTTCTGGTTTGGCTAAAATAAAGAAAGTTATTGATTGTTAAGTTGATGGTTTATATTGCAATGACAAAGTTTCAGATGCTGTACTTGGAAGATTATTGGAGAACGAAGGTTCCACCCCAATTCACTTTCTTTACATTGAGTGCTGTTTTGGGAATTTTTTTTACCATTGATAACTTGTGGAAGAGATGTGTTGTTGTGTTCAATTGGTGTTATGTGCAAAACCTGTGGGGAGACTGTGGATCACTTAGTCCTTCATTGCCTATAGTTACTAAGTTGTGGAATATGGTAATTGGTCTGTTTGGTGTTTAGCGGGTTATGCCACTGAGAGTTTTGGATATGTTTTCATCTTGGGAAGGTTGGTTTAGTATCAACAGAATATAGGAATTTGAAAAGTGGTACCTCACTGCATTATGTGGTGCTTATGGTGGGAACTGAATGCTTGAAGTTTAGAGGGATGCAAAAGGACAATCCCCAATCTGAAGCTGGGTTATTTATTTATTTATTAAATTTTGATTTTTTGAATGTCATCTTTGGGCTTCTATTCTTTTGCCTCTCTTGTAGATCTCTCATGTTTAAAAATGGTTTCAAAAAGTAAAGTATGATTTTGTACATTCTGAAATCCTTGGTATAGGCCAAAACAACCTGGCATTTAAACGGGTATGTTTCAAGTGGTTAAGTGTACTGGATTATTGGCTGGTAAGAAATATTTTGGCTAGTATGTCTAGTGCGGCATGGTATTTTTAAATTTTTTGAGAAAGCTATGTGTACTTTCACATTTGAATACTAATTTTAACCGCTTCAGAATTATACACGAAGCCAAAAAGGTCTCGCTCAACTAACAACTCCTCCCCTTATAAGTGTTAGGTGGAGGGTAAGGTCGTGGGTTTTGAACCCATTGGGTGCGTGTGTAACTTACCAATAAAAAAAAAAAATTATGAAAATCCAATCCGTTTATTGCCATTTGGCCACGAATATTTCAGATGTGCACTTTACTGATGTAACATGCTTATCTAATATGTGGAACTGTTATATGTTTTTAAGTTTCCTGATATCTAACTGAAATACTCGTTAAAAAATTTCAATTCTTGAACATATTTTAGTTTAGAACACAAGCATTGATTATAAATACCTCTATTTGACTGTTGTTGTTCTTAAGTTCATTTCAACTTGACCTTCTGGAAAGTTTTGGAAGTTTCTACATACATTGAGTTTTGTATTCTTATGGTGCAGGGTTGTAAAACTAAAGTTGGGTTGAGGAACATTCTGTGTTCAATCCAGAAAAAGCAAAAGGGTTGGTGGAAAAGATTGTTAAAGTCAGAAGAAAAACCTGCACCGTACATTAAGGTTGATTGGAACAAATGGTGTGATGAGGACGAGGAAGAGTCTTCTTGTAAGTTCATATAGAAATTTATAGTTAGGTTTTATTATATGAGGCCTAACAATTTCTATGCTCAGGGCTTGAGATGTGAATATATATATATATATATATATATGGAATTCATGACTTGTGTTGTGGTTGTTCTCCCATGTTGCTCTGAAGGATCCTTTCTGGCCTTTTTCAGGATTTCACTCGGGTGTAGTGTTGATAGTTGTGTGCTTTTCTTGGGGGTACATCTATATTTTTGTACTTAAATTCTGTCCCAGTTTTTATGAAATGTTGACCAAAATACATGTCCATTTTGAAGTGATCTTTCCAAACATAGTACAAGCAATGAGTTCTCCTCATTCTTTTTTGGATAAGTAGTAAAGTTTAATTAAAAAGCTGAAAAAAGTCCATAAAAAAAAAAAAAGCTGAAAAAGGGGTGCAACCCTAATACATGGGAAGTATACAAAGGAAATGCCCAAACAATGAAACAAACATAGAGAAAAATACAAGTAAACTATCGAAATCTTATTGTGTCCAAGAACTCTAGAAAATCCACTGTAGAGAAATTACTGGAGGTCAAAGTCCACTTATATAGGGTTTTTAAAAATAAGAACTTCAAATTATCCAAATCATGCTCTTTCCCTTCAAAGCAATGGGTGTTTCTTTCCAAAGACACCACATTTAGCATGATGGAACCACTTTCCAAATCCTCCCATTAACTTTCTTTACAAATTCCAAAATGTCCCTTACAACATGACAATAGCTCATTCACAGAATAAGGCATAGCCCTAGTAACACCAAATAAACAAAATATCATAGACCACAACTTGTTAGCCACCACACAATGGTGAAAGAGATGAGGAACATGCTTTCCATTTCTTATATGCATATAACACCAGTCAATAATAACCAATCATCCTTTTTCTCCTTAGGTTATCTGTAGTCAAAGTCTTCTTCAATGTCACACACTACGAGAAGAATGCCACCCTTGGCATACAAACTTTCCAAATGCTCTGCCAAGGAAAATAGTTTCCCCTACCTTATAAAATCTTGTAATAGCTTTTCACTTGAAAACCTCGATTCCTCCCAATGTTGAAACTTTGTAGCGTATAAATCTTCTTGTAAATGAGCCATGGACTCTAGTTCCCAATCGTTGACCACTTTAATAAAAAGAAGGTTCCAAGAACAATAACCATATTTAAACACTAGGTAATCTGCCACGTTAGCATTTTTGTCCCTAGAAATTAGCAAAAGATTAGGATATCTTTCCTGGATAGGAGATTTACCATTCCACAAACCAAGTCAAAAGTCTGTTCACCGACATCACATCTGATAAAGTGCGAGAATTTATCCCATCCTCATCTAATGCTCTTCCACAAACCCATCCATAAGGACCTCTAGTCTCAACTTAGCATCAACCTCCCCAATTTGGGCCATACTTTAAGTCTATCACCCTCTTCTATAACACATTCTCTCCTCTGCCACATATTGCCATTATCGTTATCTAAACAAAGCTTGAATAAAAAATAAAAAGCAACAGATCCTTAATTCCCAATCCTTCACTACAAATCAGGGTGCAAAAAACCTTCCAACTAACTAGGTGAAATTTGAATTCCTCACTCATCCCTCCCCAAAGAAAATCCTTTTGAAGCTTTTCCAACCTTTTTGCCACACCTACAGGTAAAGCTGTAAAGGGAATAAAGACAAAAAATAGGTTGGAAGGCTATTTCTTCCAACCTATATATTGCCAAATAGATCAGGGAGCTCAACACCACTAAAAGTTCTATTGTTTCTATCTTGCCAAATTGTCCACAATACGCACAATGGAGTTGCTTTCCAGAGCTTGGGTTGCTTGTGGTGATGAAATCTTTCTTGCCAACAATCTAGCATCTACTGCATAATCTTTGCCATAGCCCAAAATACCTTTCAATTAAGCAAATGCCAATGATCAAATGTGCTGTGCCACTGAACAATGAAGTAAGAGATGCTCAACTAACTCTCCATTATTCTTGCACGCACAATACCAATTAATTATTACAATACTTTGTTTGTGGATGTTATCCATAATTTGGATTTTACTAATTACTTCTGTCCAAGTAAGCAAGCAACCTTTTTAGGTACCTTAGCCCTCCATTTGCACTTCCATGGGAATTTCACTGCTATAAATTCTGAGTATGTCATGGTATGAGCAAACTTTAAACTTTCTATTCTTAATCAGTCTCTAGGATGCTTGATTCTCTTCTTGACCAGAAAGGAAATTAGAACACAACAAATCAAAGAGATTCTTCATGGAAGTAAATTGATGATTCCAATATCACATACATTGATTGTCTGAATTAGTAAAATAGGATGCTTTCAAGGCATACTGTTGATCTTAATAAATCAAGAAAGACAACTATGTGATGTAGTCATGAAAGGTTAATTTGTTACCACTTTGCAAATTCGCCTATTTAAGAATTATTTTATGGAGCCCATGTGTGACGTCCAATTGAAGTAAAAGTTGTGTGGTTTCAAAGGTCTAGGAATGAGTCTTTTAGGGTTAAAACAGTTTTTATTTGGGTTTTCATTTTATTAGTTATGGTCTTATATTTAGGGGTATTCTGTAAATTCTGGAATTTCTGCGAATTAAGGGCATTTTTTAGTTTAGTTGAGTCTAGAATTTTTTAGGAGATCCTTACCATCTTAGGTTTTATTTCATTTGAGTTAGTCTTTTATTAGGTTTATAGTCTACTAGTCAAACTAGGAGTCCTAATACTACTAGGACAAGAATGAATCCTTGTATATTTGTTCTCAATTTACTCAAAGAATAGATGGAGTTGGTTAATAAAAATATTGAGTATTTTTTTTGAGTCATGTTGGTCCTTGTGTGTTCTTTTCTCTCTCTCTTCTCTCTTTCTTCTTCTCTTTCATGTGGTACTGTTCATATTGCCCCTGAACACCATAAAAACTTCTCTCTTCTTTCTTCCTTACAACCCCAAATCAAACCATTTTCTTTTATGTATCAAACCCAAAATCCCTAAGAAAACCCATAAACCTTTCTTCAATAATTCTAAACTGTAGATCTGCAATCCTCCTAACATTAAACCCACCACGAGCACATGTAGAAAAATTCCCAAATCATCGTACATCACTATGAGAGAGCGATCTCCACACTATGGGTCAGACCAAAAATGAATGTGAGAGCCATCCCCAATAATAAACTTAATGTGTTTAGAAAAGGGATTCCACCCTCTTCAAATATATTCTTCCATAAGCCCAACCCCATGTGATCCTCTTAACCATCTCTGTTGTCAAATCCTCCCCATGTCTTCTGCATACTTTGAAAGTTATTCCTTCTCAACTCCAAACCTTCGTAACCATTTCCCTAGAAGGGCTTGATTACAAGTGTCTTGTTCAGTGTAAGATGTATTATGCCAGCCCATGTTGATAACCTGAATTTTTTGCAATAATAGACGATGTGGCTGTTTTCTTTTGTACTCTCATCAAGTTAGTGGCCCATTCCTTCCCTGATACAGATGATTGTTGATCTCTGGCTCTCCTCCTTCCTCTCCTGCTCCTCCTCCCTGCAATATGTTGTCTTCATCATTCCTCTCTTTGGTTTATGGTTGTTTCTTCTGTAAATTATGGATCAAGAGTGACATGTGCATGTAAGAAACAAAATTAATTTTGCTAGTAGAAAATAGAGCATGAGGTGGCATAAAGTTCTTCAATCACTGGTCAAATGGATAAAGAACATGCTTGAGAACTATCTTTCTCGAATAATTCTAGATCTCCAAATCCAAGGAAAGGGCCTTTCTTTATTATGTAAAATTAATTTTATTCAAAAAGGAAATAAGAATAGTACATAAAATCCAGTGGAAGGACCTAAGCACCTAACTTGGTAGGTGAAGATTCTTCTAATGTATTTTCTTTAGGGATGTGCTGGGTGATGCTGTGCTAAGAATGTGAAGTTCTATAGATTTAAGGCTGAAAATAGGAATAGCAAGAGTATCTGGCCACTGTTCTTCTTGGCATTTGTTATATATTTACAAGAAGCAGTAAAATAAATTTTCAGAGAGCTTGTTGTCATGAAAGTATGTTGTCCTTCAATTTATGGTTCACCTTGTTAGTGTTACTGTTGTTATTTTTCTATTTGCTTGTTATGTTATACCTATAAAAAAAATTTGCTTGTTATATTATATTAGTAGAGGGTATTCTTGGTGTCTTCCCATATTTCTATAACATTAATATGTGCTAAGGTTAGGGATTGATTGATTAAACCCTAAACCTTTTTCTCTTTCTTCTTACAGCCTCTCTCCCCATTTATCTCTTCCTCTTTCTTCTCTCTTAACCTTAGTTTTTCATAGTTTACAACTCAACTCACCTTTTAGGCGCTACTTGCCTTTTATTTTACTACTTTTCCTGATTTTTCTCTCTCACAGTTTATTTTAGTTTTTTTGTTGCATACCTCTTGTACACATGGGCTTTGCCTGGCCTTCCTTTGCGCATATTTTTGGCAAAATCCTTTTTTTTTTAAATATATATTTTTTAATTGATTCTCACTAAGGCTTGGTTGTTGCTGTATCTTAATCAATTCTGACTGGTTGATCCAGTAATATGAGATCTGGTTTTGACAGAATTTTGGTTCCAATTCTAATCTGTGGCGTGTGGGACCTCAGCTGTTGCTGGTTCTTTTATGATATTTCATTTACATCATTTTTCTTTTGTCTAAAAAGAAACTTCCAAGGTTCATTGCTTAATCATGTCTCCATGCTGTTCTCTTGGTTCCTTTAAATCGACGCTTCACTTTTCACTTTAGTTTGAAGTACCTGAAAATGTCCTGTGATTGGAACTTTATGCCATTCAGGCTATAATACTATGTGTTCTTCAAACTAACATGGTGTAGGAGCAAAACCAAAATTATTTTAGAATTTATATTTTCAGATTTTTTATTTATCTTATAGGAAATTGGATAATTGTAGACTTTTATTTGGATAGGGATTAGATTTGAGATTAGATAGGGATTAGTATTTGAGTTTAGTTAGGATTAGTTTTGGTATGTTGTTATCTTTATCTCTTTATTTTCCAGTTCTAGCTCTATAAACGAGACTAGTTTATTTGAATTTGAATATAGATCTGATTAATGAAATTCAGATTGGATATTTTCCAATAGTTGGGTGTTGATTCCTAACGCCATAGGTGCTGGTGCCTAAGTTTAGCTTGGTGCTGATTCCAAGTGACCCTAAGTGTTGATTCTTAGGTTTATCCTTTAATTTTCTTGTTACTTTTAATTGTCTTGAATCATAACACTTCCGCATCAAGTGCCTGCACTTGTAGAGAATAGTTCACTTGTTCTGACTGAATTTTGTGGTCTTTGCAGCTGATCTGGCCTCTGAAAATGATGATGCTGCGGTAATTTGACTACCTCTGTTAACTGCAGTGAATAAGTAATGAAGTCAACAAACTTTGACCCTAATCACCTAATCATTTACCTTGATTTTTTCCTTTTTGCAGTATGTTGGACAAGATGATGAAAGCAGTGATGACGAAGGAATGCTCTGTGAGTTTCAAAACCTAAATTTCTTCCCTCTTAATGTTGTATTGAATAGTGTTCTAAAAAATTCGTGTTGGTTGCATTTCATGTATGGACAGAAATCTATTTCTTGTTATATGCATAGCAAGAATTCTCTTGTTCTTAAATTTATTAATCAAACAATGAAATTCGCATTTTATATTTATTTTTTTTCTTGTCATTTCCTACATCATAAGGAGGGAAATGGATCTTTCCAGAAAGCCATACACACCTTGTCTCAGACATTCAATTGATCCATTTTCTATTGAAGGGAGAAACATGTCTAGTGCTTTTTAAGATATTGGTAACTTAGTGCATTGAAGAATCACCGAGTAACATATTAGATGTATTGGCTATTACTAGTTTTGCTTTGTGTATTTATGCATGTATGTTTTCCCTTTTTCTTTTTTATTTTTACAAAATAAATTTAGTATTTTCTTTTCAACATCATCGTCTTCATCTTCTTCAATCTGACATAAAGGGTAATGCATTGGCAGATCTCCCTGACTTGGAAAAGGCAAGAGGAAACTAGCAACTATCAGTAGTGACAAGTAGCATTCTGCATCTCATAAATTCAACTTTTCCCTAGTGTACCTATTTTTAAGAAGAGTAGAGTGGTTCCATTTAAACTCCAGTTCCATGAGATGCAGAATTATGACCATGTTGGCACTGTATACACCTAATCCAACTCATGCTTAAGGAAAGTCTGACATTTGATTTCCAGAGTTACATTTGATTTCTTGGCTTGTTTGCTTGGATGTCTGGCTGGTTTTATCCAATAGCTAAATTGTAGGGTTCTTTGAGTAATTATGTTCTTTCTTCTGTTGGGTGGCTTGAATTGCCACAATGATCAAGTTGGTCACCCCTAGTACAAGGAATTCCACACTTGGTAGAACTCTTATTTATGTGTGTGACAAGCCACATGCGTAGAGGAGAAGAGGTTTTTTGTCTAGTTCTTTTTGTGAGAAATAGAATCCAGGGTTTGGGTTTTGGGTTTCTTGAGAGAATCCTTGTGGGAAGATGCGGATGAGAAGGCATCTAGTGCAATTCCCCTTAACCTAGGTGATGGATGAGGCAATTCACAACATTCTTGAAGCTTGGGCAACAAAATAGATTTGGAATAAATTAGAATATTTCTATATAAGAAAGAATTTGACAAACAATTTTTTAGTTTACAGATGAAAGATGGTTTCGATCTATTGGAGCATCTCAATGTGTTCAACATGTTGAATACTCATTTGTCAAACTGGTAAAACTTTTGAGGAGGAAGAAAAAGCGATACTTCAATTAGCATAGCTCCCCACATCTTTTGGTCATTTGGTGACTAAGTTGATATAAGGGGAGACTCTAGAACTTGAAGAGGTGATTAGCGCTCTCCTGTCACAACAAGGGCTATCACAGACCACACTTAATCGGTGTTTATGGCCTATGATAACCCTTAGGGGCTTTAGTGGAGGTAATGGAGGAGTTTTGTTTGTGTAGCTTAATTCAATTCAAGCCATGGTAAAGATTTGTTGTGTGGTTTGAATTGCCACAATGATCAAGTTGCTTATACCGCTTTGATCGAATTCCCCTAGTACAACGAATTCCATACATGATAGAACTTTTATTGATGTGAGCAGCAAGCACTTCAGCCTACTCTCTCTCTCTCTCTCTCTCTCTCTATATATATATATATATATATATATATACACGCATTTATGGTATTCCGAGAGTACACAATAATTTCCCATCTATATATATAATGCATGTTGGGATAGGAATATAGAGATCAAAGAAGATAAATGGGACAAATCCTAAACTTTACCCCCTAGAATTTGCCTTAGAAACCCTAGGCATCATCACTACTAAATAAGAGACATTTTCAAATCATAAAATTCTTATTAAATTGTAATGCCTTTTACAATTACAAGAGCAATAGTCTAATAGAGTTTCTAGGATTACATCAATATGGGATATCTAATCAAGTCACAATTAAATCCCATGAAATCTTGAACATTAAAGACAAAATTCAAAATTCAAAATTGAAAAGAAAACCAATTCCAAACTCAAAAAGTAAATTTGAAATAATTTTGCTACTCCTTGCATCATAGGAGCAGCAAAGTGTGTGTATGTTTGTGTGATAGAGATAATTTCAAGGTATTGCATATATTGAGAAAAAAAAAAAGAGGTTTTCTTGTCTCGTGCCTTTTGTGAGTGAGAGAGAGCCTAGAGTGTCTGTTGTAATCTTTCTATTTTAGACAAGGTTTGGTTACAAACTTGGTTGTAATCAATGATTATAACTCCCATTAAAAAAATTAATATTGCTATATATTTTGAACATTTGACCATTGGATTGTATGTTTTTTATATTCTTAACACACATTAAATTTTGTGTCAATTGGATGTTATTTACATTTCCATTAATAAACATTTTTTTTTTTTTTTGCATAATTTTAGACTTCAAAGACTTGAAATTTAAACATTTGATGGATAAAAAATTATTGATATTTGATATTTTGGAAATTTTGCAAGTATAGAAGATATTAAAAAAAAAAATGTAATCCAATGGTGACTTTGTCAGAAGTCATATCTAATAAAAAGATATTGTGTGAAGCCAAGTTTGTAACTAAATTGTCTTTTTCATTGTCACATCCAACAAAAATGTAATCCAAACTTTTTCATTGTCAGCATTTGTGAATGTAGGCACAAATGTAAGCACATTGTCAAATCACATAAATTCCTGTGTTGTTTGATATTGATTTGAATCATGGGAGTGCAACACAACATTCTTTTTATCTGCCCAGGAGGATAATGCTGTTCACCTGAAGAACTTTAGGGGGTGTTTGGTTTGTGTTTTCAAACAACAATTTTCAGTTTTTAAACAACATTATACGTATTTTCACACATTTTTTTCATCTACACGTATTATCATAAATGTTTTCAAACAATAATTTTCAGTTTTTAAATACATGTACCAAATGAGCCCTTAATTGCTTGACATGACATCCTAGCGTTTCATTGGCTACAAAATACGGTTTTACTAAAAAGAAGTGTTAATTGTTTAAAAAAATGTGGGGACTAGATACTAGATAGACCTAGATTGCCACTTCAATCTTATGGTCATTGCCACTCTTCATGTTTTATGGATTTGAAATTTGCTCCAGAATTGTGGAGGTTTTCCCTTGTTTTATCATGGTAGGGCTTTGTAAAAGTAAAACTTCAAATTATTTCCACTTATAAAAAAAAAATGATAATAAAACTTCAAATTATTGACAGGGATATGAAGTTATGCTATATTCCTCTTTTCGATGAAAAGGCGATGTGATTTTGTACTTTTGGAAATAACTTATTTAATTTTTGTTTTTATTTATTTTTTTTTGCTGAAATTGTACTAAAGTATGTTTGTACTTTGAAAAAATAAGAAAAAAAAATGAGATTTTAAAAAGCTGTATATAAAAGCTAAAAAGCAAGCTTATAAGCCCATTAAGCTATGTTCCTCTTTTTGATGGAAAAGACTGGAAATAATTTATTTAATTTTTGCTAAATTTTTTTTGTTGAAATTGAAATAAAGTATATTTGTACTTTGAAAAAGTAAAAAAAAAAAAAAAAGAATTTAAAAAACTGTATATAAAAACTAAAAAGCAAGCTTATAAGCCCATTAAGCCGAATTCAAACATTGCTTTTTTTTTTTTTTTTTTGGTTGTTGTTGTTGTGGTGGTCCTAATTTTTTATTGTTTAATTTAATTTAATTTTGACACCTCAATTTGTGAAAATAATTGTAATATTTTCTTGTGTTCTAGAAAATCTCTTTTATCTATGCAGTATCATTTCTGAAAAATAATAAGATATTGACTATTCCTTGAGAAAAATGGCCAATGAAAGAAAATAAAAGGAAAAAAAAAAAAAACCGGCTACGAGGACATCCTCCACAAAGAAAGGTTAAAATATTGCTAATGTTCAGTGGGCGATGTTTTGCCATAAACGGTCTTGCAACTTGCCAATTTCCATCCATGGAGATCCGTCTTGCCATAAACAGTTTTGCTACTTGCCAATTTCCATCCATGGAGATCCGTCTGAGCAAAGGCTTGAAAAAGCTTCAACTGGAATTTTGTGCCATACTCTTTTACTTAGCATTAGAGCATTCACAGCAGTGGAGCTATTTTTTTAGTTATTTAGCACCACAAAAAGTTATTTTATATATTTTATGTCACGACCCAAATCCATAGAACATGAATTTAGATGCATGACTAACTTGCTGAACTTATAACACTCAATAAACATGATTAATTTAAACATAATTCAAAACTCCAAAAAAACAATGCTATTGATAAATCTCTTACAATAACTAAAACCCACAAATTTAGAATAATCTCCAAAATACAATGAAATCTAAAGCAGAATAAAAAAAAAATATAACTAATAATCTTTTAAGACTTCAAGTATTATTTACTTCGCCTAAAACTCCCACGCTCTACCTTGCACCTTACGAAGCATTCCAAAGGTTATGTTCCCCAACTAAACTTTAATTTGAAAAATTGTAATTGATGGGGTAAGCCATATATCTAGTAAGTAATTATACAGAATACACAACGAAATAGAGTCAAGCAAAGCACGAGTATTTGACTTTTTTTGCAAACTCATTTAATGATATCAAAAACAATTATTCCACAAAGCATATAATGAATCACTTAATACATATGTGATTACATTTTAAAATCATTTGAACTCACATACATAAAATTGATCAGAGCACAGTTTCACATATACACATCACATATTCTCACATACAATCCTGTGAGCGGATACCAACATCTAACCCCTGCTGGTGAGGGATCAACACATATTCTCACATACAATCCTGTGAGTGTGAGCGGATTTACACATATATCTGATATATCTGATCAATTCTAAAAACACTTATTTTGAGTCACATATCACAAAGCAAGGTTTATACAAAATATAATCATTTACTTGATATTAACAATTTCTTTTCAAATACAGAGGCATATCAAAGATCACAATATCGAATAGAACATAAATCAAAGGATGCTTGACCCTCTTAGGAAATGAATAAGAACTGAAGAGTTTATATAAATATATTACAATTCTTGAGTAAATCTGAAAATTCAATTTGCTAAAAGAAACGTTTCAAATATCATTTGGAGAATAGGAATATGACTTTAAAATTACTTGGTTTTAACAAATTTAAAGGACAAGAACCTTTTTAGAAAGCTTACATTGAAACTCAATTATTTACGGAAAAATAGTTTAGTTTAGAAATTATCTTTTAAATGAGATTTGAACATACCTCTCAAAAAAAAAGAAAAAAAAGAAAAGAGATTTGAACATTCAAAACTTATTTAAAATTCAAAGTATCTCTTTAAAACCTTGTCTAAAAGTCGAAGTTTCTCTTTCAGTGATATAAAAATAATGCTTTCGATAAACTTTAGAAAACGTAAGCTTTAGAAACATAACTTTTGAAAACTTTTGACTCCTAAGAACCTAAAGAATAAAACTTGTGCATATTATGCATAATTACTTACAGCACTTGAATCTCTCTGAAAGTCTAGCTAAAACACCCTTAAATTGTCTCAAAATACTCTTAGATAGGACTTAGAATCAATCATGGAAATTACTTAATATCCTCCATAAAATATAAATCTTATTAAACTATACAAATTGACTCACTAGTAAAATACTTTGTTGAACTAAATGATAGCACTAATGCAAAGCATCTCTACCCAAAAGTGTGTTTCCTCAAATTTATCAAAACTAAGAGGCAATAGCCAATACTTTAGGTTTTAATATATAACTCCTGGGCCGAATCTAATATGACTTTGTTCATGGACTTAATATCATTGACCCTAATGGATTTAATATCACAATATTTTGGGATGCAATAACAATTCGGATAAAAAATCAAGTCTGTCAATATCCTTCAATACAATTGTAGTAGTGTTGAAACTGAACGGTTCATTTTGTTTGGACTAGTCAAAGTCTAGGCAAAGACTACCAAGGCCATTAATCATCCATAAGAGGACTTGGACTTTGACAAGATGAGATTACATGTGTGGGGTCGGTTGCAATTTCTCCAGCAAAACAAAATTAATATTACGGTATGGATCAGCAGCCCAAAAGTTCTTATAGCCTTACAAAAGTGACGCTAGCCTAATACATGGATTTAACAATTTCGGCTTTTGTTCAAGGGTCCGAACAGTGGCAATCTAAGATTCTAGAATAATTGAAACCGTGTAAAATCATAACCTAAGAAATTACCAATCTCAAAGTCTACACATCACTAAAGTTTTCCATAATAAAATTCTAACTCTTTAATTCTTAGTTTTAACGGTGAGAAATCATACCTTAACAATCTGATTGCCTTTTCCCTTGTACGTGCTTTACACTCCAAGGAAAGACCTCTTAGCCTCTTTGATAAAACTATTTCTATGAAAACCTTAGTTTATCTTTTCCTCCACCTTATATATTAACACATAAGAGATGTGGGCTTGGTGGGGTAGTGGACTGGAGTTTAAAACCCACTTGAACTTATCTTTTTATTTTGCAAGGAGCCCATAAAACATCTTCCTCTCTTTTTTTATTTATTTATTTATTTATTTTAATTGCCTCACTAAATTGTATGCTCTAAAACTTTAATTTTCTCACCTATTTGTAGCACCACAAAATTGTTTACTCATTTTATTTTGTAAGTATTGACATATACACTAGGCCAAAAAAAAGTTTCTCTCTGCCAGTGAAGGGTGGGCTCCCATCTTCTCCTAGAGTGTAGAATTGTTTGTCCCTTCTCTTGAAGGTTTGTTTGTCCCTCAAGGTAACAAGTTTACCTTGAGGCTTTGTTGGTTTTTCTTCGGGGTTTTAGGGAAACAGTTATTAGTTTAGGATGGAGGAGCTTACAAAAACCTGGAACAGTCTAACCCTCTCGGAATGCGAAGGCTCCAATTTTCGCATTAAAGAGGACCAGGCTAAGTCTGAGTTCATTATAGCAGCAAAGTTTTTGATAAAACGAGCTCTTAACATAGAAGCTATTGCAAAAACTTTCACACCCATTTGGAGATCGAAAAATGGTTTCAAAATTAAAAAGGAAAGCAGTCATGTGGTTTTGTTTACATTTGATGATAAGAATGAGATGGAGAAAGTCATGGCAGCTGAACCTTGGAGCTTTGACAAACGTCTAATGGTGTTGCAACGATACGGGAAGGAAACGGACTTGGGAGATATGGAGTTCAACAAAGTTACGTTTTGGGTGCAAGTACATGACCTCCCAATCAGATTCCGGTCAAGGAAGATAGCGGAGCAGCTGTGTGAAGCGGCTGGGATGGTGAATGTCGGAACAGAGGAAGCAGAAACAGAGGGAGATAATTTCTTGAGAGTCCGCGTTACCGTCGATACCTCCCAACCTCTGTGCAGAGGACGAGTTGTCTTGCTTGATAGTGGGAAAGAAATGTGGGTGCCTTTCAAATATGAAAGACTCCCAAGCTTATGCTTCTGGTGTGGATGCCTAACGCACGATGATCGTGACTGTGCACTGTGGGTTGAAAGTGAAGGTACCCTTACAGCGGAGTCCCAACAATTCGGACCCTGGCTTAAGGCTGCTCCATTTATGCAGTCACAACGTTACATGGTTAAAGTTCCTGGTTTTTTTGCCGGGAAGAAAGCTGGACCGATGCCGGAAAAATCCAGGGAAGTGAAGAAGCCGCCGGTGATAGTGGTGCGCTCTGGGAAGTTTGTTCCGGAGGTTGTTAGGACTGAAAAGGAAAATTTAGAAACTCACGTAGAAGGCAGCATGGAACCGGTCCTTATTGATGTTAATTCACAAAAGACAAGGATGACTTTGGATGAGGGAATCAAGGAAGATGGGATGATACACCAACGTGAAACAATAAAGCAAAAGGACTCAAAGGAAGATGTGATGCTTCACCAACTTGAACCAATAAAGCAAAAGGTGTCAGATGAAGCTTATGAGGAGGAAATTAGGGAGATTGATAAAGGTGTAAAGAAATATGATAGAAACTTTATAGTGCCACCCGGACTTGAAGTTAGCATAGAAAAGGAAAATTGCTTTTGGTCAACCTTGCATTTATGAGCAACAGGTGCCGTGCCCAATAACCCATGCAGCTAATGTGCTAGGCCCTGCAGTCCAGGCGGCTCAAATGTCTCCATCAACACGCATGCCACTTGCTGAGATTCCAAGCTCCCTTGTAAGTCACATGCATGCCGAAGGTATTTGGAAAAGGTTCAATAGAATAGGTGCAGCAACCGATGTGAGTATGGCCGAAATAGTGGGTGGAAAGAGAAGTGCAGAAAACACAACAAACCTATCTGAGTTACCAAAAAAAAAGAAGGGTTTCTCATGAAGGTGCAACAAAAAATAAGATATTGGTAGAGACTGGTTGTCAGCCCTGCTAGAAGCAATGAGTCGCTTACTATGGAACTGTCGTGGGCTTGGGAACCCACGTACAGAGAATGAGCTTGTTAGATTGATATAGGCAAAAGATCCTTCTGTCGTGTTTATAGCCGAAACATGGACAGACGAAGCAAGGCTAGATCGAATTTTGAGCAAGATTAATTTTGATCAGAAGTGGGTGGTTCCAAGATTGAATCGTGGCGGTGGACTAGTATTATTTTGGAAAAATTCTATTAATATTGAGGTTGTTGATTCACATAGGTATTTTATTGATACGATCATCAATGGGAACACTGAGGATGCATGGCGTTTTACTGGTTTTTATGGAGAGCCCGAAACACACCGGAGGAGTGAAGCGTGGAGTAAATTGAGTTGCTTAAATTCTAGATTAAGCATTCCATGGATTTGTGGTGGAGATTTTAATGAAATCGTTCGACAAGAGGAAAAGTGGGGTGGAGCTCCTAGAGATCATAATCAAATGCAATTATTTCGAGATGTGATCGATGAATGTAGTTTTATGGATTTGGGTTATGTGGGTCCGAAGTTCACGTGGGCAAAACATTTTGTTGATGGGCATTCCATAAGAATAAGATTGGATCGATGCATGGCTACAAATTCTTGGTTCCAAAAATTTCCAGGAACTAGGATTCATCACCTTAGTTATATGTCATCGGATCATTCTTCTCTATTGATTAATTTGTCGGGATTGCCTGATCCTAGGAGAAAGAGGTGCTTCAGATTTGAAGAAATGTGGTTATCGGACCCATCTTGTGGTGAAATGGTAGAGGAAGTGTGGAATAGTACGAGGATGTCAAATCCTAGTCTAGCCATTATGGAAAAAGTGGCTAAATGTGAGAAAGAATTAACTTGGTGGAACAGGCACAAATTTGGGCACGTGAGGAGGGAGTTAGAGATTAAGAAGGGCCAATTAGCCTTGGTCGAGAGAGTGGCTATGGTGAGCGGGGACAATACTCAGATTAGGAGATTAAGATCGGAGATTAATTTGTTACAAGACCGGGAGGCAAGGATGTGGTGTCAAAGATCTAGGGCGCTGTGGCTAAGCAAAGGTGACAATAATACTGCTTTCTTCCACAGTAAGGTTACAAAGAGACTTAGGAAGAATTTGATCCGAGGCATAAGAGATGGGAATGGAGCTTGGTTGACTGACCAAGATGACATTGGACACGTGATGGAGAGGTACTACAAAGAACTCTTCTCCTCCTCCAATCCGGATTTAGAAGTGGGTTCTCTTGAGAAAATCCCTTGTATGGTGACCGATGAGATGAACGGTGATTTGATGAAGGATTTTACCGAGCTGGAAGTAAAGGATGCCTTGAACCAAATGGCACCTCTGAAAGCACCGGGTCCAGATGGCATGCCTCCATTGTTCTACCAACACTTCTGGGCGACGATGCAGCATGATGTTACTTTAGCCATCCTCTCATGGTTGAACTCAGGTATCCTACCTGAACCCATCAACCATACACTCATTACTCTTGTTCCTAAAATTGATAATCCTCAACATGTGTCTGATTTTCGACCCATTAGTCTTTGCAATGTTCTATATAAGATCTACTCTAAGGTTTTAGCTAATAGGTTGAAGAAACTTTTGTCTTCCTTAATCACGAAACATCAATCTGCCTTTGTGAAGGAAAGACTTATTTCTGATAATATTATGGTTGCTTTTGAGACCCTTCACCATATGAAGCAACACAATTCAGGAAAACATGGTTTTATGGCTATCAAGTTAGACATGAGTAAAGCTTATGATCGTGTGGAATGGGTGTATTTGGAGAAGCTCATGGAGAGAATGGGCTTTTGTGCTAGATGGGTTACTCTTATGATGAGTTATGTGAAATCGGTGTCATACTCCATCATGGTGAATGGGGAGCCCATTGGATTGATCCATCCTAAAAGAGGAATTAGACAAGGAGATCCCCTATCTCCTTTCCTTTTCCTTTTGTGTACGGAAGGTCTTCATGCTCTCATCAAGCATTCGGCAAGGAATGGAGATATTAAGGGCTTTTCCTTGTGTAAACGAGGCCCTAAACTAACCCATTTGTTTTTTGCAGATGATAGCTTACTTTTCTGCAGGTCAATCACTGATGACTGCAATAATGTTTTGAAGTTGTTAGGTGAATATGAATCTTGGTCGGGGCAAAAGATCAACAAAGATAAGACCGCAATATTCTTTAGCAAGTCCACATCGGATGAGGCAAAATCAAGCATAAAGAATCTTTTCCAAGTCCAAGAAGTGAAGTCTTATGAGAAATATTTGGGGCTTCCATCTCTTGTGGGTAGGGGGAAAAAGGCTAGCTTCAACTATATAAAAGAGAGGGTTTGGCGAAAACTTCAAGGGTGGGAGGGGAAATTGCTTTCACAAGCCGGGAGAGAGGTCCTAATTAAATCCGTGATTCAAGCTATCCCTACCTATGCTATGGGGTGCTTTAAACTACCTTTAGGGCTTTGTGATGACATCGAGGCAATGATAAAGAAGTTTTGGTGGGGACAAAGGGGAAATAAAAGGAAAATTCATTGGATCCGGTGGAGTGAATTGACTAAGTCCAAAATGGTAAGTGGTATGGGTTTTCGCGACTTGGCTCATTTTAATGATGCTCTTTTAGCGAAACAAGCTTGGCGGCTCTTACATAATAAGGAAACTCTCTTTTATAAAGTCTTTAAGGCAAAATTTTTCCCAAACCATTCTTTCCTAGAAGCTAAGGATTCAAGTTCTGGGTCCTACGCGTGGAAGAGTCTTTTACAAGGCCGTGGTGTCATCCTAGATGGGGCGTGTTGGAGGGTGGGGGATGGAAAATCAATAAAAATTTGGCAACACCATTGGCTGCCCCGAAAACACCCAACTAAGGTTCTCTCCCCAATGGTGGAAACAATGAATGAAGCCACAGTGGATTGCTTAGTTGACAAAGACACTAGAACGTGGAATGCAACAATGGTGGACGGTATTTTTGCTCCACAAGAAGCGGAGGTAATAAAAAATATTCCGTTGGCCAAAAAAGAAACAGAGGACAAGCTATATTGGCCACGGGAGCAAGATGGGAGATATAGTTGCAAAACGGGCTATCGGTTCTTGAAGGAAGATGAAGTGGGTTTTCAAGTAGCAGAGCGTCAAGACCATGAGAAAGAGTTGTGGAAGAAAATTTGGCTCTTGAATGTCCTAATAAGGTTAGAAATCTAATTTGGAGGGCTTGCCGAAATTCACTCCCTTCAAAGTGCAATCTCATGCGTCGAACAATTATTACCGACCAAAAGTGTGATTGGTGTAAGGAAGAAAATGAAGACATCATCCATGCAATGTGGGGCTGTAAGGGGCTGGATGAAGTGTGGGGAGCAGAGACTATTTGGAGCTTTAGGAACCAAAGAAGTTTTTCTAGCTTCAGTGAACTATTGAGCTGGGTTTTTGAGCTCCATAAGAATCCGGTTCTGTTTGCCTTCACTGTGTGGGCCGTTTGGCAGCAAAGGAACCAGATACGAACCCAGATTTCTCACCGTCCTTTAACTCTTCTCTCCCAGTGGGCTCATGACTGCTATTTGGAATATAAAGCTCTGAAAATAGCTCCGGCTCCATGCAGGACAGTGAGGAGAACACGTTGGAAACCACCTGATCCGGGTATTTTCAAAGTTAACTTCGATGGAGCCACGTTTGCTGATGAAAACTGCTCCGGCCTGGGTGTTGTAGTCTGTGATGAGGCAGGTTTGGTGATTGCAGCCATGGCTACTCGTGTTCCCCAACTTCTCCAGGCGATTGAAATTGAAGCTTTGGCTGCCAACAAAGCTCTAAAGTTTGCACAAGAATTGGGCTTAACAGATGTTGTCCTGGAAGGTGACTTCCTACTGGTGATGGCAGCTTTGAATTCCAAGATTCCTGTTTTGGCTCCTTATGGGTTAATGATTCAAGACCCTCTGTCTCTTTCTTCAGCTTTTTCAAAATTGTCTTACTCTCACACTAAGAGAGAGGGCAATACAGTTACACACAATTTGACGCAATTAGCAGTTAATTTATCAAATTGTGTAATTTGGATGGAAGATGTTCCTCCTGTTGTATTGTCTTGTTACCAAGCTGATTTAGCTGGTATTTCCTAATTAATGCATCGCAATGTTGATTCTCAAAAAAAAAAAAAAAAATTGTTTACTCCCATTTTATTGTGCACACACATATAGTACCTCAACTCTATATAAAAATTGACAAGGTACAATAATCATAAAATAAAAATTGGGGTATTACATTTTACCCTCTCACTTTACAAAACATCCAGCAGCAGTTGATTTATTTTAACTTTCAATACAATAAAATAATATAAACATCACAATAAAATAATATATCTACTACAATAAAATAATATATCCACTATAACAAACAACAATCACATACACCGCAACCGCTACCACTGCCACTACCGCCACCGCTGCCACCACCAAACTTTAGAGAGTAAAATCTAAATTTTAAAATTTCAAGATGTAAAATACAAACACCTCAAATGTTAAGATATAATTTGGAATTTACTCTATTAATTATAATTCAAAATTACTCCTAAACGGCTAAGCCCACTGACCCAATGCACACGGACTACACAGTCACATATCCACTCATCACTCGCCCACATTACCAGACCCTCTAAACTTGGAAGTACTAACTTTACCAGTATCACAAAATACAGATTACAGAGTAAAATACAGTTAGAAAGCAATATCAAATACGCGAGAAGCAGATCGGACGACTATGCTAAGGAGGCGTCACTGCACGATGATCATCGAAAAGTTGGCAGCAGTGGTGTGGTGTCCTGTACACACTCAAACTCTCTCTCTTGACTCTTCAACACTGGTATTTATGAATATCTGTATAAATGGTTTTTTTTTTTTTTTTGGAAAGGCTAAAAACTGTGCTTCTTGTGAAATGGTTTTGGACTATTGTTTGTTTTTTTTGAGAGAGTTTGATAGTTTTGATAAGAGCTGAGGACAGAGGGTGAGAATGAGAGCAAGTGAGATGAGCAACGAGCAGAATTATTATTATTATTATTTTTTTGAGAATCCAAAACTGAAGCTTTCATTAAGGAAGGTTGTGTAAGTCAGCAAAAAATACAGGCATAAGGTCTGGTGGTAATTCTTCCATCCAAACGGACATTTGTTGAGTAATGAATGCACGTCTAGCTAAAGAGTGTGCTAACCTATTACATTGTCTCCTTACAAAAGAAAAATGAACTTTGGAGAAATGGGAAGTTAGGAATAGAATATCTGCTGACAAATTGCTTAAGTGCGCTAGTGTGCTTTCACCAGTCTTCAGAGTCTTCATAAGTATTTCAAAATCTCCCTCAAGTATCACATTGTCAAAACTGAGTTCTAGTGCAAGCTCCATAGCTCTGCTTGCTACGAGGGCTTCCACTTCAATGACTGATGTGGGCATAGGAATCCGTTGGGAGAGTGAGGCCATGATTAGTCCAGCTTCATTGCGAATCACCACCCCTATTCCAGCACCATCGAAATTCAACTTGTAGTTGTGTGTCCATGGTGTAATCCACATAGTTGCTGTGTGTTGTGTAGGGTATGAAGGTAGTGGGGTACTTGTGACAGCTTCAGTCAAACGTTCCTGGGCAAACTCAATTACCTTGTTTAGAGGTAGTGCTGGCTTGCCCAGGCATAAGTTATTTCGCCAAGTCCATAGTGTCCAGATCATAGCAGCAAACAAGTCCGGATCCTTATTACCTGCAAAAATACAATCAAAGATGTCAATAAAAGAGGTGCACGCCATGAGCGTGCCATGATTCCACTTCGGCATTGTACTCCATAGGGGCCGAAGGTCTGGGCATAGGAATAAGGCATGGACTACATCTTCCTGCAGTGTTTTACACACGTCACAGCAGCCATCCGTGATGATTTTATGGCGGACCAAATTTAATTCAGTGGGTAGAGCGTTTTTGCATGCCTTCCATGCGAGGTGCTTGATTTTATTGGGGACGTGGAGACCCCAAATCTTATTCCACAGTGGCTTCAACACTTCCACTTCAGACGGGCCTTGTTGTTTCCTGCATTGTTCTTCATGTAAAAATCTATATCTGGATTTGATTGTATACACCCCATTCAGATTGAAGGGCCACATCAGGACATCATCTTGAATGGACCTACAGAGTGGCATATTCTTTATGGTGGCTGCCTCAATGCAAAGAAAGTTCTGTCAATGGCGTCCTCTTTCCACACTTTATACACCGGATCAATCAAATCACTAACCATGGTTAAGCCACTCCCCTCCACCTTTGGTGAGACAACTTTTGGGTGTGGTGTTGAGGGGCAACCAATTATCCCCCCAGATGTGTATTGATCTACCCAAGCCTATGCTCCACCTTGCACCTCACTTGATAACATCACGCCCTTTCATAAGGCTCTTCCAAGCATATGAAGCATTAGCTGGTGCTTTGGCTTCCATCATAGATGTATTTGGGAATAATTTTGCTTTAAAAACTCTGTAAAACAGGGAGCTCGTATCATGAAGAAGTCTCCATGTTTGCTTAGCCAAAAGTGCATCATTGAAAAGGGAAAGATCTTTAAACCCTATGCCACCTTAAGTTTTTGGCTTGCACAAATCCAGCCATTTCACCCAATGAATTTTTCGATTATCCGCTCGTTGTCCCCAAAAAAAACCTGCAAATCAAGCTTTCAATCTCATTACAAAGTGAAATAGGCAGTTTGAAGCATGCCATGGTGTAGGTGGGGAAGGCCTGTGCCACGACCTTTATTAAAATTTCTCTCCCCGCTTAGCTAAGCAATTTGGCTTCCCAACCTTGAATCTTCTTCCACACCTGTTGTTTGATATGTGTAAAACTCCTTTTTTTTTTTTTTTTTTTGCCAACAAGAGAGGTAAGGCCTAAGTACTTCTCATATTGACGAACTACATTGACACCAAGCATGTCCTTAATCACCCCCTGCACCTCTTCAGTAGTGGATTTGCTAAAAAATAGAGTGGTTTTAGCTCTATTAACTTGCTACCCCGAAGCGCACTCATATTTTGCCAATACATCAAGCAAACTTTGACATTCCTCTTCCTTAGCCCTATAGAAAATTAAGCTATCATCTGCAAACAAGAGGTGTGTTAGTTTAGGCCCATTACGACAAAGGGAAACTCCACGAATAGCCATTGGTGGCTGCCTTGTTAATTAAACCATGAAGACCCTCGATGCACATGAGGAAGAGGTAAGGAGAGAGAGGATCCCCTTGCCTCAAACCTCTTGTAGGAGTGATATGCTGTGGGGTTCTCCATTAATCAAAACTGAGTATGAGGTGGTGGTGATGCATGCCATCATGAGATGCACCCATCTATTTTGAAAGCCATTTTTATCAATACTTTCTCCATGTACGACCATTCAACCCTGTCATATGCCTTGGTCATGTCAAGTTTCAAGGCCATAAAGCCCGATTTTCCTTTATTATGATTCCGCATATAATGCAAAGTTTCAAAGGCCACCAAGATGTTGTCTGAAATCAACCTATCTGACATAAAGGCACTTTGATGATCTGAAATGAGCTGAGGCATAATATCTTGCAAACGGTTGGTTAGAACTTTAGCAGAAATTCTATATAAAACATTGCTCAAGCTAATAGGTCTAAATTCCGTTACATATTTTGGATCTTTTACCTTAGGAATCAATGTAATAAAAGAATGACAAAGAGTCTGAGGTAAAATACCAGAATTAAGGTAATGCAAGATAGTAGTTGAGACATTGGGACCAATCAAGGACCAATAGCTTTGGTAAAACAATGGGCATCCCGTTCTGGCCGGGTGCTTTCAAAGGGGCCATTTGTTTCAAGGCTGCCTTTACTTCTTCAAGGGTGAAATCTGCCTCAAGTTTCTCATTTATTTCATTTGTCACCACATGCGGGATTGTATCAATTACTTCCTCAAAGTTGCTGGGCTCCTCCGTAGTGAAAAGTGACATGTAAAAGTTAACAATAGTATCATTTATTTGGTCTGAGACAAAATAAAAAGTATTATTTTAATAAAGGTTGGAATTAAAATAATATATCCAATTTTTATCTTCACCTTCCGTATGAAGCCAAAAGTAGCTTCGTACGGAAGCCTGAAGCTAAAAATTTTTAGCTTTACATACACTGCTGTGAGAGCATTTTTTATGTTTTGGGGAAGATAAAATAGCTATATAGCTATTTAGTTTCATTGTTGTGAGTGCTCTTAGCATTGGAGTTGCTAAAACTCCAAAAAAGCTATTTTACAACCCAAAACTTCAAAAATCAAGCATTATCCGGGTTTGCATATGTAAAAGAATACAACTTTATAGAGTACTAGCATCCAGAGATGTAAAAAAAAAAAAAAAAAAAAAAATTTTACATCCTTAAACACCACTTTATCTATTTTACCAACCTATTTCACAACTCACTCAACATCCAAATTTTTATTTTTACATATAACCTAATAAAATAATACAAACTACCTAATAAAATAAGGACAAAATTTAGTTACAAAATTAGTTGTACCCTGAGGTTACAATCTTACTAAATATTATTTTATTAGAGGTGAATTTTGACAAATCTACCATTAGATCACATCTTTTTCTTATATCTTCTATACTTGCAAAATTTCAAGAAAATTAAAGATCATTAGCTATGTCACCAATAAATTTTTTAAATTGCAATTTTTTGTAATTTAAAATTATGCATAAAATATAAGCTTATAGATCATATAGTAAATAATATTCGATTGACACAAAATTTAATGTGCATTAAGAGTATAAAAAACGTGCAATTCAATGGTTAGATTTTCAAAATATGTAGTAATATTTATTTTATTGAGTAAGATTGTAGTTTTAGACTATAACTAATTTTGTAGCTAAATTTTATCCATAAAATAAATATAAAACTGCACACCCTCTCTCCTCTCTGTCTCTCTTTCTCAACCACCTGGGTCCCATCATTCAAACCCAAACCCAGAATAGAACAATCTAGATCAAGCCAACCGAAACTCAACCACCACCACCAACCAAAACTGAAACCAACAACAACAACAACAACAACAACCAAAGCAACCACCACGATCACCCACACCACCAACCAAAACAACCACAATCACCACCAAAAACCCAAAACAACAAACCACCACAGACCCTTTGGATCTGCCATAAACCTAAAAAAAAAACAAATTGACAAAACCACAACCAAAACCATAGACCCATTGGAATCTGCCACAAACCCAAAACAATAAACCACCACAGACCCACCGGGATCTACCACAAACCCAAAACAACAAACCACAATCAATAACCACCACCAAAACCATAGACCCACCGCTAATCTACACCTCTGTCTCTGTCAGCATGACACTCTTTCTCACCTTTTGCTTGCTTGTCGGACTGAGACAAAGCCACCATGATCTCCTATGAGGAATCTCTCCTTCACGAGCCACCACAATCTCCTTTACCTCTGGGAACCAACCTTTGCCACCACAACCTCATCAATCTATTGCCACCACAGCTTGCTGACACAGCCTCACCGAGCCACCACAAACCTGTCGTGCCATTGCCACCCCAAATCGTAAGATAGAGAAAGTGTTAGGAGTGAGAGAGCAAGCTAAGAGGATAGAATTAGAGAATGAGAGGGAAAGAAAAGAGAGAGAGAAATCTGAGTTGATAGACTCTGAAAGTGAGAGGGAGAGAGAAGATAGAAGAGAGAGAGAGAGAGAGTGAATAAAATAATAATTTTTAGTTTTACAACCAAAGTTATAGTAGGTTGTATATTTGCCATCTTACTATTCATAGTTGGTAAAATTTTTTAGCAATAGCAATCGGGATGGAAGCATGTTTTGGGCTTATTAGAGCATCCACAGCAGATGTGGCAAAAATTATGCCATTTTGCCACATCAAAGACCTACTTTATTATTTTACCACATCATTTTACAACATCCCATTTATCAGATGTTTTATCATACAATTTTATACATTAAAATAATATTTCCTACACATTAAAATAATATTTACAACTCATCAATTACAATCAACAGCCACCATACTGCTGCAAACAACCAACAGCCACCACCACACAACCACCACATCCTCCACAACCCAAAACACAATTCAAAACAAACCCACCACAGCCGTTAATCTTTGCCATTGTTGAAAAATTTTAAGGTTTTGGATGTGTTTCTTGCTTTGTTTTGGTTTGGAGGCAGAGAGAGATCTTTGATTGATCAATACCCAGCCACAACCACGGCCCCACACTGCAACTGCACCACCATGACCCAAAACCCACTCCCACAAATCAAAACCCCACACCCATACCACCGGACCCCATTACAAATCACCCCAACAATCAACGACACCAACCTAGGCACGATCGCCGCCTTGGCCCAATCGGTCCACCCGATCGTTTGCTTGATCGTGTTGAAAGTCAAATTCGCACCAACGACGAGCTGGTAAGCGATTCGGTTCCCGAGCCTGGTCTTGATGAACCCGCGGGCGAAGAAGAAAGCAAGCGTGATGAGCCACGGGATCGGATCTTCGAAGGCAGAGAACGCGGCGGCAAACGTCAACGTCTTGATGAGCACGGAGGTGCCGAGGTCAAGCAGGGCGACGGCGCCGAGAGAAACAGGGAGTGGGAGACAGAGAGACAGAGTGAGGTTTGAGAGGAGAGGATTGGGGTTTGAGGGTGAGAGTGAGAGTGAGACTGACGGAGAGATGAGAGAGAAAGTGGAATAAAAAAATAATAAAAACTTATGCCACAGCTGTCCGTATAGTGGCAAATTTGTGAGGATACTGTTCACATGTTGCAAAAACAATAAGATTTGGAACATTTGATAAAGGGAGTTTTTTGTGTTTGATGTGCCAAATGTGCCAAATATTTGGCATTTGGCACATTTAGCACGGCTGCTACGGATGCTCTTAGGATGTAAAATAGCAACTAGGGGGTTTTTACACCCCAATGCTATTGCTCTTATTGTAGCAAAGTTGTATTTCTTTAAAATTAATATCCTCTCGCTCTCACCTATTATGTCACTATTTCTTTCTCTCCACACTCTCTCTCTCAACTCATAAGTCTACATCTCTCTCCTCTCTCCGACTCTTTCAACTCTCATTGTCTCCTTTTCTTTATAGTATCGTCTCTTGTTCCTCTCTCACTCTTAATAGTGGGTTCTAATATAATTTGTTTGTGTTGTTGAGGTGGTGGTGGACTGGTGGGTCGTGGCAGTTAGGGGTGGGTTTTGATTTTGGGTGGATTCTGATGGGTTTTAGGTTGGAATTTGCTATGGGTTTGATTTTGAGATGGGTTTTTCCTTTTGGATTCAGATTTTGTGGGTTTCTATTTTGTGGATTTTGCTTTGATTTTTGTTGTGGGTTATCTATAGGTTCGTAGTTGTGGTGGTAGGGGGTTACCGTTGTGGTGGGGGTGGGTTTACTGTGGATTTGCGGTGGTGGCAGTTGATTTTTGTTGTGGGGGTCATTTGTAGGTTCATGGTGGTGGTAGTGGGGGTGGGTTTCACTAAGGGTTTGTGGTGGTCTGTAAGCTTTCATGGTTTATAGCAAAATGAGCTAAAGCTTTTGCCGCTCTATTTGTCTTCTAAGCATTTTTAGCAGACTCTTTAATCTTTATATTTTTGTATTGTTTGGAAAGTAAATAGTAACTTTTCTCTACTTATTTTTTTAAACACATTTTTCAATAGGCTCTCTATCATTTGTTTTAGTCCTATTTAAATATGATTTTTTCAATATATATTTATTCTTTCTTTACTGTTCCTTTAATCCTTTATTATTTTTTAATCTTTCTATATTCTTCATTTATTATTCTTAACAAATATATTTTTAAAATTCTCAACCGCTATATTTTTTAAATTTCCCAAGGTTAACATTTTTTGTAACATTTTAATTTGAAATTTATCAAATCTATGTCAGACTTGAAATTTGAAATTTATGTAATTTGGAATGAAATTATTCATTGCTTTTCCCATACAAAATTCATTAATTTTCGCCTAGTTTTTATTTTTAGATTATTATTATCATTCAAACTTATCACTATCCCTTTCTATTTTTTATTTAAAAAACCTATCAAAATTTAATTTAATGGATTATTATTATTTATTAGAAAACATCTCGGATCATAATCTAGTAATCTTCATTAGTGAAATCTCATTTATATGGATTTATCATTAAAATAAACTTTTATTATACACATCTCCTTCTTAAAAAAATTAAAAATTATTGTATGCCAAATGGGTGTGTGTGTATAAATCACTCAAAAAACAAACCCACCCCATCGTGTACAATTAATTCTTAAAGACCACTCATTTTTTCACTCAAAAAACAAAGACCACATGTTTATTTCATTCGCATGAGAGAGAGAGAGAGAGAGAGAGAGAGAGAGAGAGAGAGTTTATCACTCCACCATTGCTCAAAGGACAAATGCCGCTTTACTGCTGCTCCAAAAGTTGAAGAGAGAGTTGCTTGAAGGACACAAGCCAGCGGAGATAGGCTAGAACTTGGATCGGTTTTTGTCCTTTTTTGAGGAAAAAAAAATACTTCTATTGTAAAAATAACACAATTACTAGTTTCAATCAATTTGTTAGGTTTTTGATATGGGCTTATTGAGGATATTGCATAAACTGATAGGTCTATAAGAACAATAGCATTAGGTGTAAAACCCCTAAAATGCTATTTTAGCACCCACAAACACAAAAAAAATCCTCTACATCTGGGAGTCTATTCCTAAAAGGTTTTAGAACTTTACTACAAAGAACTCTAATTAGTAAGAGTTCATTGTAGCTAGTTTTACTTCTTTATTTATTGGTGTCTATTCTCTCTCTATCTCTCTCTAAACTCATTCACTTTCTCGTCTCTCTCTCTCTCTCTCGCTCGATCTCTATCTCTAATTCTAATTCTCTCTCTCTCTCTCAAATCAACTAAGAGAGATCACCGTTTGTGGTGGAGATCGATGGGTTTGGGTCACAATGGTTATGGTTTAGGCGTGCGGTTTTCCGATTTAGGTAACAATGGTTGTGGCTAGGTTGCTGTGGTTGCAATTTGTTTTGTTTTGATTTGAGTTTGAGTCATGATGGTTATGGGTTTGGTTGTTGCTATGATGGTGGGTTTATTGGGTTTTGTTTTGATATAGTGGTTTGCCACTAGCAATGTGTGAGAGACCGCAGAAATTGCCTTAAAAAAAAAAGGAGATTTTTGGAGTGCTTTTTAGGGCACCTCTCTTTTTGGGTAAGTGGAGTGGAGTCGCCACTTATTTTTATTTATTTTTTATATAAAAAATAAGAAAAAATAAATACATGACTGAATTGTTCTCTTCATTGATTGAATAAAAAATTACATAATTGAAAAATTATATAGCTTTGGGTCCTAGATACAAACTACCGAATAATTACATGACTTTTTATCCTAGTTACATTCGACCCAAAATAAAATAAAGACAATGCTAGATCTACTTATCCAAAAACCTAAATCCAAAGGCTAAGTTACGGAATAGGAAGGTGTTAGACACCCATTCCGTCCAGACAAAGTTTGGTTTTCTAGACTCTTGTGACCTATGTACATTTTTATGCATGTCATGAATGATATGTTGAACATGTGAATCAAAAATTAAATCACATAAGTTTATTTATGAATGAAGTCTCTTCTTTGAAAAGAATCAGATCTATTTTGGTTGGTAAAAAAAAAATGATTTTGATTTATCAAAATACTAGATCTGTTTTGTAGTATGAAGAAAAAAGTGGTTTTTGGAGATAAAAATTCAGATCTGTGTTTATTACATAAAATAAAGTCTTTTGATTTGAAAAGTATCGGATCTATTTTTTAAGAACTAAAAAAAATGATTTTTTTTTTTTTTTTTGGTTTGTAAGAGATCAGATCTGTTTTATGATAATAAAAAAGATGATTTTTTAATAACATAAAAATCAGATCTGTTTTTATGTTGTAAAAGAATGAAAAAGATTTTTTAAGAAGAGAGTTTCACACATAATTTAAATTTATGCAACATGAATTAAATAAAATAAACACAAACACAATCATGTTTAATCTTTTTCTTTATTTCAAAATTAGCATATATTAAAGAAAAATTAGATCTGTATCTAAGAAAGATACAAATCAGTTTTTAACTTAAAAAAAATTCAATTCTGCATCTAATAAAGATGCATATCTATTTTTGTTTGAAGAAAAACTCAGATCTACATCTAATAAAGATGCAGATCTATTTTTTGATTAAGAAAAATTCAAATCTACATCTAATAAAGATGCAGATCTGTTTTTTTTTTTTTTTTTTTTAAGAAAAAGAATTGTTCACATGTAGATTATTGACATTTAAGAAAGAGATTTTAACAATTACATAAAAAAAACAATCATGCTTTAAACAAAACAATGATGAACCATTCATGTTATGGATAAAAACATTCATCAACATAAAAAGTAGCATAAAAAAAAAGAAAAGGTGATTGAAAACAACCTCTTGCATGAGCACTCCTTGTTCTTGAGAGGATGTTTGAGGGTTCAAAGAAACTTATTTAGTTATCTTTGAAACCTAAAAACCCTAATTTTTGCAGCAAATCTCAGAGAGGATCAGCAAATATCAGCAATTTGAGAGCCTCAAAACGTATGACTCTCAAAGCGTAAAAAAAAGGTGCTAAATTATGAGACCTAGCCTCTATTTATAGGGACTGGAAAACTCTAAAAGATAGCCCTGAAGTGTAGAATGCGAATCAGGACTCATCCTTCTGCTAAAAGATCGAAAAAGGTGTGCCTTATCATCACCTGAAGGCCGTTGGGCCAAAGCCCAAAAGGAGGAAATTCAGCCCTTTTAAAGTGTTGTTCGGCACTTCAAAAGTGCCAAATGGTGCTCTTGGATGCCGAACACATTTTCGTATTCGGGTGCGTTTTGGACTCTCCTTCTAGGGTTTTTTGATTCGGTCCTCGCACCTAGATGTGTTTTCATTCTTAGTCTATGATTTTTATCTCTTTTCTGGATAATTCAGGCTTTTTCAAAAATAATTATCTTGTAGATAAATACCCTAAAATAAATCTTGATAAAGTTCAGATTATCCACAATTTTATTCTTATCCAATCATCCCTTTTTTTTCCTATGCATACAATCCTATTTTAAACAATAATTATCAACCAATCACGGAATTATTTAATTAATTTTAATTGTTTAACCAATCAGAATTAATTTAACTTAATCATGTGTGGTGGACCCTACCTAGACACAATGCATGTTGATCTTGCAGACTTGATCAAGCGATATCTTTCGATCCGATGTTCCGATTTAGAAACCAAACATACCATCGAGACCGTTAGAATCTTAAGATCATTTTTATGATATGCAATGAATGAGTTAATGCATGTAATGCAAAACAAATTGATGTATGTAATGCAAGAACAAATTGATGCATGTAATGCAATCATGATTTTTCGGGTACATGAATGATCATTCAAGTCATTCTCCTTAATTAAATCATGGGTGCAAAATCAGGTGTCTACAGAATGCCCTTCATTGACAAAGCTTGGAAAGCGAATATCAATGTAAAACAAAGATACTGATTTTAGCGACCATGATTTAATTGAGGTTGAATTTTCAAAGATTACCTAGCCTTCGAACCTAAAACTTTGGAACATAGAACTAGTGCCTTATCTTTTGACAAAAAAAAGAAAATACTTAACTTAGCTGGTAATTGATGACTTTGGAAATGATTCTTGACAATCGATGTAAGAAAGAGGCTTTTCAATCCTGATCTGGAATATGAAGTTGTCTGCGAACTAAGGGCTTTTCAACCTCGATCTTGACGAAAGGTAACTAAAGGGCTTCTCTACCTTGAAACTGGAGTTGTCTACAACCTAAAGGCTTCTCTACCTCGATCTTGATGAAAGGCAACCAAAGGGCTTCTCTACCTTGAAACTGGAGCTGTCTGCAATTCGAGGGCTTCTCTACCTCGATCTGGAGTTGTTGAAATGTTGATCAAAGGTCTTCTCTACCTCAATCTGGACTGCTGAAATGTTGGTCAAAGGTCTTCTCTACTTCAATCTGGAGTTTGTTGAAATGTTGATCAAGGGCTTCTCTACTTCGATCTGGAATTGCTAGAGTGTCGATCAAAGGTCTTCTGTACTTTGAATTTGTTGAAATGTTGAACAAGGGCTTCTCTACTTCGATCTGGAATTGCTGGAGTGTCGATCAAAGGTCTTCTGTACTTTGATTTGAATTTGTTGAAATGTTGATCAAATGTCTTCTCTACTTTGATCTGAACTTGTTGAAATATCAATCAAAGGTCTTCTCTGCTTCAATATGAAATTATTGGAACGTCGATCAAAGGTCTTCTATACTTTGATTTGACGTTGTTGGCATATCGATCAAAGGTCTTTTCTACTTCAATCTTAATCTGGACTTGTTGAAATGTTGATCAAAAGTCTTCTCTACTTCGATCTGGACTGTTGGAATGTCGATCAAAGGTCTTCTATACTTTGATATGAATTTGTTGAAATGTTGATCAAAGGCTTCTCTACTTTGATTTGTACTGTTGCCTGCAAAAAGTCAAATTTGGAATTAGACTTTAACTGATGAGTGTTTTGTTGTTCCTTTGCTTTTGGGATGGGTGATTTTTATTTGTTCCTTCTTGATTTGAACTTTATCAAGAAAAGTTTAATTGACAAAAGATTCTATTTTTGAGAAACATTTGATTTTTGAAACTTGGTAGTTTCAAAATTGACATTTAAAATTTTGGGACTTTGAAACTTTGAGATTTTGATTTGAAATTTGGACTTGAAATTTGAAATTTTGAGATTTAGGATTTTGAAAATTAAAACTTGAAATTTTGATCATGAAATCTGAGGTTTGAATTTTTCTGAAATCTTGGAAACCGAAGGTTTGGATTTAAAAATTGGGCATTGAGAAAGTGGAATTGAAAATTTGGGAATAAAAATTTTGAATTGAAAATTTGGGGTTTGAAAGAAACTTGAAAACTTTGAATTTAAATTTTTATCTTTAATCCATTCCAAAAGAAATTTCATCATCATTTTTTTTTTTTTTGGGTTGATCGAGTCAACTCAATTTGGCCTGCCACTTCTTTGTTTCTCCCTTTTTTCCTTTTTTGCTTCATCTTCATCAACTTTTCTTCCCCCATTAACACTATTCATCTTCTTCTTCCCATTGATTTTTCTTTTTCATTTCACCATTTTTTTCTCACAAAAAACACTTTTCTAAGCTTCTTAACCTTTCCTCCTCCATTTCCATCAATATTTCTTTAGATCCTTGTGTTTTTGAGCATTTTCACCACATCCATTTTTGGTGAAACCCATTTTTCTTTGCATCAAGATGGCTTCTTCCTCCAAGGGATCCTCTTTTCTTACTTTTCATGGTAAGAAATATGATCCCACATTTGATTAGCATGATGAGGATGGGCTTCCTCAAGACCCTAGGACCCATGCTCCCTATTGTTATGTAGACACCATGGTGAGTTTTTCTTTGGTTTCTTTGCTTGGAAAAATATTGTTTCATGTTCCATTGAAAGTTTCATGGTGAGATATTGTAATTTAGTTGTTGCAATTTGGGGCATTGTGTGATTAGTTGGTTTTGGAGTATTCTTGGAGTGTTGTTGTTTTTTGATCATGGTGCAATTTGGACAATGTTGGTAGCTCATGGAATTTTGATAATGTGGAAAAATTGTGATGTTGGATGAATTTTGGTTTAGATTTTGGGAGTATTGGCATTATGAAAAATTTATGGTAGGCTTAGATGAATATGTTCATGATGCATGTGGGAAAAGTTTATTGGCATGTGTAAACTTTGTTTTATGGACATGGCAAAATTTTGTGGGTAAATTTGTGGGTATGGAAAATTTTTGGACATGGGAAAAAATTTATGGGCATGAATTTAACTATGGAAAAATTTTGTTAGGTATATGATGTTAGTTTATGGAAAATTTGTGTGGTTATGATTTTGGCTATGTGAGAATTCATTTATGCACGGGCATGAACTTGTGGGAAATTTTTATGGCTATCTTAGACATGTAGGAATTTTTTGTGCATGGTTTTGGAAAAAATTGGTAGTTGTGTATGGATGTGTGGAAGATTTTGATTGTGGTGAAATTTTGGTGGGTCATTGATTTTTTGTTGCGGTGGGGCATTGATTTTTGAGAATTTTTTGGTCATATGGGTTTTGATTGTGGCATTTTTTGGACATTTAGTTTTGTCATGGGAAATTTTTTTGGACATTTGGTTTTGGTCATGAGAAATAATGAGCTAAACTTTTGTGTTACAGAGCCTCAAGAGTTGAGGCAGCCTCCAAATGTTGAAAAATGCATGGGCAGAATTGTCTCCTAGCATTAAAAACATCATTAATGAAGCAAGCTTTGGCACTTTCTTCGAAACTCTGTTAAACCAGGAGACACATGAATACAAAGATCTTCAGTTACTTCTTGCCTTGGCAGAGCGCTTTTGGGACACTACCTGCACCTTTCATTTTCCAGGCATTGGGGAGGTAATGTTGGCACCTTATGACTTCTCTGTTATCACCGATCTGAGGTTGGGTGGTGAAAGAATTCTCGTCAATGATTCCCTTACTTCAGCTGAACTTAAGAAACTTCTAGGTGTAGTGCCTTCTAGAATGAAGATTAACAATATCCCTTTGTCTTGGCTATGTGAAAATATTCCCCTTTGTGAGAATGCGGCAAAAGGTGCTTGTATGTTCATGCTTCTTTTCATTGTGACTTTTTTGTGTCCGGATTTAGGCAACACTGTGAATCTGCGCTACTTGGGGAGCTTGGGAAAAATTGAACAAATCTGGAATTATGACTGGGGTAGCATGGCCTATGCTACTCTAATGCTTTTCATGACCTAACTCTCTAGGCGGACCCTTTCAAGCCTAGGTAGGGCTCCATTTGTATGGCAGGTGAGGTTTGGGATTTATTTTGGCTATGTGTAAGTTTTGGAAAATTATTCGGGCTATGTGTGGGATTTGGAAAGTTATTTTGGCTATATGGTAATGGTGTTGTGAATTTTTCAGGTTTGGATGTATGAATACTTTGGAGTTGGTCCTGAAATCCGGGAAGAAGTTGCTAGCATTTTTCCTAGATTTCTTCGGTGGTTGCCTAAATATCGTTTGTCTACACCTTCCAAGCATTCTTTGGAAATTTGGCGCTTGGTGATTGATAATTTGACTACTGATGATGTGAGTTCTTCCTCCTTTTTCTTTTGGAATCTTTGGCGCTTACCTATGGTTCAATCTCTTCCCATTCTGAGTTCCTTTGTGACTTTTTAGATGGATTTAGACCCTTGGGCTGGATGTGAAGGGTAAGCAGAGTGTGAGCGGGCTTTAGAACTGAATGGAAAGCAAGTGTTGTTTGAGTGTGGGCATGGAAGGTATTGGTATCTTGGTGATCAAGTGTTGCCCCAAGTTGAACATGAGTATCCTCCTACCACAATTCCAACTCCTCCTTGTCACACTGTTCGGTTGGCTGACTTTCTGGCTAATGAAGAGATTGCTCAAGCCCGTAACGGCTATATTGTTGCAGGAGTAGAAGGGAATTATTCTGAATTCATTTGACTTCATCTGGAGGGTTGCTTGGTTGGCTGAACAGTACTTTTGTTCCCTTCTAAAGTCAAATTTTTGATCTTGCAAATTTCTTTTCATATTTATGCTTGGTAACAATATTTGCATGTTGTATTTTCAGCCTCCATCTTCTGAAGGAGAGGAAGGGGAGAGGAAGAGGAAGAGATTCCCTCCCCTCACCATGCTGGTGGCTCTTCTAGTTCCTTCATAGAGACTTATCCCCATTTTCCAGCATGACAGTATGATTTGATGAATCCTAATGGAACGTATAGTTCCATGCCTTTGATTAGGCCAGTGCATGTACCAAATGTTCCTTGGCCTGACCTGGTATGTTCTTGAATTTTTAATTCTTTGTCCTTATTTCTTCTTGGCTTGATGAATGGCTCTTAACCTAGTAGGGTTGTGCTTTAGGTTGATGTGGATCTTGTGGAAGAAAGCATGCGGATGATTGAAGGCTTGCAGTCATTGGCTCGCACTCAGTCCTCCCAATATGTGCTCAATGATGTGAGCTGGGTATGCTATGTTGCTTTCTGAGTGTCCTTGGCTTGAACTGTGCTTGATAGTGGAATTAACACCTAATTTTGCTGACTCTTCAGGCACATCAAATGGAAACTGCTGACACTACCAAAAGAACTTTAGAGAAAAGGATTAGGGGCCTCGAACTTGAAAATTGTCAGTATGATCCTCACTATTTCACAAGTCAAGAAGGAAATACTGAAGGTGGCTCCTCTAAAGGTGGATCAAGGAGATCCTCACGCAGGCGGACTCAGAGTCCTAATGATGTATGACTTGTATATTTCATTTTTCCTGCAAAAGAAAAGGAAGTGTTTCTTAGACAATCTTGTATTACTTTCCATGTTCAGCTCTTTGTCCTTAGAATCGCCTTGGATCATGTAGAAACTTTAAATGACACAAGTTTAGAATTCACCTAATGAGATCATGTAGTACTAATTTAAACTTATCTTGATTGGCTCCGATGGAATTTGCACTTACTTGAATAAGGTGGAGCCGAATGCCTCTAGTTTAAAATGAATGCATGATTTTTGGAAATCTTGGTTATGATGATTTTTTTTGAAAATGAATGAGCCATAGGCGAATGCCTCTAGTTTGGAACATGAATTCATAAGTCTTGAAAAAAAAACTTGATTTGATCAATTTTTGAAAACAATGGTGCAAGTGATGATTTTTGAAAACAAGTGAGTTAGACACGTCAGAATGCCTTAGTTTGACCAAAAAAAAAATCTTTATGAGTGTCAATCGATCTTTAAAAAAATTGTTCGAGAATGCAAAATTGCAAGGAATTGCACGAATGTATGATGGAGGGGCTGCGTGCCACTTGGCATATGAAGAGTGCCATTTGGAACTTTTGGAGTGCCGTTCGGCACTTTTAAAGTGCTAATTGGCACTTTTAGAGTGCCGAATGGCACTAGGCCATGCCATGACGCTCACGCCATGGTGGGCTGACTCCGTACGATTTTCCAATGTGTGTTTCATGTTTTTGTGTTTTTTGAAAATTTTTTACTTCGTTTGTGATCATGAAACACTCTCCTAGTCAGCTACAAACTCTCTGAAACCTATTTCAAACCTGATTAGGAATTGATACAGCTTATATAAATGAATTCTCCTATGACAAATCTCTGCATGAAGGTTAGCAAAACACAATAATCACAAGCAAAAGTCATCCATGGCTAGCAATCATAATTTTTCTCATTCAACAATTCATGATATCAACAGATGGGTTCGTAGCTTTGATTTTAGTTCCAAAACCAATTTTACAGCCTACAAACTAGAGGGAATCAAGGCTCTGAGGAATGTCAAAATCAAATAGGACTTCCTTCGTGCTGCTATGAAATTCTGGGATCCAAAGATCATGTGTTTCGGTTTAACACCGTTGAACTCTGTTTGAGAATTGAAGAATTTTCTACTATCCTGGGTTATGATCCAAGCAAAAAATCTGTAGTGATTTCTTGTGATCCCAGGCATAAAGAATCTTTGTCTGATGCTCTTGGTCTTCCTACTTCCATTATTAATAGTATGATTGAAGGTTATATGGCGAATCTTGGTGCAATTATCTCTCAACTGATTGACAAACGCACCTATGGAGTGACCGAAAATATGCAGAAAAACTTCGATTTGGCTTTATGCATGGTGGGAAAACTTTTGCTTTGCTTTGGAAGACGCGGTTTTGTGGATGCTCAAGTCGTAAGTGTTGTGAATCAAATTAAGGATGGTGATAATCCTATTTCTTTAATCTTGGCAGAAAATCTTCTAGCACTGGATGTTGAATTTCATGGAGGAGAAACTCAAAACTTCTTAGGGAGTCCTTTGACTTTGCAAATATGGCTGATGGAGCGATTGGACCTAATTGCTAAGCCTACAACTGGTAATTATGGGCTTAGTAGTTTTCTTAGTAGGGCTGTAATTAAAACTGAGTGCCAAACTGAGAGTGACTGGGTGAAATTCTTAAACAAGAAATCCAGTACCTCAATTCAATGAGACTGTTATTGGTGGAAATGGCCACCCTCTCTATTGAGGTTTCTATGATCAGACCACACCTTCCTTGTTAAGTTGCAGAGTGCAACTTTCTACAAGGGAGATAGTCTCTTGAGGCAATTAAAATATGAGCAAGGAATGCCTGGTGGCAAAAGAAGAAGATTCTTCACTCTCGTGGACACAAATCTACTTCTGTACAAAACATGCTATTGGGATTGGAGATGGTTGACCGAGTGGACCAATCTTTTGTCAAGGTTCACTTTCACAGGATGACTACAGAATACTCTAACTGGTTGATGGACAAGATTGTTGATAAGGAGGCTGAGAGGATTGCTATGAGAGAACAATTTCTCAAAGACAACCAGGAAAGACCCAATGAAGACAACTATGAATTCAAAAGAAGGGACAATGATGACAAAGTACCTATCACAGGAGAAATTAGTAATCAAAAAAAGAGAAAAGATTGAAGACAAAGTGACCTTCTTATTTTTTTGGCTTTGAACATGTTTATTTAAAAGTTGATGTAAAAACTCTTATATTTAGGAATTATTTAGGATTGGCAGGTTAGGGATTCAGTTTAAAGTGTAGGCTTTTGGGGTTTGGAATTTTTTATGGTTTGGTTTAGGGTTTGGGTTCTTGAGGTTTGGTTTGGTTTTGGGTTTTATTTATGGTTTTGTGTAATGACATGGTTTAATGGAATGGTTGACTTTTTTTTAAAAAAAAATTTGGTTAATGGACAAATGGTGGGTTTTGGGAAATTGTGACTGAACCAATGCATGGTTGCCTACGTACCCCCTTGATAGAAGGATCAGGTCATCACGTAGTTCATTGATTTTTATTTGCCTTAATTTTTGCCTAGGCTGCCCTTTCAGGTTTTCAACCTAGCAAGCTCTCTCACTTTTTTTTTTACTCTCCTTTTGTGTAGATTGCCTTTTTGGGTTTTCAACCTACCTTTTTTTTTTTTGTTTTTTTGTTGCCCTACTTTTTGCCTAGACCACCCTTTCGAGTTTTCAACCTAGCGAGGTTTTTTTTTTAGTCAAACCTAGGAAGGGAAATAACATAGTTTACAACCACTTTAGATGTGATGCTTCAGACTACCACTTCAGACGTGGTATTTTTTTAATTGATCCATGTTGGTTGGCTTGATAAAAGGGTTTGCATCTAAGTCCATCAGCCTTACTGCTCCCCCAGAGTATATCTGTTTGATAATGTATGGGCTTGCCCAATTTTGCTTGAACTTCCAGTTTGCATCTTGAATCGGGGCTCAGATTTCCTTCAACATTAAATCCCCCAACTTCAAATCTCTGGTTTTCACTTTCTTGTCAAAAGCTTTCCTAAGCCTTCTTTGGTAACCTTGAATATGATACAAGGCTTTGAGTCTTTTCTCATCTAGCATGCATAACTGATCATATCTACTTTGCAACCAATCTGCTTTAGGAATTTCACTTTCCAGTACTGTCCTTAGTGAATGGACACCTATCTCAATGGGAAGGACTGCTTCCATCCTGTACACTAATGAATAAGGAGTGGCTCTTGTGGAAGATCGAATTGATGTTCTATACCCCCAGAGTGCATAGGGCAATTGTAGGTGCCAATCCTTGTAGTTCTTTGTACTCTTCTTCAAGATTCGCCCTATATTTTTATTAATAGCCTTAATTGCTCCATTGGTTTGAGGACGATAAGGTGAAGACTTGTGGTGTTGAATGTTGAACTGTCGTAGTAGCTTCTCTGTTTCTCCTTTAAAGTGCTGCCCATTATCAGAGATAATTTCATGTGGTAGCCTGTATCTGCAGATGATATTGGTCTGGATGAATAATCACAACTTTCTTTGAATTTAGAATCTTGTATGAGGTAGCTTCTACCCATTTAGTGAAGTAATCACAACTTTCTTTGAATTTAGAATCTTGTATGAGGCAACTTCTACCCATTTAGTGAAGTAATCAATGGCTACGAGTATGAATTCATGGCCATTAGATGCTGCAGGGTGAATCTTCCTAATAATATCTATCCCCCATGTAGAGAATGGCCAAGGTGATGTTATGGTATGTAATGGCATGGTGGCATGTACTTCAGATCTCCATGGACTTGGCATTGATGACATTTTCGAACATAAGCCGCACAATTGGCTTCCATGGTAGTCTAATAATAGCCTTGTCTCATTATCTTCCTTGACAGCATGTATGCATTCATATTTAGCCCATAGCTTGACTCATGAACCTCTTCAATTATTTGTTGTGCTTCCTTTACGGTTACGCAAAGGAGATGAATTCCATCATATGATCTTCTATAAAGTCTTTCACCACAAATAATATAATTAGTAGACAACCTCCGGATGGTTAATTGATCATTCTTGCCCGCAGACTTTTGGTATGTCCCATCCTTGAGGTATTGTAAGATGTCTTCTTCTATTGTCATGCAATAGGCTGGTTCCTCTTTTTGTTCCAACACTATCGGTCTAGCTTCATCTTCCTTTGGCCCATTCATCATGGATGCCATGGTTGCTAAAGTGTCTGCAATTTGATTCTACATCCTTAGCACATATTGATATTGAATCTTGCTGAATTTTGATGCCCATTTCTGAAGGCATTCATGATAAGGCATCAACCTTTCTTCTTTGATCTTCCATTTATTTTGAATCTTGGAGATTATTAATGCTGAGTCCCCGTATACCTCCAATTCTTTTACTTCAAGGCCTAGGGCTGCTTGTAGGCCCATAATGCAAGCTTCATATTCTGTGGCATTGTTAGTGGCAAGAAAGTTGAGTTTGCTATAAAATGGAATGTGTGTCCCTTTTGGAGAAATTAAGAGAACTCCAATTTCACTTCCATTTTGATTTGTGGCTCCATCAAAGTACATCTTCCATGATTCTACCTCAATCCCCATGATGTCTTCATCTAGAAAGTCTCCTTGGATCTCTTCAGCTTCTTCTGGTGAACAATGGGCTAGGTGATCAGCAATTGCTCTCCCCTTGACAGATTTCTGAGTCACATACTTAATATCAAATTCTGACAGAAGCAATTCCCATTTAGCAGTCTTCCCATCTTGCACAGGTTTTTCCATTAAGTACTTCAAAGGATCCATTCTTGCAATCAACAAAACCTTGTAGGCAAGCATATAATGTCTGAGTTTACAGATTGCCCATACAAGTGCTACACATGTCTTCTCAAGTGGCTAATACTTCTATTCATAAGGCAGTAACTTCTTGCTGATGTAGTATATTGCATTCTCTTTTCTAGTCTCCTCTAGGTATTGATCAAGTAGAGGCCCCGTTGCTGTATCTGTAGTGGTAAAATACAACAATAATGACTTTCAGGAACTGGTGGGACAAGTATTGGTGGCTTCATCAGATAGTTCTTGATTTTTTCAAAGGCTTCTTGGCATTGTTCATTCCACACTGTTGGGACCTCCTTCTTGAGTAATCGAAAGATTGGTTCACATGTCATAGTGAGTTGGGCTATGAACCTGGTGATGTACTGTATCCTCCCCAGAAATCCTCATATCTCCTTTTCAGTTCTTAGAGGCTTCATCTCTTCAATTTCCTTGATTTTCTCAGGATCAACTTTTATTTCCCTCTAGCTTACTATAAACCCTAGCAATTTCTGGATGTGACTCCGAAAGCACACTTCTTCAGATTCAACCAAAACTTGTAGAACTGAATTCTTTCAAAAAACTTCCTCAAAGCCGGTATATGCCCTTCACGGTCTTTAGAGTTCATTATCATATCATCAACATAAACCTCTATTTCTTTGTGGATCAAATCATGCAACAAAGTGGTGGTTGCTCATTTGGTAAGTAGCACCAACATTTTTAAGGCCAAATGGCATGACCTTGTAACAGTATGTCCCTCACGGAGTGATGAAGGAAGTTTTCTCCATATCTTTTGGAGCCATCTTAATCTGATTATATCTTGAAAATCCATCCATAAATGATAACAAAGCATGACTTGTTTTCTCAGGATCAACTTTTATTTCCCTCTAGCTTACTATAAACCCTAGCAATTTCTGGATGTGACTCCGAAAGCACACTTCTTCAGATTCAACCAAAACTTGTAGAACTGAATTCTTTCAAAAAACTTCCTCAAAGCCGGTATATGCCCTTCACGGTCTTTAGAGTTCATTATCATATCATCAACATAAACCTCTATTTCTTTGTGGATCAAATCATGCAACAAAGTGGTGGTTGCTCATTTGGTAAGTAGCACCAACATTTTTAAGGCCAAATGGCATGACCTTGTAACAGTATGTCCCTCACGGAGTGATGAAGGAAGTTTTCTCCATATCTTTTGGAGCCATCTTAATCTGATTATATCTTGAAAATCCATCCATAAATGATAACAAAGCATGACTTGTTTTCTCAGGATCAACTTTTATTTCCCTCTAGCTTACTATAAACCCTAGCAATTTCTGGATGTGACTCCGAAAGCACACTTCTTCAGATTCAACCAAAACTTGTAGAACTGAATTCTTTCAAAAAACTTCCTCAAAGCCGGTATATGCCCTTCACGGTCTTTAGAGTTCATTATCATATCATCAACATAAACCTCTATTTCTTTGTGGATCAAATCATGCAACAAAGTGGTGGTTGCTCATTTGGTAAGTAGCACCAACATTTTTAAGGCCAAATGGCATGACCTTGTAACAGTATGTCCCTCACGGAGTGATGAAGGAAGTTTTCTCCATATCTTTTGGAGCCATCTTAATCTGATTATATCTTGAAAATCCATCCATAAATGATAACAAAGCATGACTTGTTTTCTCAGGATCAACTTTTATTTCCCTCTAGCTTACTATAAACCCTAGCAATTTCTGGATGTGACTCCGAAAGCACACTTCTTCAGATTCAACCAAAACTTGTAGAACTGAATTCTTTCAAAAAACTTCCTCAAAGCCGGTATATGCCCTTCACGGTCTTTAGAGTTCATTATCATATCATCAACATAAACCTCTATTTCTTTGTGGATCAAATCATGCAACAAAGTGGTGGTTGCTCATTTGGTAAGTAGCACCAACATTTTTAAGGCCAAATGGCATGACCTTGTAACAGTATGTCCCTCACGGAGTGATGAAGGAAGTTTTCTCCATATCTTTTGGAGCCATCTTAATCTGATTATATCTTGAAAATCCATCCATAAATGATAACAAAGCATGACTTGTTGTGTTGTCAACCAGGACGTCAATGTGAGGCAATGGAAAGTCATCTTTCGGGCTGGCCTTATGTAGATCTAAAAAATCTACACACATTCTGACCTTCCCATCCTTCTTTGGCATCGGAACCACATTAGCTAATCACTCTGGATAGTTGACCACTCTTATGAATCCCGCATTGTACTACTTCTCTACTTCTTCCTTGATCTTGAGAGTCCACTTTGGATTCATTCTTCTCAACTTCTGCTTCACTGGCTTCATGGTTGGATCTGTTGGAATGTAGTGTTGTACTATATCTGTATCAATCATGTCTTTATATGACCAGGCAAAGACCTCCTTGAACTCTGTTAGCAGTGCCACTAATGCATCCTTCTTTGAAGTGGTTAGGGTATTGCCCACTTGGATCATTTTGGGCTCATCATCAGTTTCCAGGTTAATGGGTTGGGTTTCTTCTTTTATAGGTTCTAGGTATTCGTGTTTTAATTCTTTATTATTAAGAGTTTCTTTACCAATTTTAGAAATAAAAACATTCAAAGCCAGCAAATAAGCAGAATCAAAAATCATATTAAAAGGGAAAGAGTTTTTAACAGACTCAACAAACTCAATTGGAAAACTATCACATACAGACTTAACAGAAATAGAAACACTAGCAGAAATAGACTCAATAGGAACAAAAACAATGTTCTTGGCAGGAGTGACTGGCTCAACGGTCTTGATCTTCTTGGCAAAAGTGACTGACTTGACAATTTTGATCTTCCTCATGAAGTCCTCTATAGGGTGGGCAGCTCCCTCCCATGCCCAGTTCTTCAACTTGGTCATGGCTTCCACAAGGGCAGGTGGCTCCCAGTAAGCTCCTTCTTCCCTCAGCATCAGTATCGAGGGATCTACATCCATATAATCTGTAGTTTCTTCTTCAATCTCTATGTCTGTAGGCTTGTCAGTCGCAAAAGCATCAAAGCGCTCTATGCTATCCATCCATTCATCAAATAGGTCGTACTTGCCTCTGTTGCCCAAGTAGGTGTGTTAAGGGAGATGCTCTGATTTGCCCCCTTCCATCATTTCATCATTACGTTCAGCATTCTCAAGTGTCATGATTCTGAGATTGTGGACCATCAGCTTTTAGTCTAACGTGGCCAACCTGGCATCTATGTCATCCTCCTCTTCAGTATGTGGGATTGGTGAACTTGGTTCCAAATCATCATATGACCCCAATTCTGGAACTTCTCTTCCCTGCTTGTCATACCTAGGGCCATACCTTGAATTGACATTAGTGATATCATTCCAATCTGAAAGGTGCCCATAGGGATACTCATCATGATACATTTGATTGGCATGTGCATTTTCCTCTCTTGCATTCTCTAACATATTTATCAGCCTGTATTGATCACTATTAGTGTCGCTCCACCTGTTGGCTTCGGCATCGTCTTCTATGTCTTCATCATAATAGGCCACATCGCTGTCATATTCCTTAATAGAATAGGTCTGCATCTTCATCTTTTGTATCACTAGGGGGTTCGCCCCAATCATCACTACTGTACAAGCTATCATAACTTCTATTGCTGTTGTCATTACTATTAGTGCGGCTGTCATCATCATCAAGTCCATTATCATTGCTGCTGCTATCACTACTCTTATCACTCTTATCATCACTTCCACCCTTATCCTCACTAGGGGCTGCTCCCCTTTCCTAATCTTCATTATTAGCTCTTAGTTCATACGAGCTCTTCAATGTATGCTGGCAGGCCTCCCAATATTCCTCATCTTCTATGTTGCAAATGGCATCACCAAGGAGTGTAGTCATAGCATCAGGATCCATGTAGTCAGCTTAATCAGTAGGAACCCAAGTTGCATCTTCTTTCTTCAATTCTGGAACCTTGTTGTGGCAATCAAGTAGTATCTCGAACCCAGACACCATTGTCTCTGTTATAGGATCAAATCTCGGTTCAGAGAATCCCCAATAACGTTGACTCTCTCCAGCTTTTATGAACTTCCCATTCAATGTAGAAGTATAGGGCTTCAGAGGTTCTGAAGGACAAGGGAGTCCTTTTGCTTTGGCTTTGGCTCGGGCCATCTTTCTCACTTCCATCTCTAACAAATCATCATTAGTGAGCTTATAGCCTAGCCCAAAAGGTGGTGTGGTAGTAAGAATCATCAAGTCCTGAACAGCAGGTTTCTTCACAGTTCTCCCCAAATTCATTCTCAAAAGGTAGTTCATTCTCCTCATCATTGCTACCACATTGTTGTTACCATAAGGAGCAAAGTCCATCAAGATCTTCTCAACTTCTTGTTCTCTTTTTTCAAAGCCAGGCCTTTCAATCTCAAAGCCATCCAAGGTCAATGGCTCTTTCTCAGAATCAATACCATAAAAAGGATTAGGCACAGTTAAAGTATCCCTATATATGGTCACAATAGCTCCTTCATGTGGAAACCGAACCTTTTGATATATAGAAGAAGGTACGGCCTCTGTGTCATGGATCCATGGTCGCCCAAGGAGCATATTGAAGTATGAGGCTATATTAAGGACTTAGAAATCCACCTTTTTGACCATCAGTCCTGTGGTAGTCTCTAATGTTATGGTCCCCAAGACTTCTCTTCTACTGTTGTCGTATGCCCTCACATGTTGATCAGTATTCATGAAATCTTCAATGCTTAGACCCAAACAACTTGCAGTTTTCAAAGGACACACGTTCAAAGCACTTCCATCATCTACCAAAACCATCGGTATCCTCTTCCTCATGGCATCTACAGTGATATGCAGCGGGTCGTTGTGATGCTTCCCCTTCTTGGTCAGATCCTTATCAGAACAGGAGATAGTGAGTTCCCTATTTATGGACCCAATCATAGCATTCAGATCCTGGGAGGTTGTAGTTGTAGGGACTTGGATTTGGTTGAGCAGGTTTACGAATTTTTGTCGGTGTCTGTATAAGGGCATGAGTAAACCCTATAAGGATATGTTGGCTTGTGTCTTCTGTAGTTGCTTGAGAACTTTATCTTCTTTGGCAAGTGTTTGTTGGGTAGATCTGTTCAAAGCTTTCACTGGGTTGTCAGTCTCCAAATATGGGGGTTTGAAGTGTCTCCCCCCTTGTGATGTGGGCAATTTTAGTTGGATCATTGGGGTTAATGTCTTGGGGTTTGAAGTATTTCCCCCCATTTGTGGGTGTTTGGCCATTTTCTTAGGGTACGAAGTGTCTCCTCCCATTTGTGGATGTTGGGTAGTTTGATTGGGGTTCGAAGTGTCTCCCCCCATTTGTGGGTTCGAAGTGTCTCCCCCTATTTGTGGATTTTTGGTAATTCTTGGGTTCTGGTATTTCATTCCATATGTCATATCCTGTGGTGGTGATAGACGTCCTATCCATTAATTCATCCCATGTCATCGTGAAGCATTCGGGTAGGTCATAGATCAAGTCAGATGGGTATTCCTTGTTTTCTTCTTCAGTCATCAAGCAATTAATTCTCGGTCCTTTCCCAAAATTGTGATTGGGCAAGGGATTGTTAGTGATGCTAGGTCTTGTAGGCAATGCAATCACCTTATTATCTATTAGGTCTTGAATTGCATGATGAAGGGTGAAACAACGGTCAGTTTCATGACCAAGGCCTTGGTGGTAAGCACATCTTTAATTCACATTAAACCTTGAGGGCAAGGGGTTTGGAATTGGTCTTGGATCTAAGGGTTTCAGTACCCCTTTTGCTTTGAGCTTGTCATACACTTGGCTCATGGGCATGTACAACTCATGAAATTCCCTCTTAGGTCTAGGTACTTGTGGTACTTGCACAAGTGCAATGGGTGCAATCAGTTGATAAGGATCATTTTTATGGATGTTGGAAATTTCTGCAACCTTAAAATTAGTTCCTACGCTCTTTTTAAACCTTGGTGGGTCATAAGTCTTTATAGTTCCATTGTCTATTGCATCCTCAATTTAGGTTCCAGCAGCAATTAAAGCTTTAAAATTAGGAAAGTATTGTGCAAACAAACATTTGTGGTATGCAGGCAATAAATTCTTTACAACCATGGCTAGCTGTTCCTCCTCACTTGGCCTACTTATCATCTGTGCTGCCTTGCCTCTCCATTTGGTAATGAAAGTAGAGAAGGATTCTTTTGGTTCTTGCTTAGTGGTCTCGAAGTCTCTCCTTGTGATGTCTACTTCTATATTATACTTGTATTGCTTGTGAAACTCTCGGCAGATGTTCTCCCAATTTCTTGCCCTTGCATCATCCAGATTAAGAAACCACCTAAGAGCAGCTCCGGTCAGTGTGTTTTGGAACATTTGAGCAACTACTTCTTCGGTCGTACCTAAGGGCTGCATAGCCCTCATATACATCTTTAGATGGGACTTTGGGTAGCTGGTCCCATTAAATTTGTCCAAGCTTGGTATCTTGAACTTGGGTGGTAGCCTCGCATTAGGGGAAAGTGAAAGGGTATCGTAGTCCATAAGTTCCTCCATCTTACGGGCTCTTCTAATCATCTCCTCCATTTTATTCATCCTCTCATTGATCTTCTTTTCACTCTCTCCAGCTGATGGATCATGATCAGTCTTGTCCTCCTCTTGATTACTCTTCGAATTCTGAAACTGTTACATCATACGGTTCATGTCTTCCCTCAGCTGAATCTGACTAGCTACCATAGTATTGAGTAGCTTTTGGGTGTTCATAGGTTCCTCTGTGTTTGGGTGTTCTCCCTCTTCCGCCATACTACTAGGAGCTTCAAACTTCTTATGGCTTGAACTGTCTTGGAGGTCAATGATGGGATTGTGATGTTGCAACAATGGAGTTTCTTCTATGCTTGAAGGCTTCAGTATTGTGATAGGAGCGATAGGCTTGGAATTGGAGCTACTGGCTTGAGTGTCGAGCTTAGTTTCTCTTTGTAGCCTTCCTTTAGATCTTGACCAGACTCTCCCCTAATGACAGGCTTGGTTAGGTTAATCAAAGTTAAGACCCCATCCACATCCATCAATCAACCAAGACAAACACACATAACATGCAATGCAATTTTAACTAGGATTGACCTAAGGGTAGGTTCTAAGTCATTATGTTGTAGGGTGGGTTTGTTGTTTCATTGTTTCCCATAGCTAGGACGTTACACCTCCCAACTTGTAATATAATGAACATTGCATTGGTCCAAACGACATGGTCTATCCTTTACAGTTAACAGGAAATGATTCAGTGACTTTAGGCTATAAGTTGGTGAGTTTGCCACTGGGTACCCGAATCTAATGAAGACCAGTGATCCATGGTTACTACCACCACAAGTTGTTGAAAATGGGTGCATACATATTTGTTTGAATGGCATACATTATGACAGTTAGGGAAAGATTTTAACAAACAATACAAACAACAAAATACCATACACCATAATATCATACAACATCCCATCAAACATAAACAAACAAACAAACAACAATATCATGCAAGACCATGTAGAACAAGGGTACACATTTGGTCACTTAAGTCTAATACGAAGCTTAGCCCTCGACTTCCCCAGCGGAGTTGCCACTGTGAGAGACCGGGAAAATTGCCTTTAAAAAAAAGAGAGATTTTTGGAGTGCTTTTTAGGGCACTTCTATTTTTGGGTAAGTGGTGTGGAGTCACCACTTATTTTATTTTTATTTTTATAAAAAATAAGAAAAAATAAATACATGACTGGATTGTTCTCTTCATTGATTGAATAAAAAATTACATAATTGAAAAATTGAAAAATTACATAGCTTTGAGTCCTAGTTACAAACTACCAAATAATTACATGCCTTTTTGTCTTAGTTAGATTCTACCCAAAATAAAATAAAGACAAGGCTAGATCTACTTATCCAAAGACCTAAATCTGGAGGCTAGGTTATAGAATGGGAAAGTGTTAGGCACCCATTCCATCCAGACAAAGTCTGGTCTTCTAAACTCTTATGACCTATGTACCTTTTTATACATGTCATGAATGATATGTTGAACATGTGAATCAAAAATTAAATCACATAAGTTTATTTATGAATGAAGTCTCTTCTTTTGAAAAGAATCAGATCTGTTTTGGTTGGTAAAAAAAAATTGATTTTGATTTGTCAAAACATTAGATCTGTTTTGTAGTATGAAGAAAAAAGTGGTTTTTGGAGATAAAAATTCAAATCTGTGTTTATTACATAAAATAAAGTCTTTTGATTTGAAAAGTATCATATCTGTTATTTTAGAACTAAAAAAAATTGATTTTTTTTTTTTTTGGTTTGTAAAAGATCAGATCTGTTTTATGATAATAAAAAAGATGGTTTTTTGATAACAGAAAAATCAGATCTGTTTTTATGTTGTAAAAGAATGAAAAATATTTTTTAAAGAGAGAGTTTCACACATAATTTAAATTTATGCAGCATGAATTAAATAAAACAAACACAAACACAATCATGTTTATAATCTTTTTCTTTATTTCAAAATCTGCATATGTTAAAGAAAAATCAGATCTGTTGTATCTAAGAAAGATACAAATCAGTTTTTAACTTTAAAATATTCAGATTTGCATCTAATAAAGATTAAGGTTTTTAGACCCAGACCGTTCATTGAACCGTCAAAGGGAGAGTTTCAAGGTTTTTGAGGTCGAATCTGGGTCGAACCGTGATAACGTCATAATTAATTTAATAATTAATTAAAGCCTAAATATAGATATTAAGTTTATAAAACTAGCAAAATTGACAATATATCTATATATGTGAGGGAAATTTAATGATTTTAAGTATATATTTAATAATTAAATAATAAAGTTAATAAAATAAAATAATAACCATAAAAACATTAAAATTTATGATTAATTTTTGAAGTAAAGTTGAATATCTTTGAAGGATTTTAATTATAATTTTTTTTTATTCCTTGTAAAAGATGGATAATTTAATTAAGTAGAATAAATTGTGTTAAGTTGTTTTTATAATAAAAAAAAAAAATGCTAAGGGGTTCACGGAATTAACAAAAAATTTGGTTCTTTATGCTTAAAAAACCGATTTTCATCCTGGTTCTCGGTTTTCACAGTCCGACCTCCCGGTCCGGTAGGGGTCTGAAAACCTTGCTTTCAACTACCATTTTTCAGAATTGAGTAGGATAAAAACAATGATAGTATATCGTCATATTAGGGCTTTTGTTGGAGCCATTTGGATGAGGGCCAACTAAGGAGTGAGAATGACTTGTCTTTCAACTGCCATGTTTGTTTTATTTTGAAAATAAATAAAAATAATTTGAATTACAATAAATTTACAGCGATAGAGGTAAAGAGTGTTCTGTGGTATTGGAAAGTTCAATTAAAAGTGAGAAAATTCCTTTTAGTGTGCGTTTAGCGTTGGCTTAAAAAGCTAGTTTTTTTTACTATTCAGCTTATTTTTGCTACTATTCATGGATCTCATTGTACTTTTTAGTACTATCCATGAGTTTAACTGTACTATTTTAGTTTTATCTACAGTACTTTAAGTAAAAAAATTTTAGTTTTAACTATATAAACTGTTCCCAAACAAACACTTAAGGTCTGTTTGTATTGCGTGTCCGCGTTTCAGGCCCTTTTTTTTTTTTTATTTTTTTTAATTTTAACCAGCGTGTTATGCACTGTTCATTGGCCATGAACAATGTATTTAGGCCAATGAATAGTGTCAAACAGTAATAAACAGTAAAAAAATTATTTTTTTATTGTTTTCAGTTTTCAGCAAAATAAGCTGTATTCAAAAGCACACTTAATGTTTACTTTTACTTTTTTTTTTTTTTAAAGTAAAGAAAAAAGAAAACAAGTACAATAGGCTAATATTATAGACTCGTTTTTATTTTTATAATGGCAAAATCAAAAGGCTTAAGGTTAATTTAAATAGATAAGAATAGATAGGATAGAAATTCAGCCATAATGATTGTTCTTTATCATCAAGCTAAAACAACCATTGATTTTTCGAGTAGATGGAATTCGAATCTAGATTTTTTATTCAATATCGAGAGACTTTACTAGACACATTGCTAGACACGAGGCTAACTTGAATCTGTTTAAAAAAAAAAGAGATTTAGAGCACATTTTCCAACACATTTTATTATTACAAAATTCATGTTAATCATTTTGGACTTCTATAGTAGTCCATAGAAGGTGATAGATGAGTAAGAGTATAAGTCTGTTAATTCAGATTAAATGCATAAATTCTTTCCAAAGCAAATGTCAAAAACCAAAAAAAGAAAAAAGAAAAAGAAGAGAAAAATCACGTGTAGGATATGTGACTTGTACATTGACACATTCTTCACAAAAAAATTGTAGAGACATGCATATAAGTACCTATGCTCATAAATTTATTTCAGTCTAGACAATACGTCGCTGAAAGATTGCACATTCTAGGAGTCATAACTGCCAACACAAGCAATAAGAGAAAAACTACATATGATATTGAATATGATATCACATAGATTTGCATGTAGGGCTATCCACAGGCTTGTCTACAACACGAACTGGGATAACTGGAATTGAGTCCCACCATTCTTGCAGTCGTCTGTTTCCTTGGTTGTTGCCCACTTGCTTCCCTAGTTTTGATGTCATGGAGAAGCAATACAAAGTGATAGCCATAATGATGAACTTCATTGGTACTATTGCAAGTAAAATTGCTAATCCAATCATTGATATCATTACTATATCTGCGTGCTGCAACCAAGGGAAAAACAAGTTTAATGCAACTGAAATTGATAGAATAATACATGAAGAAGCATAATCATGCAACTAAAAATATTTATTTCAAGACTTTTAAATTCTAAATAAATAATAAAAACCTTAAAAAATTCAAGTTGTACTAGTTACTGGCATGAGTAGCTAATCTAAGAGCTAGAAGAAATTCACAAATTTGTTACTTTCCATATTCTACCTTGACCTTATTCTAATGTTATGTATCACAATTCAACAATATTGTTGTTTACTTGTTTTTTGAGGATGGAGGAGTAGATCCTAAATGCTACAAATGACATTTAATTCCACACTTTAACATTCCATACACTTGTAACATTCAACATATCCTCCTCCTACCAGCTTCTCAGCAATAAAAAGAGCATTACAGCTTTCCTACATCTCATTTTTCCCTTTAAAAAAAAGTTTCAAATGAACTAATATTCCTATCTAATATCAACAATTGAAAGAGCTGCTTATTGCTAAATCATTGTTCTTGTTTTTCAACAAGTTGTCATTACCTTGCTTATCTAAAGCCCATAACACAAGTTCCATTTCATCAAAATTTTGTGCAAGCTACTTCAAAATCAATCTAGCTTCACCTTCAATCTAATTGATGAGAAGGCAAAATAGAATTATTTCTTTTTATTAAAGAACTAACCTATATAATTCTTATTGGATTACTGATGGCATAACAAAGACAGGGAAACTTCCTTTTTACTCAACAACATTATTAGTTCTACTAATACAAAGTATGCAAACAATAGAACAATTTTATGTGCCAAAAAATCTATAGTAGAATGAAAGTGAATGCATAGGTTTGTACCATAGTACCTTACGAGCCTTTGAAATCAATATTGACCATAATTTCAATAATGCTATATTTGCTATCTGCACCACCTGATGAATAGTTTGTAATCCGTGTTGAGCCGAGACTATGCTCTCCATTGTAGTCTGGTCAGAGGCTGAGGAGACTACAATCTCTTTGCATTTGTCATTAATTTTTTTTTGTCTAGCTTGGATCATCTTTGCTACCACCCATAAAAAGAACAATGCACTTGCCTTGCCAAGCCACTCCCTAAGATGCCAAGATATTGTTAACCATATATTCCTTCACAATTTACTAGATCGATGGACATATTAAGCACCTTAAAATTTCTTCCAAAACAAATGCAAACTATAAATGATATGACAAACAACTTACTTGTATGTGATTAGAAGAGTAGCAGCAAAGACAACAAGGGTAGTTACTGGTCTTTCCCATGTGAAAATTTCTTCAAACCAAAGTAACACACCTTTAAGTGGCTTTAGTAGCTCCTAAATATCAACATTAGGACCACCCATGAGTTTCTTTTAAGAAGCACATTTAATACATTTGATCAATTGAAAAACGTACTAACGTTTTGTTTATGCCTAGAAAATAGGATTGAACCAAAGTATATAAAATAAATTTAAACCAGCCAAACTTATTATTGGTTGGCCTAGACTAGCCAATGCATGACACATAATGTTAGGTAATGTTCATTTCTTCCCTAAAACTTCGAGGTGTTGTAGCCCAATTCCCCCAACCCAAAACCCCTTTTTTTAGGGAAATAAGTATAAAAATTACTGCATATCATGACTTTTGCATTTTTGCTGCTTACCCAGCTTCCATAGTTTGTTGTTATGTACTTACCATAAAAACAAGGGTACTTTCAGTGATTCCTTCCTCTTTCAACTCCTTAGTGGTAGCTTTGGCAATGACAATTTTCTTTTCTTCTTCTCTAGCTTGATTAATAGCAATCTCAAGTGAGGAGTTGTTGTCATCTATGCCACTTGCACACACATTTTCCTCACCAATTTCTTTTACTTCTACACTTGAGATGATTGACAATGACATGTTCATATTTTTGAGGGTTGAACTTGCACTGCATGGGTGTCCACTGTTGATCTTCTTCAGACTGTCCACGAGTTGTCCTAGTATATAATCTCCCTTTGGTAGCTCATCAAGCAATGCAAAAATCAAGAATTTTGTTGGAGTAGGGGGCGATATTCTTAGCATTTCTCTTGCAGCATGGAGCCTTATGATTCCCAATATTGTCCTTGCATGCATTTCCCATGCTTGTATTGGACATTCCACCTTATATTTTAATAAGAACTGGTGCATAAACATAATCTCCTTAATGAGTGCAAGCCAATGGTCCCGCCTTGTGGAGCTTGTCATCTCAGGAAACTCTAGTACAATTCCCTCAGATCTAGAAGATTGGCATGTAAGTAATGGTTACAAATCATGATTGCAAAAATTTAGATGTAATTGACAAACTTGCCTATTTGTGATGCATTTAGGCATGTCTATGCATGAGGTCACTATTTAAAGGATCATGTATCCTTGTTTTTAACAATCTAGATAAAAATTATCACCACTCCTAAACTATTGATTTGGATGCTCTAATGGCCCACACAAGTTGTAGTTGTTTAGCAATAATGCGGTCCTTCTAAGAATCAATTATTGTGATACACAAATTGATACTACTACTTATTGTTTGTCATATTTTTCCCAACAAATAGGGAAACTAGAAGAGATGTGCCCCCTTAAAACACCAGCATATAAGCAAGCTTATCTACTATTGAGAGCATATGTGAGTTCCAAATTCCAATGTTAATACTTTTTAATGTATATGAAAGTATCCTAATTCCAATGTTAATACTTTTTAATGTATATGAAAGTATCCTTACGATTCAGACTCATACAGTATGGCCTTGTCAAAAAGTGGAGCACCCCATGGGCCTGTGGAAACTGGTCTCACACTATGTTCCTTGTTCTCAGAAAGGTCTATTTTAAGGGCATCTTCATATGTTACAACTCCGGAAGCCTCAAAGTAGAGAGCATAATTTGTTAGTGTAAGCTTACCTGGACAAACAACCTTCGTGATAACTTTAAGCAATAATCATGTACATAATTAAATATAATAACATTCTAATTGGTCACTAATAAAACAAAATTATGAGACAAACCAGGCCAACTTGTTGCTCCAATGTGGCGCACCACTCTCTGCGAGCTTGCAGTTCCCTCGACATGCAATATAAATTCATCATCCCCTAGATCAACGCCATTTGGTGGCGCTTGTTTTTGCAAATGTTTTATGCATCTACAAAAAACAAGAATTCCACAAGGTAATGTGATTTAGAAGTGCTATTTCAAATGGTGTATTATAGCATCATCAACACTTTTTATTTTTATTTTAAAGAAAAATAAATTAGATAGTAATCTTCCATTCCCCTCAAAGAAGAAGACTACTCAGCCTAAAAAGTGTATATTTCATAAGAGATGTATATAATTTTTTTTTCTTAATCTTAAAAAAAAAAAGCCAATTTCTCAACTAAGTAGTTTAAATTAAAGCTTAAAAAAAAGTTATATCTCAATAGCTAATAGAAAAATATGCTTTCAACTAAATTCAGGTTCAAAACTCATGGAGTCTAAAGAAATAAAAGTATATTATTGTGCGTGCTCAGATGATCTATTCAATGTACCCTTATGATCACAACCATCTATACCACTTGGGGGCAGAAAATTATTACCAATCTACCTTGTTTGACTTGGAGGGAAAGAAAAAGGGCATAAGAAGTCATATAACAGCATGATATCTAAACTTAAGCCTGTTTTATAGACTTTGTGCCAGGTATAACCAGAAAAATGAATTATATTGAACTAAAATGGATTCAGATGAAAATCAGGCATGAACAGCGTTGTTATGTGGTTCCCCCGTCTAATGCAGAATTAGGTAATCCCTATTTTCAACCAACCAATTTTACCCCTTAAAAGTGTTATACCTATTCTCCAACAACATAATTGGTGTAGAAAAAAAAAATTACATGAGGTTAAATTACTTGTCAATTTCTTTTAGATATTTGTCGTATGCAGGAAAATGCAGCCGGTTGCCTGTGGGTGCTGTTAGAGTTTCGAAGGTAAATCTTCCATTAACAAGATCTGCAACTAATGGAACTAGTGATCCCAACCACGCAAATGCATCTTCTCCAACATTAGGCTCGTTATCAACCTACCAACATAGTGCACAAAGTAAGTCCAAATAAAATTAATTTGGAGATTTACTGATACCTATGTGGCTATATCATTAAAGTATCCCATTTTCATGTCTCAACTTTGCTTGAACTTAAATTCCATTAGCTTCATGAGGTATATTTCATGATGTAGGCTAATTCTGAAGAAAAGTAATGCTTGCTCCATGGTAACAACAATTAATGAGGGGTAGCTTACAAGGAGTGGCATGATGTCTGAATAAAAAAGAGGAATATCATCTTGCTCTTGAGTCACTTTTACGGATACCTTCCCCTCTTCTTTCTCCTTTGCCACACATTCCTACAAACACCATAAATCAACAACATAACTAAATAAATAATTGGGAGATATGAGAGGGGAAAAAGGAAAAGAAAAACCCAGTAGTTAAAAAAGGCACAAAATATAAATGATGTCCATTTGTATTAGAAAAATAGAAGTTAAGATCACTCAAGCGGATTTATGGTGAAGATGATTGATATGTATACTTTTATCGTGTAATTAGTATCTATTTTCTACCATTTAAAACTAAGCAAAACGTTTTAAACAAATGTGGCACATCTAGTCTTAGCCTACCCAAGTTGAGCTTCATTAATCAAAATTGATGCTTGCCTAGTGCAACACATCATTATCCAAAAGGTCTGACAAATTTGTGGAAGTTTGACTTTAATTATTATGTGATGATGTGGCTTTCATATGGGAGAACGTATTGACCTAAGATACTATTTCCCATTGCATGGTTTGCCTTCAACAATGTTATAAGTCTAGTAGAAAGGCCATGAACTAAAATTAAATTAAATTTATTGTAGCAGCAGGAGAAAGGCATATCAAGCAAATGGCTGAACAAGCATTAAGTAATGAGCAATAAAAAGAGGATCCTGACACTGATTTAGTTAAAAAGTAGCAAAAATAAATTGTTGAGTTATGCAATATATATAAGTTAATACATTTATTTTCTGTAGTCTACTCCAGATGGCAATCTAGGTGCGGGATTTCCATATGACAATATCAAGCTACTATCTTAGAATATAAGAAGTATAAAGTACAACTGACCTTTTAAGCCCACTTTATTTTGAAGTAAAAAAAAAAAAAAAAAAAAAAAAAAAAAAAAAAAAAGGTAGAATATAGTCAATTAACTTTCTTATGACTATTTTAGTTTAAAAAAAAAAAAAAAAAATTTCTTTTGACTGTGTATTAACTGAAAATTTGATGGGAGACTTCTTTGTTTTGACAATGAAATTTCCACATCATATTTTTAAATGAATTTAATCAGCCTTATACATATCCTGCCCTAGGGTATAATTCTATAATATGATGGGAAATTTACAAAATAACAATTGGAAGGGTGAGTGTGTAGCATGCATTTGGTAGTTTAGGAGTTTTTCCAAATATTGTTGTCACTAGATATCAATAACTAAATAGTTTTCCGTTGAATATACTTTTGAACTCCACCTTGCATTCTCAATACCATTTAGAAGTGTGAAAATAAATTAAAGGCCAAAATATATCATTGGTTTCTAAATGTTAGTTAATAGAGTGACCGATTTTAGTCCTAGGACACTTAAAGTTAGTGTTTTTTGTCCCTAATGTGTACAATGAAGTGATGATGTGTCATTTGTAGTTGGGCAACGTCATTTATAGGACTAAATGTGGTTACTTTTAAACTCATGGACTAAAATCACTTGTGTGACTAAACTTTAAACTAAAGTTTAAAGACCGGTATTTGAACCTAAAATAAAATAATGAAAATAATATAGTCTTTACATTACATTCTCACTTTTCTGGCGATGAATGCATGATTCAGTTTTTTATTCAACTATTCTAGGCCACATGTTTATTTATACAACACTTATAGCTTCTTGAGATTTACCTATTTGCGTGCTAGCTAGAGGATCTCCCAAAAAAAGGAGGAGAGCAAAAATAGGGCCATGGAGGAGAAACAATTTTTTTTTTTTTTTTTTGAGATAGTTTCAACCTATGACGTCCGCTCCTGATAATAGTTCTTTATCATCGGACCAAGACAGCAATTGATTTTTTGTGTAGGCGGGAATTGAACCTCAGATCTCTCATTCAATTACCAGAGACTTTACCAGTTGAGCTAATTAAAACCCACATAGAGAGAAACAATTGAAAACATAAGAGAGGAGATTATTGACAAAAAAAAAATTGAAATTACAATTCCATCTACTACAATGCGCAAAGGTTATCACTAAGATTCTTTTTTAATGTGGTCGAAAAATAAACATTTTTTTTTTAGAGTTTCAACATATGGCGTTGACTTCTGATGATAGTTCTTTATCACCAAATCAAAATACCAATCAATTTTTGGTATAGGCAGGGATTGAACCTCAAATCTAATATTTTCTACATATCAATCACCTTTTTTTTTTTTGTTTTTTTGGATGAACACATATCAATCACCTTACTAATAGAGGGGAATGCATGTTGAATAGGACTTTCAAACACTTACTACAACTACCAGATGATTCTACATTAAAAGGAATAGCTTTATTAGTTCATTAAACGTGATGTGGTATAAATACAAAGGTCATCTTCACGAAAAACCAATCTACATATAGAGGGCGTTTGAATTCCCCGTTTTCCTGCGTCCACGTTTTGGTTTTGCGTTTTCTTTGTTTTTTTTTTCTTTTTTTTTCTTTTGCCCGCATATGTTGACTTTGGTGGACAAAAATTACTGTTTTGCATTGTAGCAATACTGTTTATGTACTGTAACAACACTGTTCACGCATTAAAAAATATTAAAAATGGGTCCCACGGTACTTTTCACACATTTAAAAATTATTTTGCTACAGTGTTTTCAGTTTTCAGTTTTCAGTTTCAGCAACAATAAGCTCAATCCAAACGGACCCATAACTTGTGTATGTAGATTATTATATTACATTAAGCAAGTATCATAATTAACAGATAATTTCATGCTTCATCACGAATGGTAGCTAATTAATCATAAATCAGAAGTACATAACAGTACGTACTTCCTCACATTATAAATTAATATAGTAATTAGAATTTAGAAAGAGAGCACACCATACAAGCCTCCTCATCAGTAGAGCTTGGCATCTCCCAAGCAAGCATCATGTCGAAAGTGAACCGGCTAAACGATCCATTGCTAATATTTTCTTCTATGTTTTGGCACATGTATGTAAGAGACTTTGCACTGCAAAATTCCACAAATTTCCTTGAATAACCATTAGTTTCGGGGTTCCATCCAGCTTCAAACTCTTCCACCAAGTTATCCGTGCTAGTATCTAGTTTCCTGGCAGAGACCATATATATAAATATCATTTTAGTTATAGGGAATGGAAGGAAAAATAGAAATAACAATAATCTTTGGAAGCAAATGGAAAGAAAGTTAGGTTTTTCTTAATTTGTGTCAGATAAATATCTAACCCAAAAGCTTAAGCTATTAATTAAATCCTTAAAAGAAGTGGGCCAACATGTCACGCACACACATTGCATACCAAAACCAATGGAGCTATTAGTTATCATTGCTGATATTGTTAGAACTAACTGACAACTAATAGTTTCTCAAAAAAAAAAAAAAAAAAAACTGACAACTAATTAATATATAAAGTATGACTCAAGGAAAATACTAGCCATGTTTGTGCTTTTATTTATTTATTTATTTATTTTTATTTTTTTGTTTTTTGAATTAGCCAAGGTTTTTTTTTTTTTTGGAGAAGAATTAGCCAAGTTTGTTCTTATACTTGAAAGAGTTAGTATTAGTATAGTCACAATTAATTGAGGCTCCTTCTTAATTGAGTGTGTATAGTCACAATTAATTGAGGATTGGGTTGGGCTTTATAGATATTTGTGACTAAATTAAGTCATTTTGTAGTATATCAGCATTTTCGTGGAGTTGTTACAATATGTCACTATCTGAAACGTTAAACATATATGCTTTATCAAACGCAAACAAGTCATATAGTATAAAAATAAAAATTAATTATTATGAATTTAGCACAAAATAAACAACTAATGAATTAAAAAGAAGAAGAAGAAGAAGAAGAAGAAGAAGATCGCCCTTTAATTAATGTGTGATTTGGGAGAACAACAATAAAAAATGATGGCTTGCGTGGACAGAAATGAGCATTTTGAATTATATCAAGGGTTACAGGGAAAACTCTTCATAATGTTGAACTCTAGTTATTTATATAGACTTGAATTTGATGAATTGTTAATTTCTCGTTCATATACATATATATATATATATATATATATTTACATTATATAGTAAATGAAACTACTGCAGTGATCGGGTCAGCAAGTTGATGTAGCAGGAGCACCAAATTAAAACTTATTCATTTTCAAAAAAATATAGATAAATATAATAAAAAAGAAGAGAGAGAGAGAGTTACAGTGCACATCTGTGGACAACGTCGTTGGCTATGGAGGAAAGATGCTTCTTCAGATTGGCCATATAAGACTGTTGGTTTCATAAAGTATCAAGCTGCGCGCAGCGATTAAATTGTGCAAATTAAAAACCGAACCGAATGAATAAAATCATTTTTAGCAGCAGCAGCAGAAGTAGTAGCTTCCTTTCCCTTTTTAGTAGGAGAAAAAAACTGACGACTCATACATGCTTCTCTCATATTTTGCCACGTTGCCCATCGCCATGCAACACAACACCTCCTGCTACCCCCACGTGTCACTATTTGACTTCGGCCCAAGCCTATTGTGTTAAGCAGAAGCCCAGCCCAAATCAAAAGGATATGTTACACCACAAACTCATTTTTTTCCAAAAGGTATTATTTTCTATACGGGCTGTTATTTTGTACAAGGGTATACTTTTTCCCTAGAGAGGTAGACCCCATGATAAGTAGGGTCTACTCATTTTATACTCCCAAAGTATACAAAAGTTTTTGATATCGCTCCGAATCAGTAAGGTGGATGATCTGGCTTCGGTGGACTACTGAAGCGGTTGAAGGCCTACAAGAAGCAAACACAGTCAAAGAGGAGACCGGAGAAGACCAGTCGAACCCCCTCCGATGGAAAAGTTAGCCTCCCAGAGAAGGAAGTTCCAAGTATTTAGGAATAGTGTCTTAGAGAAATTCTTACCTTTGTCGGGTTCAGACCGGTCCTTTATATAGGGATCCTAGGGACGGTTATTTGCCCAATAACCTCCCCAAGATTTGTGGAAGCCAACGAGTCCGGAGTTAACTTCCTCAACGGCTACTAAAATCGTAACTGCTAATGGAAGTTAACTTATTTGATGGATTCGTTGAGATAGTTGCGGGTTTAGTAACCGCTACAGAGAGTCGAAAGTTCAAAGTGTTGCGCATTCGTCCATCTGGTGTAGGGCGGTTTGGTCGTCCACGAATATCTGCTGATTGTCCATGGACGACCTTCATGGACGATCATGTCGTCCATGGGAGACTTAACTGATCGAAAGTAGTATTATTGTCCATGAACGTTTTTCATTCTTCTGGGATGATTCTTGGACCAACCTGCTCTGTTGGCTCTGGACGAGCCATTTGGACGAACTGGAGATGAATTATTTTCTACTTCTCCATCAGTTGCCCCTTTGTTCAAAGGGTCGTCCAGGACATTGTTGTGATTTTCACAAAATTTCACTTTTTCGTTCACCACGTGTTGCGAAGCTGTTAGTTGGCCAATCGTGTCGATCCCGTTTCCCAAAGGAACTGCCACATGTCAATTTCTGAGTGGCGAGCGTCGTTTCATTGATCCTGTTGCTGGGGCCTATAAATAGTGCATTCTCTTTCATGCCCCTTACTTTTTCCTCATTTTCTCTTCTGCCATCTCGTCCAAGAGCCTCGTCTAGCTCTCGTCCTAGTTTTATCAGGTATTTCCTCTTTCTTTTTTAGGTTCTCATCTTAAGTCTTTTCTACATTTCAACTATGTCTTCGTCTAGTAGTTTAGAGAGGGAGATAGACAAGTACCAGGACGGTTCTTCTGGGAGTGAGGGTAGTGTAGATAGTTCGTCCTGTAGTGATTCCTCAAACGAGCATTACTAGTCTGGGGTTCCTGGCATTCCCTTAGAGGAATTTCAGGAACTACGACGTAGGGCGACTTCTGGATTTAGGGCTAGCTCGTCTAGACAGCCATCTAGTCCTCCTCAAGACGAGGAAGAGGACGAAGAAGATGTCATCTATAGTTGTGCCCCAGAGGTAGCATCCACCTTAGACGTTGCTAAGTTGAAAATTCTTGTAGATAGATACCAAATCCTTAAAGAGCTTAACCCTCGTCTGCCCAAGGCCGGAGAATGGTGTTGTTCCCCTACCTCTGGCTTAGGGGTATACGCTTTTTACCTTTTAGCTGGTCTTAGGTTTCCCCTAAATTCTTTCTGCAGAGACCTCTTCCAAAGGTTGGGTATTGGACCTAACCTGCTTAACCCCAATGGTTGGAGGATGATAGTCGCCATGCAAGTGTTATGGAGTGAGGCGTTGGAAGGGAACCGTCCAATTACAGTGGACGAGTTCCTTTACTGTTATAAGCCCTCAGAGATCAAAAAATCTGCTGGTTTCTACCAGTTCTCGTCCAGAGGTTCTTATTTCAGTTTAATAAAGGGCCGTAACTCGTCTGACCGGCTTTGGAAAAAAGAATTATTTATTATTTCTGGAAATTGGGCTGGGGACCCAGCTGATGTGGGTAATCCCCCCTTCCCACCTTTTACCAGCCTTCTAGGTCATCTTCGTCCTGCGGGTATGTTTTTCTTTCCATTTTATCTCATTTGTCCTTACATTTTTCCTATCTTTCAATCGTCTAACCCTTTCTCTTGGTGTTGCAGCTGTTGTTCGTCCACACTTGGATAAATTTTACTTGGACCGGATAGAAGTGGTTCGTACTTTCCCAGGGAGGACTTTCCATGACTTGGTTACTCTCAGTCGTCTAGCAGTTTGGGGACTTGGTCCAGTGCCTACTGCTGAGAACCTAAGTCACGAGGAGCTCACTCGTCGAAGTAAGTGTCATCCACTGTATTTTATTATTTCTACTCCTTTTTTTTTTTTTGATTGATTTTCCTCGTCATAGGGATAAGTACGATGAGGGAAAATAAGGAGAAAACAGTGACTAGCGGGGACGAGGATGTTGCTGCTCCCACTGGCAAAGTGGCTTCCGTCCAGGCTGGGAAGAGGAAGTCTAAGCCAATATCTAGTGCTGTGGAGCTGGACTACCTTCCAAGTCGTCGAGGCTCTAAGAAGCAAAAGTCAAGTAAGACTTCCCTTCCAAAGGTCCCCAAGTTTGTACCACCAACAGTGAACTTGGACGAACCTCTGGTGGATGTGGAGCCCGTCCAAATAGTTCATCCTGTCCAGACCGATCCTCCCCCTCCACCCAAAGCTTCTCGCAAGCCTAGCTCGTTCGAGGCCTCTAATCGTCCTTCCAATTTGGTTTTGGACAAGGGTTATGCATGGAGGACATTCAAAGGGATTGTCACTGAGCATGAAGTTAACGAATGTTACAACATGTTAGTGAAGGAATTTGAACGTTCTGGCATCCATGACCTTTTCAAGGTAAGTCTTTCCCTCGTCCTTGTGTGTAAAAATTTTATCTTGAATAGAATGTCTAACTCCCTTTCGTCCAAATGCAGGCTATGTCAAAATTTTATATAGCAACCTGCCAAGCTAAGGAGCTTGCTACAGACGCTAAGACAGCTAAGGACAAGGCCAAGGAGCTAAACAATGAGGTTTTGCTCAAGAAGGGGGAGGTCATTAGGTTGACAGAGGATTTTAATCGTCTACAAGGAAGCGAAACGAAGCTGAAGAACGAGGTGGAAGAGCTCAAAGCTGACAACTTAGAGAAGGATACCCGTATCGTCCATCTCGAAGGACAAGTTTCAGAGTTTGCCTCGTCCTTGGAGAAGGCACGTGAAGAAGCTATTGCAGCCTTTAAAAAGTCTGACGAGTATAAGAATCATCTAGACAGCCATTATGCAGCTAGCTATGAAGACTTCCGTGCTGATGCTAAGGAGGCATATCCTGACTTGGACTTCAATTCCTTCAAGCATCCCCTTGCTACAGAGAGTTCCTTGTTGCAGACGAGTTCCGAGGACGTCAACATAATGGACGATGCTAATACTGAAGTCACTCAGGACGACCCCAAGACAAGCTTGCCCAAGTGAAATCATTTTCCTTAGAAAATTTACTTTTATTTGCCTTTTCATGGTAGTGCCTGTTGTTTTGGGCTTTTTACTTTTTTTTTAAAAGTTCATACAAGTACAATTATCTCGTCCAGGATTCTGGACGAGTTTTATATACAGTTTCATTTTCACAACTTAAGGGGTTTTTGGACGTGGGTCGTCCACCCTTCTTTAAATTTCATGAAAAAATGAATATTTCCTATTCTCACCTTCCATTGTGTTTGAATACATACATTTTCAGCTTTATGGGATTTTTATTCTCATTAATCATATCATGTGGTTATGTGGTTCATCCACCCTGGAATTCAGTTTGCCTCGTCTTGATTATGGGGGTGAATTTGTATTACATCACCAAGATAGAGCAAATTGAATCCTTTTAGCTGACGTATAGTTCGTCTATGAATGACTTCCTTTTTTATTAGATCTAATTCATCATTCAAATTTAGGGACGATCATTTTGTCGTCCTTGATAAGACTTCCCAGCAATTTCTCGTCCTATGCAATGGATTGTTATGCTGGTTTTTTGCAGTCTTTGCTCGTCCGTGTTTTAGACGGTCACTTCTTGGATTTCATCTCGTCTTGAGCTTTAGACGGATATATCCTTAATTCAGGTTTCATCTCGTCTTTGAGCTTTGGACGGATGTACCTTCATTTTTAACTCAGGTTTCATCTCGTCTTAAACTCTGGACGGATGTACCTTGTTTCATTTTCAACTCAGGTTTCATCTCGTCTTAAGCTCTGGACGGATGTACCTTGTTTCATTTTTCCTTTTTGAGGAAAGTTTATGGACAATATATCCTTGCGTCCAAGGATTTCATTCATCCGTGTTTATTCTTCTTTTTTTGTGTGGATTAGTCTGAATGAACATACAAAGGATTCCAATAATATACTTGAAAACACATCATATATATTTGAAAATTCAAACTTATGTAAACATTCGTCCACAGGCATGGCACATGCTCGTGAGCTAGTGCCTTATTGAATTAAAAATACAAACCAACTCGTCCATGAATAGCACAAAAGTGAGAACACTAATGTACTTTCTAGGGGATTATTAAAATACTTAAAACACACAATAGTAGTAAACACGCTTCTGCTCGTCCAGGTATCTCGTCCAAGGACACTTTTGTCAACAGTTAGCACTTATTGATGGTATTTCCTTAGGTGCTCAACATTCCAAGGGTGTTCCAGCCTCCGCCCATCCAAAGCTTCCAAATAATAGGATCCTTGCCTCTTGCAGTTGATAACCCTATAAGGTCCTTCCCAATTTGGCCCAAGTTTCCCGTAGGCCGGGTTTCTTGTTGCCAAGGTAACCCTCTTCAGGATAAGATCCCCGATGTTGAAACGCCTAGGCTTCACCATGGCATCATATTGTCTTGCCATGAGATTTTTGCACCTCGTTGTCCTCTGTTCTGCATCCATCTTGACTTCGTCCATAAGGTCAAGGTTAAGACGGAGCTGTTCTTCGTTTTCTTCAGCTTGATACTTCCTCACCCTGTGGCTCGTCATGTGTACTTCTGCCGGTATAACTGCCTCACTTCCATAGGCTAGTTTAAAAGGAGTTTCCCCTGTTGGAGTTCTCACTGTCGTTCTATAAGCCCATAAAACACCTGGTAACTCATCCTGCCATACTCCCTTTACCCCTTTGAGCCGAGTCTTGATGATCTTCAACAAGGATCGGTTTGCTACTTTTGCCTGGCCATTGGCTTGTGGGTGGGAGGGTGAGGAGTAATGGTTCTTCATTCCAAGCTGTTCACAAAATTCCCTGAAAGGTGTGTTATCAAACTGTCGTCCATTGTCAGACACTAGTACTCTAGGTACCCCAAATCTGCATATAATGTTCTTCCAGACGAAGTTCTTAACATTCTACTGTGTAATTTTTGCTAAGGGTTCGGCTTCCACCCATTTTGTGAAGTAATCTATTCCTACCACTAGAAACTTCATTTGCCGAGTTCCAGTTGGAAAGGGCCCCAAAATGTCCAGTCCCCATTGCGCGAAAGGCCAAGGGGCCATCATTGGCGTGAGATACTCTGCTAGCTGTCTGGGAATGTTGCTGAAGCGTTGACATTGATCACATACTTTGACATATGCCTTAGCATCAGCTTGGATGGTTGGCCAATAGAATCCGTTACGGATGACTTTATGGACGAGTGATCTGGCTCCCGAATGGTTTCCACATGCTCCTTCATGAACCTTCCTCAACATGTAGTTTGCCTCATCCGGAGCTAAACATCTTAAGAGAGGTTGGGAAAAACCTCTTTTGTATAACACTTCGTCCATAAGTACATACCTGGCTGATTTGACCCTAAGCTTCCTAGCTTCGTCCTTCTCTTCTGGAAGCCTTCCGTCCTTCAAGTATGACACTATTGGGGTCATCCAATTTCCGTCACCCTCTATCTGCAGCATTTCTGGAAGGTCTATACTTGGCATGTAGTGTACTTCATCCAACTCGTCCAACGCTTCATTTGCAGACGCTTCCTTCGCTAGAATATCTGCTTCCATATTCTCTTCCCTTGGGATTTGATTAAAATTAGCTCTTTTGAATTTCTTTACAAGGCGTACTACCTTCCTTAGATATTTCTTCATTCTGTCTTCCTTGGCTTCGCATGTCCCATTTACTTGGCCTATGACCAATTGAGAGTCTCCCAAGACAAGTATTGAGTCTGCTTCTACAGACTTGGCCAACTCCAACCCCTTTAAAAGGACTTCATACTCCACTTCATTATTAGTAGTCTGGTATTGCAAACGAGCCTTGTACTTTAACTTGTCTCCTTCTGGCGACTGCAAAACAACTCCAATTCCTCCAGCATACAATGTAGACGATCCATCTACATGGACGACCCATTTTTTATTGTACTCTCCTCCAAGATCCTCATGACTCGGAGTGAACTCTGCGATGAAATCTGCTAGGGCTTGAGCCTTTATTGCATTTCTCGGTTGGTACCGGATGTCGAATTCACTAAGTTCCACCGCCCATTAAATCAGCCGTCCTACGGCTTCCAGCTTGTTCATTGCCTTCTTAAGCGGATGGTTCGTCATGACATTGATGATATGAACTTGGAAGTAATGTCTTAACTTCCTAGAATCTGTTATCAGTGCAAAAGCCAATTTCTCTATAAGCGGATACCTTCCCTCTGCTCCTCTGAGTGCATGGCTAGTGTAGTACACGGGTTTTTGTACTTTCCCTTCTTCTCTGATTAAAGTTGAACTTACGGCGTGTGGGGACACTGCTAAGTATAGGTACAGTTCTTCTCCTTCCACGGACGGACTTAATAATGGGGCAGTAGTGAGGTAGTCCTTCAGGTCTTGGAAGGCCCTTTAACATTCGTCCGTCCATTCAAATGCCTTCCTGAGGACTTTGAAGAAAGGTAAACATTTGTCTGTGGCTTTCGAAACAAATCTGTTCAAAGCAGCAACTCGTCCTGTGAGGGATTGGACTTCCTTGATACTCTTCGGTGGCTCCATGTCCAATATAGCTTGGATCTTGTCTGGATTCGCCTTGATTCCTCTTTGCGAAACCATGAACCCCAAAAACTTTCCCGACGATACTCCGAATGCACACTTACTTGGATTCAACTTCATCTTATATCGCCGAAGTGTTTCAAAGGTTTCCTGAAGGTCGTCCAGATGGCTTCCCTCGTCTATGCTCTTCACAAGCATGTCGTCGACATAAACCTCCACATTCCGTCCTATCTGTGGACGAAACATGTGATTTACCAACCTTTGATAAGTTGCCCCTGCGTTTTTCAAACCGAAGGGCATCACTTTGTAGCAAAACAAGCCTTGGCTGGTAATGAAGGAAGTTTTTTCCTGATCAGTTTCATCCATCTTGATCTGATTATATCCTGAGAAGGCGTCCATGAAGCTCAACAACTGATGGCCAGCCGTAGAGTCCACCAATTGATTAATGCGTGGTAAAGGATAACTATCCTTGAGACATGTCTTGTTCAAGTCAGTGAAATCTACGCACATTCTCCACTTTCCATTTGCTTTCTTCACCATCACCACATTGGCTAACCAATCCGGGTAATAGACTTCCTTAATGAACTGTGTCGTGGTCAGTTTCTGAACCTCTTCCTTGATCGCCTTATCCCGCTCGGGAGCGAATACCCTCTTCTTCTGACGAACAGGCTTAAAAAAGGGGTACACATTTAATCGATGAGTGATTACACTTGGGTTGATTCTCGGCATGTCGTCATGGCTCCATGCGAAAACATCGATACTCTTTCTCAGGAGCTGGATGAGGTCTTTTCTTGCCTTCTCCTTCATACCTGTTCCAATTCTGGTGAATTTCTCGGGATCATCTTCTTGCAAAAGAACATTTTCCAATACTTCTGTAGGCTCTGTAACAACCCTTCTTTCCTCAATGCTCATTTTCTGCACCTGTTCGTCCAAAGCCATCATGGCTAAATAGCATTCTCTAGCTGCCAATTGATCTCATTGTGCTTGCCCTATCCCGTACTCCGTAGGGAATTTGACTGATAGATGGTAGGTAGATGTTATCGCCTTCCAACTGTTCAGAGTTGGTCTTCCAATAATGGCATTGTATGAAGACGAACAATCCATCACGAGGAAATTGACTTCCCTAGATATCTGCTGCGGGTATGACCCTACCACTACTGGTAATGTAATGGTGCCTACGGGCTGCACCTTCATTCCTTTGAACCCTATCAATGGTGAGCAAACTGGACGAAATTGATCCCGCCCAAGTCTCATCTGTTGGAAGGCAGGGTAGTACAATATGTCTGTTGAGCTTCCATTGTCAACTAACACTCTCCTGGTCGTATAATCTGCAATAAGCAGTGTAATGATAATTGCATCGTCATGCGGGTGATGGATCCTCTCAGCATCTTCGTCAGTGAAGGAAATGGCAGGCTCGTCCATTGATCTTGTCCTTGGTGATCGTCCAGAGAGCTGGACGTTTTGCACCACTTTGAGATACGTCTTCTTCGACTTGGAAGATTGCCCCGTCGAGCTCCCTTCAATGATAATCCTTATCTCTCCTAATGGGGGCCGGGACGATTCCTCCATTTTTCCTTTTAACTTCTTATCTCTATGATCCCTTCCAACGAAGTGCCTCAGCTTTCCTTGTCTAATAAGATTCTCAATTTGCTATTTCAGGTCATAACATTCATCCGTGTCATGTCCATGGTCCCTGTGGAAGCGACAATATTTACTCTTATTGCGCTTATTGGGATCTCCCTTCATCTTCTCTGGCCATTTTAGGGAAGGGTCGTCTTTGATTTGCATGAGCACCTGATCAAGTGGTGCGTTCAGGGGCGTATAGTTCTGGCTTCTTCCCAGAGGACCCGTCTTCCTGTTATCTCGTTCCTTCTTATCTTCCGTCCGTCCCTTCTTTGGACGAGGGCCTTGTTCTGAGTGGCGTGTTGGGTGCGCTTCCATCCTTTTAGCTTTTTTCCTCTTCTTGGATATGATCGCATCTTCTGCATTCATGAAGTTCTAAGCCGAATGGACGAGTTCAGCCATGGTTTGAGGCTCCTTCTCATATAGCTTGTGGATAAATAAATCAGAATTAATCCCGTTGTGGAAGGCTGCCAATAGGAGCTTGTCGTCTACCTCGTCCACACTAAGGGCTTCTCTGTTGAAGCGAGTGATGAATGACCGCAAGCTTTTGTTCTTCCCTTGCTCTATGGTCAGCAAGCTTGACGAAGAACGCTTGTCTCTTTGTCCCCCGATGAAGTTGTTAACAAACAATTTGCTTAACTCTTCGAAAGAACCTACAGAACTTGGAGGTATTTTGCTGAACCAAACTTGCGCCGGGCCTTTAAGAGTGGTAGGGAAGGCTCTACACATGATTTCATCAGGGACCTCTTGAAGGTGCATAGTTGTCTTGAAAGTAGCAATGTGGTCAAACGGGTCACGCGTTCCATCGTACGAATCCAGGGAAGTCAGTTTGAATTTTAACGGTAGAGGATGACCGTTGATGGAAGCCGTAAAGGGAGAGTCAGTTCTGTGGACCAAATCTTCTATAGGATTCGTCCTCCTCATGTTCTCTTTCATTTCCTCCATGACTTTCTTCATTTGGTCCATCTCTTCTTTCAAGTGTGGTACCGTCCGTGAAGTGGTGCCTCTAAACTGACTTCCAATCTCAGTATTTTCTCTGTCACCATGGCCTTGTGTTTGTCCTCCTCCTTCGTGTTCCTCATGTGTCTGTCTTCTCTGATTGATCTCTATTCTTAACTCCTGGTTTTGGCGAGTTAACTCCGCCATTGCAGCCGCCATAGATTGCACATGCTGAACAGACGACGTCTGCATGACTGGCGCAGATTGGCGATCACGTTGGGGATTACTTGAAGCGCCTTTGCTTCCCTGACGGCCTGGGCTAGTAGCCCTCGACCTGGTCCTGACCATCCTAACCCTTTGTCGCGGAAAAGAAAGTCGCAAAACAATATGTTCCCACAGATGGCGCCAACTGATATTGCTTCGAATCAGTAAGGTGGATGATCTGGCTTCGGTGGACTACTGTAGCGGTTGAAGGCCTACAAGAAGCAAACACAGTCAAAGAGGAGACCGGAGAAGACCGGCCGAACCCCCTCCGATGGAAAAGTTAGCCTCGCAAAGAAAGAAGTTCCAAGTATTTGGGAATAGTGTCTTAGAGAAATTCTTACCTTTGTCGGGTTCAGACCGGTCCTTTATATAGGGATCCTAGGGACGATTATTTGCCCAATAACCTCCCCAAGATTTGTGGAAGCCAACGAGTCCGAAGTTAACTTCCTCAACGGCTACTAAAATCGTAACTGCTAATGGAAGTTAACTTATTTGATGGATTCGTTGAGATAGTTACGGGTTCAGTAACCGTTACAGAGAGTTGAAAGTTCAAAGTGTTGCGCATTCGTCCATCTGGTGTAGGGCGGTTTGGTCGTCCACGGATATCTGCTGATTGTCCATGGACGACCTTCATGGACGATCATGTCATCCATGGGAGACTTAACTGATCGAAAGTAGTATTATTGTCCATGAACATTTTTCATTCTTCTGGGATGATTCTTGGACCAACTTGCTCTGTTGGCTCTGGACGAGCCATTTGGATGAACTGGAGATGAATTATTTTCTACTTCTCCATTAGTTTTCATTTTTATATTAAAAAAAACTATTTCATTTATGTTTGATTGCAACTTTTTTTTTTTGGTGATGAAAGTTTGATTGTAATCTTAAGAGTGCGTTTGGCTTTAAATTAAAAAACCAGCTTATTTTATTATTTAGCTTATTTTTACTACTATTCATGACCTTACTGCATTTTTTGGTACTATTTATGAACTCTACTGTACTATTTCAGCTAACTTATACATTTATCTACAATATTTTCAACAAAAATTTTTCAGTTTCAGCAAAATAAGCGAATTATAAACATACCCCAAATGAGTTAGAAAATAATCTCATAACTTTCCTTATTTAATTTTTTGTGTAATAACAAAAATTTAGTGGAAAATAGTCTCTTAAAAATAAGCTATACTTTTTATTTTGATCAAAAATATTTTTCCTTTAACTCCTTTTTTTTCTATTGCTAATAAATACGGAAAGACACATAAAGCTATCAACGAGATTTTTCCATCGAAATAAATAGAGGGGAAGATTGTTTTCCTTATTGTCTATTTTCATTAATAATTTGATAGGGTTTTTTTTTTTTTTTTTTTTTTAGAAACTAATTTGATGGTATAGGGCTTTTAATATTTAACTAATTCATAAAATACTTTAGTCTAAAATATTTGAAATTCATAAATTTTGTTAATATAGACAGCAAAACATATTATATATGGTGAAATTAGTAATTAAAATAGACAACAGAGGTAATAAATAATGTGAAAACAATATAGTTTATGGAAATTATCAAAATATGAAAAGAACAGCAAACTATTTAATATATTATAAAAAAAGACAAAAGAAAAAGGTGGAACTAGAACATGGTGGTGTACCAAAGTACCAAACTCATTGAAAGGTGAAGCAGTAAAGCAAAGCAAAGCACAATACCAATAGTATTCTTTAATTTCTCTCTTTCTTCAGAGAGAAGAGAAATGACGAAGGGCTCTGATTCCTCTTCTCTGGTTCGTCTTAATATTGGTCAGTTCTCTCTCTCTCTCTCTCAGATCGTTTTCCTAGCATGATAAATGAGAACCGTAATTCAATTCCCTCTCTGTTTGGTTGCTAAGAAAACCCAAGAGAAGAGAAGAATCTAATTAATTTCGGTTTACGAAATAGAAATAGTTGTGTTTTACTAATTCCAACAACGAAAACAGTGACACTAGAATTGGGGGATTGCAGGAGGGAAGAAATATTGTACAACTGTGGATACATTGAGTCAGCGCGAGCCCGATTCAATGCTCGCCGCCATGTTTAGCGGCCGCCACACCTTGTGCCAGGATCCTCAAAAGGTATGTATGTATATATGTATATTTTTCATCTGAGGTGCTCATCAAATCTCAGTGCCATGTTTGTGTTTTCAATCCAATGTCCAATTAGTCTTAGTGGCATCAACTATTGGATAGAAAGAGGGCTTGATTGATAGCTTTGATGCTATTGCCAATTCTTAAATTTGATAACATTATTATTATTATTATTGCCTGTGTTCACTCACTTACTCATCCGCAACTCAATCACTATTCACTACTCAAAGAAAGCTTAGCGTTCCCAAATTACCTAAAATGGCATGTCTAACAACTCAGGCAACTGTAGCTCACTGTGAAGACCTTCATCATCTACAGTCCTGAGAAAAAAGATAAATGAGAGGATTATTTACAATATGATGGGGAATTTTCTAATTGTGACAACCTGGTAGGGGCACCTAAATAGTCTAGGGCCCGTTTGGTTGGAGATTTCTAGTATCGTTGTTCAGTTTTCAGTGTTGTGGAAACACATGTTTGAGTGTTATAGAAATACGTGTTAGAAGTATTATTGTTATTTAAACACTAAAAACTGTTGTTTAAACATTGGTACCGAACAGCCCCCTAGACCCTTTTAGAATAGAATCACCCATATGGCACAAGAGTAAACCATAGCACATTATTTGCTTTAACAATCTCAAATGTCATTTACGCTAAATCACAGCTTGTCAAACTGAATTTGTCTCATACCAACTGTGGAAATGGTGTAACTAATCCTATATACTTTGATGCATTTGTTTTATGATCTTTTCATGGATGCTGTTTTTTCCAGCATCTACCATTTTTTATTGATTTATTTGGTCATTGTCTAGTGACAATGGTTGTTTCTAAAATCAATTTTTGTTTTTTTATTCATATTGGATTCTTGTAGGGATATGTTTTTGTTGATAGGGATGGGAAGCATTTTCGGCATATTCTTAATTGGTTGAGGGATGGTGTTATTCCCACACTGAAAGATGGTGAATATTCTGAGCTACTCCGGGAGGCAGAGTACTATCAGTTACTTGTAAGTCATCCTTTCATCTATTTGGTTGATTTCCATTTTTTATTTTATAATTTTTAGGTTGATGTCCTTGGTGTTTTTCCAAATCTATTCTGCTAATTGCAAAACTTCAAAATCTTCCAGGGACTAATAGACGGAATTAATGCTATTCTGAACAAGAGGAAGGAAGATGATGAGTTCAATACTGAATTGACGCGTACTGATATTATCAAGTGTATACAGTCCGAGAGAGTTAGATTTCGAGGGGTTAATCTTTCTGGTCTTGATCTTTCAAAACTGGTAACTGTACCTGTTACAGAGTACTGAAATGATTTATTGCTAAAAACACTTACGTTTTTCTATGTTGTATAATTTTGTTTGAATTTATCCTGATGAAATTTCCATTCAACAAATTTTCTATGCTAGAATTTGGTTTATGTGGAGTTGTATTTTATCAGTATTAAACACTTGTGTCTACTTTGTACCTTGCAATCAGTGAAACAGCCATGGTGCTCACTTATAATGGTTGGAGAATTAGTAATTGTACCGTCTTTTTATGTTTGCCTCTTATCTAAAATTGTTGAAGATGAGAGGCTCGTAGTGATGGGGACAAAACTAGATGGTTTGGAAAGGTTTGCAAGAGACGGGGAATCCTAATTCTAAAGTACAAATTTTAATTTGGACTAGGATGATGCTGCAAGATCCACCTGGGATTTATTTAACTAGTTTGATTGCTGGAAGTTTTATTGTATTTGGGTTTTACATTAAATCTGAGTTGCTGCCAGGTTCTCTTACTTTCTAAAGTGTTGTATTTGATTTAAAATCCAGGTACTTTTGTAATTTTTGTCATGTTGGGTTTACAGCTGCTTTATTTTAAAAGCAGTTTGTAGCCAACTAATTAAATAATCAATGTTTCCAGAAATTTTCTACAGCCATTGTCTGAGTGTGTGAAGCATTCAAACCCTAGGATTGAATATAGGTCTTTTATCCCCCTTCTTTCTACTCCATTTTCTGATTATAATAACATGAAATTCTAATACTTTCAGCCTCCACCAAAACCCCATTTTAATTTCCTTAACCTTAACCCTAGTCCAAGATACAACTCTATTAGCCCATTTTTGTTCACATCACCTAGCCTTTATACTTTATACACCTCTTTTTATCCCTGTAACAGCTACAGCGCTTACTTATGTGGGTAGAAAAATTATTAACTGAACCTTGTCTATAGACGTTTTCCTCTTTACTTAGTCTGAAATCAAAATCTTGCATGTCAATGTTTAATGTTATGTAATCATTTAGAGACATACTGCTAGTTGTAACATTGTTTAATCAAATTTTTATAGGATTCTGAAAGATTCAAAAATATTATTTATGAGATGTTGCTCCATCTGAAAGTCCTTTTTTTATGAATGTGCAGGATCTGTCACTTGTGGATTTTAGTTGTGCATGTCTGAAAAATGTGTTCTTCTCACGTGCAAACCTTCTATCTGCTAAGTTCCGGGTAGGTTTATATTTAGTGCTGTAAAGGGCAATCTCTCTGTCATTAAAGATAACTTCTAATTTCCCCAAGTAAAATATTATCATTCTCAACAAGACAAAGTTTAGCTACAACCTTAATAAAATAAACATTGCTACATATTTCGAACATCTAATCGTTGAATTGAATGTTCTTTACGCTTTTAATATACATGTCAAATTTTGTATTAATCAGATATTATTTATTATATGATCTATAAACTTATATTTTATGCATAACTTTAAACTATAAAAAGTTGCAATTAAAATAGTTTATTGATGACATAGCTATTGATTTTTAATTTTCTAGAAATTTTGCAAGTATGGAGGATGTAAGAAGAAGATGTAATCCAATGATGGATTTGTCAAAATTCATTTTCAATAAAAAGATATTGAGCAAGGAGGTTACAATCAATTTTGTAGCTAAACTTTGTCTTTCTCAACAGCCTTTGTGCTTTTTATATGCAAATTTTAATATATTTGGGATTGGTTTAGTTTGGAAGATTACTACCCAGCATGTTTGATTTCTGTTTAACTTGAAGTTGGGATTCTTTATTTTGTTCATATATGTGTGAAATTATCATATATGGTAGTTCCTTTATTTCATCACTTTGAAAGTTGCATTTGATAGCGTGTTTTTGTTTTTAAATGAAATTATTTACTTATTAAATGAAAAAAATTTGCATTTGATTATCACAGGATGTTGATGCTGAGGGCTCCAACTTTCACAATGCAACTTTGCGTGAGTAAGACACTAAAGCAATTCTTTATGGTTTCAATTATATATTTGTACAGATGGCCTTCATAATGATTTTATCTTGCCTAGGAAAGGTGTGAATTTAATGGGGCAAATCTTCGTGGAGCTTTATTAGCTGGAGCTAATCTTCAGAGTGCTAATCTACAAGGCAATCTTTTTTTTAGTTTCAAATATGCTACTCTTTTCATTGATGTTAATGCATTAAAACTGACAACCTATGTTATCATTTTATTTCGTATTAGCCTGAACCTATAGTATTACTTTATATTCTTAATTAGGAATTGTTAGTTGAGCAGAACCACATTTATTATTATATTACCTTTAGGCTCTATTTGGTTAGGGTGATTTTAGGAGGGATGGAAAAGGAGATGAGAAAAGTGGAGAGAAAATGGTATTTTGGTGTGTTTAGTTGGTGAAGAAAATTGGCAGGAAAACTGGTGGGGCCTGGGTGTTTTTTCGCCAGTCCTTCTAGAATGCAATCTCCCCAATTCGGGAGAAAACTCGAGAGAAAACGAGGGACAAAAAGTTCCGCTTGAGAGAGACCAAATTACCATGTGCAACATTCACATTCACTTTCATTTTTTCATTTTCTTCTTCTTTTTGACCACGCGTTTCTTCTTTCCTTTTGTCTTTTTTCTGTTACTTTTTATTCCTTTTGGGTGTTCATCTGTTTTTTCTTTCCTCACCTGTTTTGGTTTTTTTTTCCCCAATCGGTTTTATTTTTCCTCAGTTGTTTTGGATTTTTGTACTCTTTTTTATTTATATATTTTTATATAATGAAATTCACATCCATACATAATTTTTCAATAAAAATATAATTTGTTACTCTTTTTATTTTTATTAATCTAATTGGGGCTTTAAAGTAAATTTATTCAAACTACATTTTCCATCTCAATTTTCTTCTCAACCAAACAAGTTTTCCATCCCTACACCTTTCCCCCTCTCTTCCATCCCCCCCAATTTTCTATCGTCTCACTTTTCCGTCACCCAAATGAACCCTTAAAGATGACACATTATCGTACTTATCATAAAAAGAAAGAAAAAAGACCCAGTATCTTGATTCAAACAAGTATTAATGAACCAAGCTTTATTAATACTTTATAAAAACAATGGTGTGTGGGTTGATGAACTTTATGAAAGATAGAATCTAGAACAAACTATATTTTGTAACTCCAAAATATAATTGTATTCTTCACCCTAAGTTGATGAACTTGTTGAATATAGCCTCCTTTGTCTTTAGTTACTATCAAAACTCAATTTCCTTTCAAGCACGTGAGATTTGCATGACTTCACAAATTTAATGTGCAAAGGAATAAGTAAAAATGACTTATTTTGTGATACCCATTTATGGCAAGAGATTCTAAGGATTGTGCGGATTTGGACAGTAAGGATGCTGGAAGTGTTTTTTGTGATGGTAAGAAAAAATATAACTAAATAAATACATAAATTAACACATATTTTCTCCATGGGTAATTTCTGATAGACATAATAATAGAATAAATCTGACTGGTAGTACAAATTTAAGTAAATTTTTAAAAGAAAAAAAAAAAGCAATAATGCTATCACCCAAAATAATAATAATGACAATAGATTAAATGAATTATAATATAAATAACTAGACTCATAGGTGCAGAATATCACGTTCTTTCATCCTTAAAATTTGAGCACATACTTTGGGAAAAGAGATATGGGTGTCTTTGCCTCATTTTCCTCCATTGCCTCCCAGGTCATCTATTTTGTAGAATGATTCCTCTGTAACACCTTGTCTATAGGAAATTTTTTGGTGCAGAGGACTTGCTCCTTTACATCCCACATCACAATTGAAACTTTTACATAGCCTCACACATTGAGAATTTATTAGGGGTGATTTGGCCCATTCAAATGGTTATAAGGAACTTCAATTGTGGATATAAGCATGTTTACAAGTTGCGAAGGTTGGAGTGGATGTAATGTGGTTGTGTGCTAAGTTCCATATCATATGTGTGCTAAGCTGATCTGGCCTATATAAGCAGGTATAAAAAATCCCTAGTTTGCCTAATCTTTTTGACATGATGCAGATATGCTACATGTCTGATGTCTCGAACAAATTGGATCAGAATCAATTTGGTATTGCCATGTGGCATGGGGATGTAGTATGATATGGATTACCCTGTTGAGAATGTGGAGATTTGGTAGATTGTGATGACCATCATGGCAAAGGATGACAGGGTATAATAAGGGTTATTCAGGTAGTCCCTTTGTCTCATTTTGCTGGTCCTACAAGCATGACCTTTTAAACAAAATGGGATGGAGGGAGTATGTATTTGGTTGATGTTGACTGCTCCGTTTATGACTAGCCATTTTAGAGCATAGTAGATGCAGTTAGCACATCCTTGGATCCTAATGTATTTAATAAAATCTATAGAAAAGGTAAAAAAGAAAGGTTAAAATATGATTTTGGTTCCCATATTAGGTGTTGGTACCCGTGCAGCCTAGTAGAGATGTGACTTTAATGCTTTTTAAAAATAAGTTATATAGATAGCTATCTGGAGGTTTGTGCCGCACTATTTGATGTGGTGTATTGGCTGGAATGGAATGCTAGAAGTTCTGAGAGCTGTGAATGGTTTATTCTCAGGATTAAGTCTTTTTTCTTTCTTACTCTCCTTGAATGGACTCTAGTGTTGCCAAAATTTTCTTGTTTTTCCCTTCCTGTTCTTTTTGATCATTGTATTTCGGGCTCTTGATTTATGCCTCTATAATACATTTCTATTGACTTGGGTTGACTATTTTTTTAATAAAAGTTCTTACGTTACCTATCAAAAAATTAAAAAACATAATGGTCCTTAACATGAATGTCACGGGTCCATATGCTTTGGTTTTGTGAGATTAGCATATGGCTTAATGTACCATATTAGCATTAAGAAAGTTATGTGTGTGAGAAAAACATTTGACATTGTTTTATGCTTACTGATGTTTCATAGGGTAAGGGTAGCATTGAGGTGATTTTGAACCTTTAAGGACTAAATTGAAACACTCAATAGTTCAAGGATGAAATTGTTCTGGGACCAAAATTGTATTTTGATGAAGAACAGAGTAAATCTTCTTTATGGTCTGCTACTACTATTTCTGTTGATTCAAATTAAACAAATGAGTGAGAGAGTGGAAAGAAAAGATATAATAAGGAAAAAGTACATGCGGTGGAAAGAAGAGAAGGAAGAAAAGGTTGTTTCAACATAGTTACCACCATTGATGATCATCTTTCTCTAATACACCCAAACTAAATATGTGCTTAAGCATTAATAGCCCATCACAACTTGGATTACATTTTCTCCCTCTACCACACTTACCTGGGTAAGTTGATACCGGAAAAGTATGAGGTTAATCAAACTCATCCAATATGATGAATGAGGGATGGCTGGATGTATATATTTTTTGGTTACATGGAATAAGAAAACACTCAAGTATTAAAAAGGGATAGATAAACTCACCACCAAAGCAAATCCAAAGAGATAAAGATATCACCACCCAAAATAATTTAGCTAAGGATATAGAACTGAATTGACGCACCACTCAATGGGATACAAAATATCACCACCCAAAGAGATACAAAAACTGAATTGCCACCCAAAGGAATCCACCCAAGGGATTAGAGATAGTTAGAAGAAACCCATATTCTGAAAGTACAAAGGCTAATTTTTTGAAATACAATCTTTGATTTATTCATTTCAACCAAATGGCTTATGTAGTGCTTAGAACAACCTCTAATCATGAAAGAATGAAAATAACAATTAAAACATTACATTTTCAAGGCCATAGTCATATTTGACTCATAGAAACTAGGAAAACTGAAACATGAAGGCTGAATATTTCCTAGGAAGCCCCAATTAAATGCTATTTGACATCTCAGAGAAAATGACTTATTTAATCTTCAAATATCTTCTGAGTTGGTGAGAAATTTTGTTCAAAATATGGGTCTTATCTGCTAGGCTTGAAAATCAACTTGGCTGGGCTTATGAATCTGATTGGGTTGGGTTGTAGGCTTCTTTGACGCTCCTCATGCCACCATGGTTGTGGCTGCCGCATAATCTGCCACTTTGCTCCCATGCCATACTCATCCTATAGTTTAAATTTAGATCATCCCAAATTGTTTCATCCAACTTCTTGTGGTCTTCACTTGAAATCCATACATCTTCGAAATTTGATGTTCCTTGCCAATACAACAAGCATCGAGTGTGATAATCACAGTCATATTTGACTCATTTTTTTTTTTTTTTGATAGGTAAACAGAAATCTATTATAAAAGAGAAAAAAGGAAAAGTACAAGTTGTTCACGATGATGAACAACAAGAAAAAAAAGAACAAACAGCACAACAAAAAGAGAAATTAGGAAACTAAGCTAAGGGAAGCCATAAACTCAGAGAGAGTAGAGCAATCCGTAAAACCCCAACAACGAGACCATTCAAATAGACTACGTTGGCATAACACTTTTAGCTCATCCAACGTCTTCTCATTATCCTCAAAGGAACGACGATTTCGTTCCAACCACATAATCCACATTAAGCATCCTAGAACCAAATTCCCAATATCCGAATTAAGATTCTCAAGCCACTGATGCCAACAAGATAACAAACCCACCACTGATCCTGGCATAATCCAATGAATACCAGAAGCCTGAATCATAAAAGTCCATAGGGAGTGAGTAACAGGACAATGAAGGAGAAGGTGGTCTACCGACTCCCCATCACAACAACACATACAACACCAAGAAGCCAAAGGGCGACCCCTAAGCATTAGATTATCCAAAGTGAGGATTCGACAATGAGCAGCAGTCCACAAAAAGAATGCCACTCGCCTAGGAATCTTTGGTTTCCAAACACCCTTCCAAGGAAACAAAGAATTCAAAGCACCCCGAATTGCATGGTAATAAGACCGCGTGTCAAACTTACCATCACCTTTTAGCCGCCAACAAAGGGTATCCCTCCTATCACCCCGAGGAATACGAGATTGGATAAGCTGGAGAAGAGAATAAGATGCAGTTAACTCCCAATCTTCAAAAGCTCTATAAAACCTTAAATCCCAAACTCTAACAGTACCCCTTCTGGAAACCACAAAACCTCAGAGATACAAGCATCCTTAGCCGCTGAACACACAAAAAGCTCAGGATAGAGATCTTTTAGAGTATTATCACCAATCCACCTATCATGCTAAAAGTGGATACGAGTGCCTTTACCTACTACAAAAGACAAATGCTTAGAGAAGCTCACCCACCCTTCATTGATGCTTCTCCATAGGCCACACCCATGAGTCCTCCTACACACTTTAGTACACCACCCCCCTTGACCCTCACCATATTTTGTGGAAATGACTCGCCGCCAAAGGTGGGTAATTTCATGACCATATCTCCACAACCATTTTCCTAATAAAACTTGATTAAAAGACACCACACTTCTTATCCCCAAACCACCCATCTCGATGGGTAAACACACCTTTTCCCAAGCCACCAAATGATATTTGAAACTCAGAAGATCCCCAAAGAAAATTCCTCTGAATACATTCCATTCTAGCAGCCACAGATTTAGGAATAGTAAAAAGAGATAAAAAGTACGTTGGGAGGCTTGAGAGCGTACTCTTTATTAACATATGTCTACCACCCTTAGATAAATAGAGACGCTTCCACCTAGATAGCTTCTTCTCCATTTTCTCCAAAATAGGATTCCAAATCGAAGCAGTCTTAAAAGAAGTCCCCAACGGCATCCCCAAATATTTCATAGGCAAACTTCCCACTCTACATTGAAGAATATTAGCCAGTGCATCTAGGTTATTCACCTCCCCAACAGGGACAATCTCACTTTTTCCTAACATTGACCTTCAAGCCCGTAAAAGCCTGAAAACAACACAACACCAACCTAATGGATAGTAGCTGTTCCCTAGAGGCATCACAAAATAAGATAGTATCATCAGCAAATAATAGATGGGAGATACGCACACCAACAGAGTTCACAGAGCCCACATGAAACCCCCGAATAAGATTACATTCCTCTGTTTTCTTCAAAAGTCTACTCAAAACCTTCATTATCAAAAGAAACAAAAGCGGGGATAGTGGATCCCCTTGTCTCAATCCACGAGAACTACCAAAGAAACCTTCTGGGGAGCCATTTACCAGGACTGAAAAACGGACAGAAGTAATACAAGCCTTGATCCACCCCCTCCATTTCAACCCAAAACCCATCCGGCCCAACAAATAAAACAAGGCCTCCCAGTTCACATGGTCGTATGCTTTTTCAATATCAAGCTTGCAAACCACACCCGGTATTCTGCTCTTCAACCTGCTATCTAGGTATTCATTTGCAATAAGCACTGAATCCAGGATCTGCTTTCCGCCAACAAATGAATTTTGAGACTCAAAGATAAGATTATCCAAAACTGCCCTCAACCTATTAGCCAACACCTTGGATAGCAACTTGTACACACTACCCACCAAACTGATGGGGCGAAAGTCCTTAATGTTAACAGCATTACGCTTCTTGGGAATTAAAGTGAGAAACGAAGCATTCATAGACCATTCAAACACAGAGTGCCGATGAAAGTAATCAAAGAAATCCATGACATCCTTTTCCACAACACTCCAACATTTGTGAAAAAAAGCCATGGTGAAGCCATCAGGACCAGGGGCTTTATCACCCTCCATCTCCCTTAATACCTGGATGACTTCCTCCTTCGAGAACTCCTCTAAGGATAACCTCTCTACCTCTCCAATGCATGCAAAATCTAACCCATGCATAGTAGGATGCCACACGTCATTTTCCTCAAACAACCCTTGGTAGAAGAGAACTAACTGAAAGCGCACATCAGCCTCATCCTCATAAAGAACACCATCCACCTCTAACCTCTTAATTAGATTAGCATTTCTATGGGAATTTGCTAATTTATGAAAGAAACGAGTATTATTATCTCCCTCCTTCACAAACAAAGCACGAGACTTCTGTCTCCAGAAAATTTCCTCAAGAGAAGCCAAATGTTCTATGTCCCCTTTGAGCTGAATGCGACGGATCTGATCCTCATTCGATAGACCCACCGACTCCTCTCTTGCATCAAAACCCATAAGTTCAGTCAGCAAATTCTTCTTTCTAAAAGCCAAATCACCAAACACCTCCCTGTTCCACTTTTTAAAATCTACTTTCAAAGCCTTCAACTTTTGAGCCAAAATAAAACTTGGGGAGCCTGTAAAACTGTAACCAATCCACCATTGCTGAATTCTATCAACAAAACCCTCAGCTTGCAGCCACATGTTTTCAAATTTAAAGGCACTTCGGCCTCGTTGAACAACACCAGCTTCCAACAAAAGCGGACAATGATCTGAAATAACACGAGGAAGCACCCGTTGGGAAATATTCTCAAAATGTTCCTCCCAGTCCAGAGAAACCAAGGCCTTGTCAATTCTTGACATAGAGGGGATACCAGAATCTCTAAACCATGTAAAGGAAGCCCCTTCTAACGGTAAGTCAACTAAAGAATTACTCTCTATAAAGTCCGAGAAAGCAAACATAGCAGGGTTGAAGGATTCACAGCCAAGTCTTTCACTTGGGTACCTGATAATATTAAAATCCCCTACTACACACCATGCCATGGGCCACTTGGTGCGCACCCTTAATAACTCCTCCCACAAAAAAGACCGCTGTCTGTCATCATTGGGGCCATATACACCTGTACAAGCCCAAACAAAATCATCCATCACCCCTCTCAATAAGACACTGACAGAAAACTTTCCAACAATAACATCCATCTTCTCAAAAACCCTCTTGTCCCAGACCAGCAAAACTCCTCCCGAAGTCTGGACAGCATCCAAAGTATCCCAATCAATGAAAGGACTTCCCCATAAACTTCGAACAAAAGCAGTGTCAATAGAAGCTACTTTCGTTTCTTGAAAACAAACAATATCACATTTCCACTCTTTAAGAAGATTCTTACAAACCTCTCTCTTCCGGGGATTGTTAAGCCCCCTTAAATTCCAAGAAAGAAGGCGTAAATTCATTTAAAACCAACAATCCCCACAACATTCGAAGGAGCTCTGCTCCTGCTCCTAGAAGAGGCACCATCATAATTAACATTTGAAATAAGCCCCTTAAGCTCCCTAAGACCTTGTGACCCTGAGTTAGTAGGTTGCTTAGGCACCCCATCATCAACTACCTTGAGACATTCCTGTTCAAGAAGGCGAAACAAAGCCAAGCAATGAGCTTCATGTTTCACAATAGGAAAACCCACCATATTACAAAAATCTTTCATCAGCTGGGACACCCAACTTGAATTTGGTTCAGTTTCTGCTACCTGAGCCCCTCCTGCATCATCCTGAACCATCACCACCTCACCAAGTGTATTTGGGTCCCACCGGGTCAAAGGATTACACTCCAAAAGACAGTTATCTTTCACCCCACTACCACCACCACAGATATCAGCTTGAAACGTGAAGGCTTGTATTTGACTCATAGAAACTAGAAACAAAATAAAGACTTGTTTGCCTAGGAGAACTGAAACGTGAAGGCTGAATATCTCCTAGGAAACCCCAATTAATGCTATTTGACTTCTTGGAGAAAATGACTTATTTAATCTTCAAATATCTTCTGAGTTGGTGGGAAATTTCGTTCAAAATATGGGTCTTATTTGCTGGGTTTGAAAATCAACTTGGCTGGACTTATGAATCTGATTGGATTGAGCTGTAGGCTTCTTTGGACACTCCTTATGCCAACATGCTTGTGGCTGCCTCATAGTCTGCCACTTCACTCCTATATGTCATAAGCGCAGAGCCCTTCACTCACCATACGAAGCACAAAGCCATTCTAGTTTTGCCTCCTCACAAAAAACACTGAGCTCTTTGCCTTTGCACCTACCCTTGCCTTGATCTTTCCAGTAATATCTATGATGGGAAACCCTAGCCAATATCTATGATGTGAGGCAAATTGTTAGTTTTTGACATGTCATGAGAAAATGTTAGTTTTGACAATAATTACCAAAGTACGGTGCTTTCTGCCACAATGGGTAAGGTTTGAGGTGGATTGCTCATATTGAAGGTTCAGGAATGACAAAAGGAAGGTGCTTGCTGCATTTTCCCATGGTTTGGAGTGGGAAAATGCAGCTTACCCTTGAGTTTATTAATAATGATTTATAATTTATGTTTCTCATATTGGATTTTCATGAAAAACATATGAATTAATCATGTCATAGTTAAAATTCCATATTCTAAGTATATTGAAGGAGAGGAGTGGATGAGACTCTGCCACAGTTTGTTTTATCTCACTTAAAATTTATGTTATATACGGAAAAACTTGATTTGAAATTAACATTTATTTTTCATGTTACAGATGCTTGTTTGATAGATTGTAGCTTCTCTGAAGCAGATCTGCGTTCTGCACACCTTCAGGTTTATAATTTCTTAATCTTTAAGCTATGTTGGACTTTAAATCCTTTGTTTCTTCTGTCCTCTTTTATGGTACATTAATTAATAGGCTAATAATGGGATGGAGGATGAGATCTTGTGTTCAAGATCCACTGGTGCGTGTCTACATTTCCAATAATAATAATAAAAGGGGTATGACTTTGTTTCAACTATATGTTGAAGTCCCAAATATTCAGTAACTTAGGGTCATAATTTTGATTAGGTCATTGAAAAAATAGTTGTACGCTAATTATTTTTTATTTTATTTTTGGATACACAGTTGTGCACTTTTAATTATCCTTGCGGGAACATATAAAGTGAAAACGTTCTATTGTTTATCAGATCTTTACATCAATGTTTTTGTTAGTTTATGGAGTTAAGGCAAGTTCAAGTCAATAAGATCTGGTTTAAGTGGAATTTATTCTTGGAAAAAAATAAAAAAGGAATTTCTTCCTCTCATAATAATGGGATGGAAGGTGAGGTTGTGAATTTAAGATTTATTGGGTGTTTATATAACACCCATAAAAAATAAAAATAAAAAATAAAAAAAATAAAAAATAAAAAATAAAAAATTGGTTCAGCCTTATCTACAAAATTCGGAATAACTTTTAGGAATTCAACTATCTTGCCCAAATAATTATTTGATATTTATTAGTATATATTGAATCGCAAGCACATAATTTGATACTATTCACAGGAACATGTGGCCTTTTTCTGCAAACTGTTTCTTCTGGTATTAAATGATTTTTGTTTTTCTCTGCTTCACGTTTACCATTAATTTCTGTTTATTTGTATAAACATGCATGCATGCTCACTTATATGTGTATTTGCGTGTGTTTTGAAATTTGTATTTTATATGATTTCATAGTTGAAAAATAGTTTCTTCTTTCTTCTTATCTTTTTTTTTCCATGCTAAGTGTTGAAATAATACTACTATTTTCTGATCAAAACATTGATTCTGTGGGGTTTTCCATTTTCTAATTCAAAGTTGTCATGGTATATTAAATTATTTACTCCATTAATATTTCAGAATGCTGACCTTACTAATGCGAATTTGGAGAATGCTAATCTGGAAGGAGCCAATTTAAAGGTAAATGTTTGATTTTTGCATTATCACAATTGGTATTTTGTAAGGAAGGACTAGTAGACTGTTATGTAAAAAATTTTTGAGAGTATATTTGATGTCTCTTTGTGGACTGGAATGTTAAAAGAAAGGAGGGCTTGACTTGCAATGAGTTATAGCTCTACTGTCACTTCCTTCCATAATAATGTGGAGGATTAGGTCATGAGTTCAAGCCTTACCGGGTGTAACATACCAATTTTATTTTTTTTTAAAAGGACTTGAAATTTTCTGCTACTGCTTTTCAACAATTTTTCCCTCTGTTTTAATTTGGAGAGGGGGAGCACTTCGCAAAATTTTATAGATCAAGACAAGAAATTTGTGACTGGCTAGATGGTGCCATTTCAGCTCCTTTAAGTAGGGAATGTCCTATATTTGCACTTCATACACATTTATGCTGAACAAGAGTTTCTTCTTTCTTCTTTCAACTCCTTTGAGTGGGGAACATCCTATATTTAACACCTTTGTATGTTCTGTTTGATGTAGTTTTTAAATAAAAATGTCCCTTCATGGTACCTTGAATATTATTGCCACGTGCTTATGTGTGTGCCAGTTCATGTAACAGATGATAATTACTTAAGTAAGCATGAGAAAAGAGGCAGTTACGTTATATTTGACAACAAATTATTTTTTTTCCTTTTTTATTTATTTATTGATAGTTTGTTTTGCTTTCTAATTTATATGTTCATATCAACTACATGTTTCAGGGGGCAACGTTGAGTAATGCCAACTTGAAGGGTGCAAACCTACAAAGAGCTTATTTACGGCAGGTCAATCTTCGAGAAACAGTAAGTTGACATAAACTGGGTTTTAAATGTTATGAATTTATTTAATATTCTCCAGTTATTTTAGAGGGTTAGATTTAGTGGTCAATAAGTTCTACCTAAACTAGCCCCTCCTTCCCTTATGAGTGTTAGGTGGAGGGTGAGGTTATGTGTTCAACTTTCCAATTAAAAAATAATAATAATAATGGTTTCATATTTTAATTTTACCAAAAAACTTTCTTTAACTGTTAAAAATGAAATGACAGAAATTAAAGCTCAAAATATGATGATATTAAAATTGTCAATGGCAAAAAAATTCATGTGAGAAGGATAGCCTGCATAGTGATGCATGTTAGAGTGGGGTGCAAATGAGTTGAGCTTTGTTAATTCTGGTATTTTCTTAATATAATTGTTAATGCTAATCAATATTTGGCATGCCTGGAACTCTGTGCATCTGTCCAATTTTCTGTCACAAAGTATATGCTTTCGACCTTATGTTATTGGAAATTCATAATAATAATAAGATTGACATTTTATCATTTCTCCTAATTATATTAGGCCAAACTACACTATTGGTCCCTAAAGTTTAACCTTTGAGTGCTATTGGTCTGGTCCCTTAGGTTTCAAATAAGCACTGTGGTCCCTCAAGTTTATAAATGAGCGCAATTGGTCCTTTTGTTAACAATCGTCAATTTCAGTGCCAATGTTGCTAAAAAAAACAATGACATGGCAATTTTGAGTGACATGGCATCAATATTAATATAAAAAATTTAAAAACGTTACTAACTCATTGAAAAAACCTTGACCCTTTAGAAAATCACCCAACCCATTTTGTGAACTGGTATTCTCAATCCAAGAAACGAGAAAGAGAGATATGAAATCCCAGTGCCGTCCAAAGAATGATCAAAATCAAACTCAAATCTCATCAATTTTTCCCCGCATTGTAGTTGTTGAAAAATCAAACTCTTCTATATCACTATTAATTATAATTAGGCTATCAGTTCTCTCTCACCTTTTAACGTAGTCACGAATCTTGATTAAAGAGGCTACGTCTCTCTCTGCCAAAAAATTCCTTCAATTTCTCAGATGATATGCCCTCCTCCTCCTACTCTTCCTCTCAACAAGTTTGTTTTACATGTTTGGCAATAATTCCATAATTATGTACCTGAAAAATAACTCTCGTAACTGAACCCAACCCAAAAAGCAATTTGAAAGAAAGATACATAGTAACAGATACAGTGAGAATTTTAATCATTCTTGGGCTTCGAGAAAAAGTGAAAAATAGAAAATCAAATTCAAATTTGAGAAACAAAAAGGGGAGAAAAGAATTCCCAACATGTTTGATTTTGATTTGGGAATACCCATTTGCTTACGGGTCATAAAATGGGTTGGGTGATTTTCTAACTGGTCATGGGTTTTTTAGTGAGTCAGCAATGGTTTTTAATTTTTTAATGTTAAAATTGATGTCATGTCATTTGAAATTTGCCATGTCATTATTCTGTTAGCCACGTAGGCATTGAGACTAACAACTGTTAACAAAAAGATCAATTGCTCTCATTTTTTAAACTTAAAGGACTAATAGTGTTCATTTGAAACTTGAAGGACCAATAGTGCTCAATAGGCAAATTTCAGAGACTAATAGTGTAGTTTTGCCATTATATTAATTATCCTTTATGCATTGATAATTTTTCCTCAGCATTTGGAAGGCGCAAAGCTTGATGGTGCCAACTTGAATGGAGCAATCAGATGACATTGGAGCGAAATTGTAAAGTCCTAGAATAGGTTGTTACAGTCACTATAATATATGTGCAGCCTATCTTATTTTCATACCTTCTGGCAACACTGGATTCTCTCAATGAAAATATTGTGCAAATTGTGGGTAGTTGCTATTGTAATTTATTTAAATTAGAGCTCAGTGCAAAATACATATATATATATATATATATATATATATATTACATGCTTCTGGTTTATATTACAGAATATGCTTGTACAAAAGCATTTCCAGAGAAGAACAGTGTCACTGGGGTGGTCAAGTGGCTTCGACGAGATGCCTCAGTGGCTTCTTTTGTAAGCTCAAAGATTGTAAACATGGATGTTTTGTTTATGGCTTGTGTGCAGCTCAAATGTCAGGAACTCAGGATATGGATACTGAAGTTTAATGGTCTGTCTGTTGGCATGGTCATTGATCAGTTTGGGAGTAGGATAGGTTTTTGCTTTTAACTTCAAATTAGATGGTGGTTCAAAAGGTCAACGCCTTTCTGTCGGGGATATCAACTAAAAATATGTCCTTTAATATTTGGTCAATCTTTTCAAGTTTTTAGGTAAATCACATTGACACCTCAGGTGTAATGAAATTAAACTTATTATATTCAATTTTCTAGAAATAACACCATGTCTCAAATGATCACATTATAATAATTGATATTTCCTCTCCAAATTATTTGGTGGAGTTTCAGCAGGTTCAATTTCACTATAATTGAAGTTTTAGAGTAATTTATCCTTTAAAAAAAAAATTATATTTATAAAATTAAACCCAATAGAGAATTATAACAAAATCATTTTTGATTTGTGCTTCAATTGGGGTGTTGAATTGATGATGTTGTAAAAACTATAGTTAATAATTATTTATTTTTCCCTTTTCTAATAAATTTCTAATAACTAAAATTAGGTAAAAAAATATATTAACCGATTTTTCACTTTTTATAAAATAGCAAATAAGAAATTATAAACAAATAAATATAGCTAAATAATTTAAAAGCACAATAATCACCCTTTTGAGTATAAAACAGAAATAATTAATTGAGCACTATCTTTTACGCTAAACAGCATGAAAAAAATTGTCTAATGAAAGATTTTTTTTTTTTTTGTGTGTGTGTGTGTGTGTGTGTGTGTGTGTGTGTGTGTGAGGGAGATCTAACGAAAGAACTTGATCGGCACTTTCTAAAATGGTTGCGAAAACACAAAAATGTTAAAAGTCATTTTCTTGTTCAATTACAACAATAAACGTCGCAAATCCCAATTCAAGTAACACAGCAAACACCATAGAGGAGCTAACAAAAGGAGATAATTTCCACCCTCCTCTAATAGTCCAAGAAAGTGCTTATCCGTGGAAATGTGTCATCATACATACTCCCACATCCAAACACATCCCAAAACCAAATTTCCATGTGTCTATCCCAACTACACCCACCTTTCCAATAATTATCTTACTCAATTAATTTATGCATTTTCCTTCTCATAATATATGTATAGACAGATAATGCAAATATATGCATAGACAGATAATGCAAATATTAGACAAATGAGATACATTCTCTCACCATTCACACTCCTTTTTTGGTGGATAAGTCAGTATGTATTATTCTAAAAAAATAAAAAAATAAAAAGGAAAAAAAAAAAGAAAAAAGAAGAAGAAATACAATGAGGCTCAAAACTTGCATTGGGGGTCCTTACTCTCCAACACTTCCTAAGGTGCGGTTTGGATTAGCGTTTGCATTTTCTCTTTTTTTTTTTTTTTTTTTTTCTTCAGCGCTTATGAATAGTAACGATACTGTTCATACATGTGATTATACTGTACGGGAGACAAAGTGCCATTCACACGCTGTTTATGAGACCACAACCACTTTATTTAAAAAAAAAAAAAAAAAATGGATCCCACGATATTATTCACACATTTAAAAATTAGTTTGCTACAATGTTTTCAGTTTTCAGCAAAATAAATAGTATCCAAACGTAAGGTTTTGAAACCCGAACCGGACCGTACGGTCCAACCGAAAAAACCTCGAACCGTTCATCTTTGCGGTTCTTTTAGCTGCAAAAACCGCTCTATGGGATAAAAGCAGGGATCCGTACGAACCGCGGTTGGACCTCACGGTTTTGAGAACCGTGATCAGACCGCTTCCCACGGTTCCCTGCATCCATTTGAATCTGAACCTTAAAAAAAAAAAAAATACACACACAGAAAAACAAAAGAAAAAGAAACACAATTGTTGTGACACGGCGATGCTCCTCCGACGCACTGACTCGCCGTTCTTTTCTTTTTTTTTCGATCCTCAAAGCCACTGTCTCTCCTTTAGCTTTATCCTTGTCTCTGAAAGTTTCTGGAAAAGAGATTATGATTATGATTAGTCTTTCGGTGATGAGAAGTGGAGTCCATGCGAGGCCAACGGGGTTTTTTGAAGAAGAGCTTGGGTTTGGAAGAAGAGAAAAAAGAATAGTGGGAATAAGAAGAGTACTCGGCCTGAGTAGAGGAATAAGAGCACTAGACAAGCCTCATCTCTATTCTCATAGAGAGAGAGAGAGAGAGAGAGAGAGAAAGAAAGGACAGGCTGGTGTTGCTCTCCTCTTGCTGAGCTGTGTGTACTATCTCAACCAAAAATATCACTCATTCCACTCTAACCTTGGCCTGTACATGTACATCTGCTCCCTCTCTCTCTCTCTCTCTCTCTCTCTCTCTCTCTCTCTCAGGACCGGAATGCCATTTCAAATTTTTTTAGATTTTCCCTGTCCTTACGTCCTGTGGGATGAACAAATGGAATTGTCAACTAAGTTAAAGGTGTGGTGTAGATCAAACCTTGGGAAATGGAAGGCTTTGGAAATAAAATAAATAAATAAATAAAGTTAAAGTTGATGTCCCATCCAAACGTGATGTTGTTGTAGAGTGGCAGGCGAAGAAGGGTATCCAAATTCCAAACGTGATGTGTTTGCTTTGGAGTGGTAGGTGAATGGTATCTTCTAGAGTCTCCGGATGCCTTGGCCACCTTTAGGAGCACATTTAATATTCCCGATGACGTGGATGTGGCTTACTGCCACGAGAGTGATATTGCTCTCCACCGAGGATTTGGTACAACCTTTTTTCCTCTGATGGCAATCTTAGAAGGCGGGGTTAGGTTCCCCGTGGATCCCCTTTTGACCGATACACTTAGGTACTACGGGCTGTGTCCCGACCAGCTTCCCCCCAACTTTTACCGGGTAGTTAGCTGTGTCAGTAGGTTGAACCATACCTTCGATTTACAGTTAAATTACCATGACATTAACCATATGTATAGCCTCTGTGGGAACAAAGCTACCAACTATTACCTAAAGACACGAGATAATCGGGTACGGCTGATATCATGCCTGCCTGATTCAAACAGGAACTCCGCCGGGGAGTTCGTTCGGGTGCGCGGCAATTGGTTTGCCGGGGACGTCCCTTGCCCCCTTTCACGGCGTGAAGTGGGTTTGTTCCAATCCCTTGATCTAATTGTTTTCCTCCGCTTTTCCTTTTCTTTTTAATGAAGTAAATCTTTATAATCAGATACTGATATGACACCTGTTCTTTTGCAGACGGCAAAGTGTTTGTTCTGGACATCAGAACCGTCCACGCCAAGGATTTGAACTTCATCCTTCGTTCCGAGATATATGTGCATTGGGACGGATAACTCCGGGCTTCGCACCTGATCCTCGGAATAGAGCCAGTTTACTCCACCTAGCAGAGTTTTAAGCAGGCACTTTTAGTTGACAATCCCCTGCTGTCATACATAGACATCCGGTACGTGAACTTCCTGCCGCCGAAACTTACAACCGGGGAGGCGAGGGATTTTGGACGGCGCTTCACCTGCTCAAACGAGCTAGCCCCATTACAAGACGAGTCCGCGGAATGGGTGTCTCGGCGTCTAAGGGAATTAGCCCACGAAGCTATCCAACAAGAGGGCCCTGTTCAAGAGCAGCCGCAGCCCGAGAATCCCTCGGCCGAGACTCAGCAACCGGTGGTTGAAGCAGCTGCCTTGTCGGTTGAAGCTATCCAACCCGGCGAAAGGATGGTGTCAAGGAAGGTCATGACCATTAACCGTTTCGTGCCCGGTGCATGGCAACCCAACCAGCCCCCACCTTTTCAGGGCCGGGGCCAGGGGCCTTAGCCTTCACCCTCTTCTCAGGCTAGACGGGCCCGTAAGAAACAGAAGGTAACCGATCAACCTTCCACGGGCCCGGGGGATGCCGCCGTCTAGACTCCTCCCCAGCCAACAGGGGGAATCGTTATCCGTGAGCCGCCAACCCAGGCTGGTACGGGGGTTGCGTCCTCCTCCCAAGTGGCTCCAGCGTGGAAGCCCAAGTTCTTATTGGACGGCAAGCCGTTGCCTTCAACCACCTGTGTTCGGATGTGGGAGAAAGGCGAGGGTGGCCGTATTGCCCAAACTTTGGCCGAAGGTCTTCTTCTTCCTGAGGACGTGCACGCCTTCGAGGAGGGATCTGAGGAGTCTGTGGGGTGCCGATTAGAGTGGCACACCATTGCGGTAATTACTTAGTTTATTTGTTTCTTCCCATACATTCACTTCTGCTTCTTTATTAACTTTTGTGCTTGTTAGGCTGCCCAACTGGCTCACATAGTAGCCAGCCGGACACGGGATCTTGCCGAGGAAGTCGAGCGCGAAAAGGGAGCACGGGAGTCAGCGGCCAAAACGGCGAAGGAAAAGCTCAAGGCAGGTGAGTCCGCCGAGAAGAAAGTTGCTGCCGCAGAGAAGAACAGGGCATTGGCCGAAAAGAGGTGTGCGGAGCTCTTGACTAAGCAGAATGAGACGGAGGTCAAGCTAGCTGAAGCCATCAGCCTCAATACTGCCAACGCCGAGGAGCTAGCCGACCTTAGGGCAGCCCTGGCGGCCGCTGAGCAAAAGTGGTATAACGAAGGCTTCGCTGATGCCGAGAAGTCTGCAGAGCCGGTAGTGGCTCAGGCTCGGAACCTGGTTTTGAGGCCGGGTGGTTCGCTGCTCTCCAAGCACTGGGTGTTCCCGAGGATTCACATCGAGAGACCCTGGCCAAATTCCCTTTCCGAGCCTTGTTACTGCCGTGCAGGATACCCCGGCTGCTATTGATGAGGAGGAAACGGCAAGCATGAGGGAGCTGGTCGAACAAATTGACGCTCATGCAGAGCCAGAGGACATGGAAGCCACCGGCATCTCGACTGTGCAGGAGCTTCTCGGCGAAGACTCGCGTTTCCCCCTGACCGACCAGCCAGAAGCGACGGACCTGGCCCGACCCTCCAGCTGATTTTCCTTTTGTAGTCCCTTTATGCTTTTCCTTATTTTTATCGCATTTTCAAATTATTGGTTTATTTGCCCATGTCACCGGGCTGTGGTGAACGAACAATTACTTTTATTTGTTTGATTGGTAAACTGCTTTCCTTTTCTGACTTTCATTTTATTCTGTTGAATGAATTTCTATCTATCTGTATGTTTTGCTTGGATCATGCCAGTGTTTTGGCCATTTAATGGAATGATACCCCCGAAACCTGTTGCGCGGTACTTTGGAGAACCCGAGAGCGCCAATGGATTTAGCGTTTGTAAAGGGTTAGGGTTCCCGTATGTTCGGTGATTGTGATTGTATCGAGGGTGATGTTTTTTTTTTTTTTTTTTTTTCTTCTTCTTCTTCTTCTTAATGGTGATAAGGCTTTCACCCACTCGGCAAATTTAGATTAACCGAGAGCCAGGTTTCTATCCTTTGTGCTTTTAGTGGTAAGGTTTCAACCTGCCTGGTGATTTTAATCGAGCCGAGGGCCAGGTCTCTGTCCTTAGAGAGATTAGTTATAAGGTTTCCACCTGATCAGCGATTTTAATCGAGCTGAGGACCAGGTTTCTGTCCTTAGAGATTTTAGTTATAAGGTTTCCACCTGCTCGGCGATTTTAATCGAGCCGATGGTCAGGCTTCTGTCCTTAAAGATATTAGTTATAAGGTTTCCACCTGATCGGCAATTTTAATCGAGCCGAGGACCAGGTTTCTGTCCTTAGAGATTTTAGTTATAAGGTTTCCACTTGCTCGGCGATTTTAATCGAGCCGAGGGTCAAGCTTCTGTCCTTAAAGATATTAGTTATAAGGTTTCCACCTGATCGGCAATTTTAATCGAGCCGAGGACCAGGTTTTTGTCCTTAGAGATTTTAGTTATAAGGTTTCCACCTGCTCGGCGATTTTAATGGAGCCGAGGGCCAGGTTTCTGTCCTTAGTGCTTTTAGTGGTAAGGTTTCAACCTGCCCGGCGATTTTAATCGAGCCAAGGGCCAGGTCTCTGTCCTTAGAGAGATTAGTTATATGGTTTCCACCTGATCGGCGATTTTAATCGAGCCGAGAACCAAGTTTCTGTCCTTTGAGATTTTAGTTATAAGGTTTCCACCTGCTCGGCGATTTTAATCGAGCCGAGGGTCAGGCTTCTGTCCTTAAAGATATTAGTTATAAGGTTTCCACTTGATCGGCGATTTTAATCGAGCCAAGGACCAGGTTTCTGTCCTTAGAGATTTTAGTTATAAGGTTTCCACTTGCTCGGCGATTTTAATCGAGCCGAGGGCCAGGTTTCTGTCCTTAGTGCTTTTAGTGGTAAGGTTTCAACCTGCTCGGCGATTTTAATCGAGCCGAGGGCCAGGTCTCTGTCCTTAGAGAGATTAGTTATAAGGTTTCCACCTGATCGGTGATTTTAATCGAGCCGAGGACCAAGTTTCTGTCCTTAGAGATTTTAGTTATAAGGTTTCCACCTGCTTGGCGAGTTTAATCGAGCCGAGGGCCAGGTTTTTGTCCTTAGAGATTTTATTTGCAATTCTCTTGGTGTGTAGTTACGGAACCAAAAACAGCATAGACAAATAACTTCATCATAATCTTGATTTCAGCAAAATACAAGTTCTGGCTTACACGGATGGTTATGCATAGAATTTCTTTAAGTTGTTGGCGTTCCACGGCTGGGGAAGCGGCCTCTCGTCGAGGTCTTCCAAGTAGTAGGCCCCTGCACCAGCGATGGCTATAACTCTGTACGGTCCCTCCCAGGTTTGAGCAAGCTTCCCTGCAGCTATGTCTCGCATGCTTCCCACGACTTTTCTTAGCACCAGTTCTTCGGCACTGAATTCCCTCCCCTTTACATTTCGGTTGTATCTTTGGGCTAGTTTCTGTTGATACTCGGCGAGCCGTATGGTCGCGGCCTCCCTGCATTCTTCTAGCCAGTCCAAACGCTCCATCATCAGGTCGGCGTTCTGAACGGGGTCAAACCCTGCGACCCGTGCACTGCATAAGCTAACCTCGGTTGGTATCACAGCCTCCGCTCCGTACATTAGAGAGAACGGGGTTTCACCCGTGGATCTTCTGGGGGTCGTACGGTAAGCCCATAATACACTGGGTAGCTCTTCTGCCCATCTTCCTTTTGCCCCGTCCAACCTTCTCTTGAGCCCGTTCAGAATAGTCTTGTTCATTGCCTCGGCTTGACCGTTGCTTTGTGGGTAAGTCGGGGTTGAATACTTGTTCCTGATGTCGAGTTCACTGCAGAAGGTCCGAAAAGCTTTGCTATCGAACTGTAGCCCATTGTCTGTTACTAGCGAATTCGGCACCCCAAACCTTGTGACTATGTTTTTCCATACAAACTTTTTCACGTCAATATCCCGGATATTGGCCAAGGCCTCGGCTTTCGCCCATTTTGTGAAGTAATCTACAGCCACCAATACAAAACGGCGGTTCCCTGTTGCTCGGGGGAATGGTCCGAGGATGTCAAGCCCCCATTGCGCGAATGGCCATGGGCTACTGACGGGATTTAGACGACCTACAGGCTGATGGATCAATGGGGCGTGCTTTTGACACTGTTCGCAGCTCCGAACATATTCAGCGGCATCCTTCTGCATCTGTGGCCACCAAAACCCCTGGGTCATCACTCTGTGTGCTAAAGATCGTCCCCCAACATGGCCGCCACACACTCCCTCATGTAGCTCGGCCAGAAGCTCTCTGACTTTTTCGGGATGTAAGCATAAAAGGTAAGGGCCTGCAAAGGATCTTCGGTACAATTTGTGGTCCGAAGACAGCCAGTACCGAGGAGCCACTCGACGAATCTTATTGGCCTCGTCTTCATTCTCTGGAACTTTATCATCGGCAAGGAAATCTATGATCGGGTTCATCCAACACGGATTGGCCACTGCTACCTTCGCAACCTCTACTCTGACTTGGTCGGGAATACTCTTCACACTAATACTTGGCTCCCTTATAAGTTCTATTGTGACTAGCCTTGGCGTGTCCTTGGTAGCCGATGAGGCTAACGTGGCAAGTGAGTCGGCGTGTTTGTTTTGTGACCGAGCTACCTGGGACACCTTTACTGTTCCGAATTGACCGATAATCTGCTTGTCGTACTTAGATAAGCTTTCATTCGAGAGTCCCGAGCCTCGAAGTCTCCTGTGATCTGATAAACAACCAGCCGAGAGTCCGAGTAAATCTCAACATCTTTTGCGCCCAGATGCAATATGGCCCTCAAACTGGCCAGGAGGGCCTCATACTCGGCTTCATTGTTTGAGGCTTTGAATCCCAATCTGAAGGAGTGTTCCAATCGTATGCCCTCAGGGGTGATTATGACAATACCAGCCCCGGCCCCCATAGCATTTAAAGCGCCGTCCACAAATACCCTCCACGGTCGAATTTCTGCATTACAGATTACCTTGCCGTCGTTCTTGGGTGTGAATTCTGCGATGAAATCTGCGAGAACCTGTCCCTTCACCGAGCTTCTAGGTCGGTATCTTATGTCAAATGATCCCAATTGAGTCCCTCATTTGGTAATTCGGCCTGTGAAGTCTGATCTCTTTAACAGTGACTGTAATGGATACTCAGTGAGGACGAACACCGTATGAGCCTGGAAGTAATGTGGCAACTTCCTAGTGGCGTGCGCCAGGGCTAAAACTAACTTCTCCAGGGGTAGGTACCTTGTCTCGGCATCTACCAAGGTTTTGCTTATGTAATACACTGGCATTTGTACTCCTTGGTCCCTTAGTAACACAGCACTTACGGCATGATTGGTGACTGAGAGGTACATAAACAAATCCTCCCCGGGCTCTGGGGCCGTCAACCTTGGCGCCTTTGCCAAATATTCCTTCAGCTCTCGAAAAGCCTCATCACATCCCTCGTCCCAACGAAACCCCTTCCACTTCTTCAGAAGTTGATAAAACGGCCGGCAGCGATCGGCAAACTTGGAGATGAATCGGTTTAGGGCGGCTAACATTCCAGTGAGCACTTGCACCTCTTTTGGATTGCTTGGAGGTTTGAGGCGGTTCATGGCCTCTATTTGGTCAGGGTTAGCCTCTATTCCCCGAGTAGAGATCAGATAACCCAGGAACTTGCCAGCCCCCACTCCGAAAGTGCACTTCTCGGCATTCAGGCGCAATTTATGCCGCCGTAGTATCTCGAATACTCCCCGGAGGTCTTCCGTATGCTGTGACTCTTTTCTGCTCTTTACCACCATGTCGTCAATATATACTTCAACCGTGCATCCAATTTTTTCTCGGAACATTCTCGTCATCATCCACTGGTACGTGGCTCCGGCGTTCTTCAATCCAAACGGCATGACCTCGTAGTGATAGTTTGCATTTGGGGATATAAATGCTGTCTTTTCTCGATCCTCGGGTGCCAAGGCGATCTGGTGGTAGCCTTGGAAGGCATCCAAGAAGCTCATCCTCGGGTGCTCATACGTGGCGTCTACTAGTTGATCAATCTTGGGCATTGGGAATGGGTCCTTGGGACACGCCCTGTTCAAGTCTGTGAAGTCCACACAAACTCTCCATTTACCGTTCTTCTTCTTCACTACAACAGTGTTTGCTAGCCATCTCGGGAAGAATATTTCTTTTATGACTCCGGCCTCCTTCAGCCGCTGGACCTCCAGGTTTACTGCGTCGACATGTTCCTTTGATACTCTTCTCGGTTTCTGCTTTTTCGGGGGAAATGATGGGTCCACGTTAAGTTTGTGGACAATGAACTCGGGATCTACGCCGGGCACTTCATATGGGTTCCATGCGAAAACATCTACATTCTGCAAAAGGAACAACAACATCTCTACCCTTTCCCGGTCATTCATGCTTGTACCTATCTGGAAATACCTGTCAGTATCTGGAAGAATTCTAACCTTCAATACCTCCTCGGCCACGTCCGCCCCCGTTTCCCCTCGGGGCTTCTGTAATTGCTATGAAGCTTCTTTCTCGGCCTGTTCAGCTTGTCTGAGCTACTCATTTTTCCATTTGACTGCGGCGACAAGACACTGCCTCGCCACTTGTTAGTTTTCCCTCACCTCGGCAACTCCATACTCAGTGGGGAATTTCACTTTCACGTGGAGGGTGGACGGAACAGACTTCATGGCGTGAATCCACGGCCTCCCCAGGATTGCGGTATACGGTGAAAATGATCGGACTACTATGAAGGTAACTATAACTCCCTTGCCTTCCATGTCCATCGGGAGAAAGATTTGTCCCTCGGGAATTACGACTCTCCCGTCAAATGAGACCAGCGGCGTGTCATACTTCGCCAAATCTTGGGTCTTCAATCCGAGCCTTTTGAAGAGGTCCGGGTACATGACGTCAGCCCCGCTCCCTTGGTCGATCATTACCCTCTTCACCAGGAATCCGCCTATCCGGGCCGTCACCACCAAAGCATCATCATGAGGTTGGACCGTTCCTTCCAAATCGTCTTCTCCGAACGAGATGGTCAGCCGTTCTACTTTCTTCTTCTTCTCGGCTGAATCTCCTCCTGTGCAAGCAACTGTTAATACCCTTTTTGCTGCTGCCGTTCCTCTTGGTGCAGCATGGATGACTTCGATTACCCCCAGTGGAGGCGGGAGAGGGTTCCTTCTCTGTTGGACGCCTTGGCCGACTTCTCGGTCAGTGCAGTCTACCACAAACTCTTTCAGGTGCCCTACCTTTACTAGCTGCCCGAGATAATCTTTTAATACCCGACACTGCTCGGTGGTGTGTCCCTTGTCTCTGTGATAAGTGCAGTATAGGTTTTGGTTCCTCCGAGACGGGTTGCCCCCCATTTTGTTTGGCCACCTGAAGAATGACTCGTTCTTGATCCACTCCAAGATTTTGTGCACGGGTTCTTTAAACGCCACATTGACCCCTTCGATTTGCACCTCTGGTTCCTGCATTCTAAACTCTTTCTTGGATCTTGCTGGCACAACGCCTTGCCAAGATCTCCCAATTAGTTGAGCTTTCCCCCTGCTCTGCAGTTGGTCGTCCTCCAGGCGTTTGTACTCCTCTATGCGTCTCATCAGTTGCCTCATATCCTCGGGGGGTCTTTTCTTCAAAGACTCCCGTAATTCAGAGTCTTCGGGGAGCCCCATCCTGAAGGTGCTTGCCGTAATTTTCTCATTCCCTCCACCAATCTCGTTGTAGAGTTTCCAGTATCGGCTGGCATAACTCCGAAGGGTTTCTCCGACCCTCATCTTCATGGAAAGTAATGCGTTAACCGGCTGTTGCACTCGGCTGCATGTCACGAATCTACTGTCGAATTCTTGAATCAGCTCGGCGAGGCTATGTATGGAGCCTTTCCGTAACCCATTGAACCATCTCAGGGCCGTTGAGCCGAGACTAGAGGGGAATACTTTACACATCAATGCATCATTGTGTGCATGCAAAGACATCATGTGGATGTAATGACTGACATGCTCCACGGGGTCTGTCTTCCCCTCGTAGGAATTGAATGGCGGTCGCGTGAATCTACTCGGTATAGGGGCTCGTTCAATCTCATTGAAGAACGGCGATCGGGCAGCCATCCGTAAGGCTCGGCTCATGGCGTCCATGGCGGCATTATGGTGCTGCCGTTCCTCCGGCGATTCTGAACCTCGGTCACCGTATCCATGCAACCGTGAACGGTCCCACTGATGACGTGTCTCCCGGGAGTGCCGGTGTGACTCTTGAGAGCGTGATCGGTCTCGGAATCGTTGCGTACCAGATCGGCTGGAGCCCTCCTCGCCCCGATTTCTCCTTTGCTGGGGGTTGTGATTCCTTTCTTGGCACCGACCCCTTGCTTCCAGCTCCAAATCCATTACCAATCTGCGCAACCGCTCCAGCTCTCGGTCTTTATCATCATACTGTCGATGCGCCGAGACGCCTGAAACCGTTCGGTGTGTCTGAGCCGACCTTTCTCCCAATCCGGACCTTTCCTCTCCCCTGGGGTGCTCCTTATCCTCCCGCCGTTTCTGCCTTCTCTCCCTCCACGTCGATCCACGAGAAGATCCTATGGAACTACTCGGCGCACGCCCTTCTGAACGCTCCTCGGATATTTCCCTTATTTGAGTCTCCTTCGAACCACAGTTTCGTAGGAGAGCCCCACGGTGGGCGCCAATTGTGGGAACCAAGGGTGAGACTGTTGGGCCTTAACTCACTTGGACTCACAATTTATTTGTAGTGCGCTTGAGGATTTCCTACTCTGGGTCGTTCTCGGCAGAGAGACTCAAAGCAACACTTAGTTTCTTCTTCTCACTTGACTGTTTTCTCTCTATTTTTCTGAACCCCTTCTTCCTCCCAAACTTCTGCTATTTATAGCCAAGGTTAGTGGGGAGATTACGATTTCAGCCTCTGTTAGTGCTATCGAAGGTCCAATATTATCTGATTTAAGTGGATTTTTAGGTGAGAGTGGGGTGCAACGATTATGGCCTTGGAACTTGGTTCTAGCTTAGCCGATAGTGCTCGGTAATGCAGTTTACCGAGCATATCATGATTTACCCGGACACGGTTAATACGCTTGTTCGGGAAAACTTACGCTGAGCACTTATCAGAATCCGAGGCCCAAAATTAGTTTTTACGCTAAGGCAGACCCAAGAAGGGCTTAGGGCAATGGGGCTGTTCCTGTTGGGCCTGGGCCCAAGGGCCTATATGGGTCTTGGGATCTCGGTGCCGTACACATCTCTAATAAAAAGATATTGAACAAGGTTATAGACTCAGACTACGACCAATTTTGTAGCTAAACTTTGTCCCAATATAAATACAATATATTATTTTAACACATAAAATAATATAAACACAATATTATGGTATCTTTTAACAAATAGATACCATTTTTATATTCTTTGTATTAATTTACCCTTTAACTTATTTATCACTTTTTAATTGAAAAACTTTTGTATTCATATTTTGGCTTTGTACAAAGATTGTTTTGCCTTCTACTTAAGATTTTTAGCTGTGAACCTATTTAATTTTTAAAAATGATATTACTTCATTCATGACTTACCAGTTACCACCCAATATTATGAAAAATGTTATAAAAAATGTCATGTCTCTTTTGTTCTCTAATGAATTTTCCCATTAAAAAAAAAAAAAAGTCTGGTTAACAGGATGACCTTGGGGCATTTGTTGATAGATCATTTTTGAAAAGTTTTTATACCACTTTCACGGGAAATATATAAAAATGGTAAAAAAAACAGTTATTGTTCATTTTCTCATAAAAAATTTCTAAAAATAATTCTTAGATCAATACCTTTAGGGTGTTCATTAACTTTTCTTATATAATAATAATAATAATAATAATAATAATAATAATAAAAGGTCTGATTAACGAGTATTTTTAGAGCATTTGTTAATTGATTATTTTAGAAAATTTTAAATATTACTTTTATGAAAATATAAAAAAGAGTAAAAAAATCAATTATTTTTCTTTTATCATAAAAATTTTAAAAAATATTTTCTTAAATCAATAATCTTAAAAATAAAACATGGAAAAGATTAAAATAAAAAGTGGGAGCAAATAAAGTTGGGTTTGATATCATTTGATTCAAGAAAAAAAGAAACATTCCTCCTTGTTTCAGGAAAATGGAGAGAGAAAGGCTGAAACATTCTGAAGAGGAAGAAGACACTTTATCGCGCAGTACCAAGAAATTTAAGGAGAGTCATCAATCTATGGGGGAGAGGAATGAAAACCACATGGCAAGGATGGGAAGTTACAGAGACAAACTTGTGGGTTCTATTCCTGGAGCCATTGAAAAAGCCTTTGGTTTTGATAGTGCTATGCAGGAAGATGTGGAATCCGATGAAGAAGATGAGAATACTCATGATGAAAACATCAAACTGTGTTTTTCCAGAGAAGAAAAAACTCGCATGCGAGCACCATGGTACCAAACTCTCATAATCAAACCGTTTGGGAGAAAGATAGCTTACCCATTCCTGGTTTCGAAACTTAGGAGCATGTGGAACTTGAAAGGAGGTATGGAGTGCATTGATTTGGGGTTTGATTTTTTCCTTACTAAGTTTGAGCTCAAAGAGGATGTTGATAGCATACTCAAGGGAGGTCCGTGGTTTATAGGACAAAATTTCTTAGCCATTAGGCAGTGGGAACCAGAATTCAAAGCATCCACAGCAACTTTTTCTTCAGTTGCTATGTGGGTCAGATTTCTTGAATTACCAATTGAGTTTTATGAGCATAATGCTTTACTTAAAATTGGTAGAGCTATTGGCCCCGTACTCCGTATTGATGCACACATTGCTAATGGAGCTAGAGGACGTTTTGCACGCATGTGTATTCAAGTTAAGCTTGATAAACCCCTTATCCGAAGCATCTTCTTGGGCAAGCCGAAACAAATCATTCATTATGAAGGGGTGGAGTCATTGTGCTTTGAGTGTGGTCGAATTGGACACAAAAGAGAGGCATGCCCATTCACAGTCCGTGAACCCACCAGTGATGTACAAGCTGAACAGAGCATGGAAGCCACACCTAAGGAAGCAGAGAAACCAGCAGAAAAAAGTTATGATGAATTTGGAGAGTGGATGATTGTGACTAGACGCAAGCCACTGAGCAAGGCACGTGACAAGCCTAGCAAAGTTAGCTTGAGTCAATCTGATGAGTCTGCTCAATCCTTGCATGATAAGACTCCACCTAGAGCAATGGAGCTGGAAAGGATGGCGGGCAAAAGGAAGGCACCACAAGTTCAGATTATTGTGAAACCTAGAGAAGAGGGGAAGTCCAACAAGTCCCATCAAGATAAATCAATTAATGGAAAGAGTTCCAAACGAAGTGGAACACGTGCTAACCAGAACCAGAAGGCCAAAAGTGCCGTTGGAAGCCAAAGGAAAGATATGGGCCTAACGAAAGATAGTGTATTTGTCTTTGGGTCTAGTGCAGGCCCTTCGAAAGTTAATGGGCCAAGCCAAGGCCCATGGCTTTTAAATAAACCAACTGACTCAATTAAGGGGTTAATAACAAAAGCTGAAGGTGCTCACAGTAGCACATTAAGAAACGGGAACAATGGAGAAAACAGGGAGCTGGACAATATTTTACAAGGGCAAAATAATTCCGATTGGAGATCAAACAATCCAATGGATCAGGCAGGACCCAACGGAGGTGTGGGGGTGGTTCAATCTGGAGTTGATGTTAGTGTGGAAGAACATGTTCCCGTTAACCAAGGAGAGCAGAGGTCTGGGTTATCTTCCCCTGAAGAGCAAAGCTTAGGAGAACACGCCAAATCCATAGTGGCGTTTTCTAACGGACAGGGTAGTGGTGCATGCCCCTCCAACAGCAAACTCAAGCTCATCAAAGACAATTTCAGAGATGCAAAGCTTGGAAAAATTTCAATCGGAGGCAGAAAAGGAATGGGTGAAGCCGGTGATCACGGAGAGGAAGATTCTTCAGAATTAACCTGTGGAATGCTCTATGAAGGGGAATTTGCACGGGGTGAAGATGATACAGTTCGCGGAGGCAGAGATCAATGGCACTATCCTCATCAGAGTAACTCAAGATATGATGGGGGTTCTCAACCATTTGGTGACTCTGTTTCGTGAGAAATTGGTGAGGAAGCCAAAGATGATGGCGGCATGGAGGTTGAGAGACACTGAGGACTCCTTATCAGCGGTGTGCCTTGATCCCTCTATTTCCCCATTTAAAATCATGAATATATTAATTTGGAATTGTAGGGGTGCTATGAAACCCCAATTCAGAAAAATAGTGATGGATTTAGTGGAGTGGCACAGTCCTATTCTCATGGTTATTACTGAAACCAGGATGAGTGGAGCAAGGGCTATAGAGATGATTGAGACACTGCCTTTTGATGGGGTGGAAGTGACAGATACAATTGGTTTTGCTAGGGGTATCTGTTTGCTCTGGAGGGCTGATTTGGTGCAAGTAGATGTGCTGGCAGCAACGAAGCAGGAGATTCATGCCATCATCGGGGTAAGATCTCAAACCCTAAGCTGGATTATTAGTGCCATTTATGCTAGTCCTAGGTTTGCAGAGAGATGCATGCTTTGGGAAAACCTTAAATTGATGGCTAATTTACATGATCTTCCTTGGTCTCTTATGGGAGATTTTAATGAGGTTATCTCTGAAGGGGAAAAATCTGGGGGCAATCCTATCTGTTAAAGAAGAGTGAGAGCCATTCTTGACTGTATGAATGAGTGCCAAATGATGGACTTAGGCTTTTCAAGGCCCAAATTTACCTGGACAAATAAGAGAGAATTAGGGGGGCCTTATCTAGTGCAGGCTTAATAGGTGTTGGGCCAACCCTAGTTGGAAAAACTCTTTTCCTGAGGCCAATGTGACTCATTTGGCTAGAGTGAACTCGGACCACTGCCCACTCCTGTTAAATTTATATCCTAATCTTGTGTCAAATTCTAACAGACGTTTTAGGTTCCAATCCATGTGGCTTAGTCACAAGGATTTCCTTGCCATTGTTAGGGATTCATGGGAAGGGAGAGAAGAAGATTTACCTGGTGCTGTTACCAAATTCACTCAGAAGGCCCAAATCTGGAATAAAGAAGTTTTTCAGAATATTTTTGTGAGGAAAAGGCAGATTATGGCTAGGCTGCTTGGTACTCAGAGAGCCCTTGCCAACAACCCTAATAATTTTCTTATTAATCTGCAAGATCAGCTTTCTGAGGAGTATAATGTGATACTTCAGATTGAGGAGGACTCTGGGCAATGAAGTCTAGGGTCAATTGGACCATTTTTGGGGAAAGAAATACAGCTTATTTTCACATGACTACCATTACTAGAAGAAGTAAGAATAGAATTACCAGCATTTTGAATGATGAGGGAGTTTGGAACCACAATGTAGAGGAAGTTAAAGAGATATTTATTAAATATTTTGAAAAGCTTTATCAAACTGATCAGGTTGCTTGCCCAATGATCCAAAACTGGGATACGAATTGGTGTTTGAGGCTAAGTGAAGCTGATGCTAACTCCTTGGCTTTAATGCCATCTGATAATGAGATATGGGAAGCCCTTAAATCCATGAAGCCATATAAAGCCCCTGGTAGTGATGGTATGCATGCAGGCTTCTTCCAGAGGTTTTGGCTTGTGGTTGGAAGTTCAGTGAAGAGTGAAGTCAAAAGTATTTTTGCTAACCAGAGGGTGCCTGATTATCTTAATCAAACTCTAGTTGCTCTTATTCCTAAGCAACTGGGTCCAGAGAAAGTGAGTCAATATAGGCCAATAAGCTTATGTAACACAGTTTATAAAATTGTCTCAAAAGTTCTTGTGCAAAGAATCAGACCCTTGCTTCCAAACCTTATCTCTCCCATGCAAGCTGCTTTCCTTAAAGGAAGAAAAGGGTTAGATAATGTGATCATTGCTCAAGAATTGGTTCATTCAATTGGGAAGAGTAAAGGCAAAGAGGGATATATGGTGATAAAGATAGACTTGGAGAAAGCATATGACCGGTTAGAGTGGAGTTTCATTAGGTTGGTGCTTACACACTTTGGATTCCCAAACAATATTATCCAACTTATCATTAGCTGTGTTTCATCTACCTCAACATCCCTCCTTTTCAATGGAAGCAAACTCCCTGCCTTCTACCCTTCAAGAGGGATCAGACAAGGTGATCCCATATCACCTTATTTGTTCATTCTATGCATGGAATTTCTTGGGGCTCAGATAACAAGGATGTGTGAGGAAAAGAGATGGGACATGATAAAAGCTTCTATGAGGGGGCCTAGCTTTTCCCATGTGTTCTTTGCAGATGATATAATGTTGTTTGCTAAAGCTAATACGAAGAATTGTGAAGCTATTTTGGAAGTTTTTGGCACTTTTTGCAGTATGGCTGGGTAGAAGATTAACTATGAGAAATCTAGAGTCTTTTTCTCACCAAATGTCATTGCTAGAAGAAAAAGAGGTGTTTGTAGAAGGCTAGGAATTATGGCTATCAGTAATCTTGGAAGATATTTGGGTTTCCCCATTATTCACAAAGGCAGGGTGGGTAGGGCATTCAATTTTATTCTGGATAAAGTCCAAAGCAAGCTTGCTGGTTGGAAAACTAAGCTTTTGTCAAGAGCTGGTAGACTTGTACTTGTTAAATCTGCGGTGGCTCCTATTGCAGATTATTACATGCAATGCCATAGCATTCCTATTAAAGTTTGTGATTCTATCGATAAGTTGACAAGGGACTTCATTTGGGGATCAACGGAGGAGAAGAGGAGGATGCACATGGTTAAGTGGAGCACCATTACTTTGCCTAAAGAGCTTGGTGGATTGGGGTTATGTTCTATGAAGTATAGAAACCAAGCTATGCTAGCTAAGTTATGTTGGAGGCTTGCTCATGAGGAAGGGATGCCATGGGCAAGAATGCTTCAAGCTAAATATTTGTGTTCTAGCAGGATGACTGAGGAAGGAAGGAAGCTGCCTTGCTCTTGGATCTGGGCAGCCTGCAAAAAGGGGGGACCAATTTATGTGAAAGGCCTAAAGTGGACAGTGAAGAATGGTGATTTAGTTAATATGTGGATGGAATTTTGGCTTCCTAAAGGGAGGTTAAGAGAACTCATTGAAGGACCTCTTTCTAGGGGGGAGGCTGAACTTACAGTTAAGCAATGTTTTGATGAGAACAATACTTGGATTCCATCTAGCATATCATTTGATCTTCCTGAAAGTATCTTCAATACTATTCTAGCCACTCCCTTCTCTTTTGACCCCCACTCAGTTGATGAGCTTATGTGGGCTTTCTCAAAGAATGGGTTTTTTTTTTTTCCCCTAAAATTAGCCTATCTCATTGCTAGGGGATTAAACCCCTTGAACCTAAACACTATGTCATTCAATTGGGTGTGGAAGAGTGAAATTCCTCCTAAGGTTCAGTTCTTCCTGTGGCTTTGTTTACATGGTAGTCTACCCACGGCTGAAGTTTTAGGTTCAAGGGGTTTAATTCTTGATCCAGTGTGTAAGATTTGTAACAGGGAGAATGAATCTATTGAGCACCTTTTCAAGGGTTGTGACTTTGCCCACAATTTTTGGCAGCAACTACAAGCTCCAATTTGCACTAGGAACTCATTTGGCCTCCCCTTTAAAGAATGGTTGGAAACTAATTGCAAAGACCCTATGAATGCCTCTGTAAAAGTCATACCTTGGAGGATTATCTTTCCTTTAGGGCTGTGGCAGCTGTGGCTGCATAGAAATAATTTTATTTTTACAACAGGAACTGTAGATAATTAGTGTTGGAAAAAATGCTTGAGGTATAACACTGAATTTTTTGCTATTGGGCTGCAAGCTAGGAGCAAGCCGGCCAAATCTATCATTCCAGTGGGATGGGAGAAGCCTCCGTGGGGTTGGTTGAAGCTGAATTCTGATGGTTCAGCCTTAAATAATCTCGGAAAGGCAGGTGGAGGAGGCTTGTTACGTGATCATGAAGGTAATTGGGTGAAGGGATATGTTAGAGGCATCGGGTACACCAACAGCTTCATGGCTGAACTATGGGCATTAAGAGATGGATTGAATATAGCTAGGGAGATGGCTGTGAGCAACCTTATCATTGAGTTAGATGCGTTGAGCATTGTTTTGCTTATGAACAATGAAGCTGAAAATATCATGATGGAACCTTTACTCTCTAATTGCAGGAGCCTCTTGAAGCAAATCCCAAACAAGCGTGTGCTTCATGTCTACCGTGAAGCTAATTAATGTGCAGATGCTTTGGCAAAGCTTGGAGCACAAACCGGCTCTAATTTTGTAGTTTTTTGTAACCCACCGCCTGTGGTGGGAAGTTTTTGATAAAACTAACATGTTTTGTAATAGACTTGTTAATTCTTAGTTAATATTATATCATGGTTTACCCAAAAAAAAAAGATATCATCTGATTCTGTGCTGACTTATGGATTATTGGACACCCCCACTTATTATTGTGAAACCTAAAAACAGGATAACAATCCCAACATGTCGGCAAGTTTAAAAACCGTGTACGTGTCAGGCAGCGAGAGTTTTTGAGATAAAGACTAAAAGAGACGCTTCTTTTCGACTTTTTGAAAATTGGTATGCTTCTTTATGAACATGAATCGTGATAAGTAGACAGATGGCCTACCACTGCTTTATTTTATGACAAGCGTCAGAAAGAAGCGCGTAATTTTTTTTTTTCTTTTTTAATTTTTATTATGGTTTTTTGTGGCTCTCATAAAAAAAATTAGTGTCAACTAGGCCGGCCTCATTCATGCCGTGGCCCACGGTTTTATCTACATCTCATTATCATATCTTCTTCTCCAAAAAAAATCTAGAAATATCTCTACCCAAAAACTACACTTTTTCTCTCTTTTTATTATTTTTTAATTCCAATATTATCCTTTCATATTTTTACTTTTTTTTTTTTTGGGTATTGTACCCGTCCAAGTTTTTTTAAATATTACCCTGGTTTTTTTTTTTTTTTTTTTTTCATGGAATTTCTACTTTGTAGTGTGTCTTTTGTGTTATCTTAGTCATGTCCTCTCTTTGTTTGTTTCTTAAAAAAAAAAAAAAAAAAAAATTTACTAATTTCAAAATTAATATTATTGAAGTAAAAAGTAACAATTTTTTTTTCTCATTCTCTCATGTAAAGAGGTTTAGATTGGCATAATCAAAGAATGACAATTTGGTGTGTTCAAATTAGAGATGTCATGTTCTTGTCCCAAAATTATGTCTCATATTAGCATGCTCTTATGGCATTTATACAAACGGAATTATGTCTCACACTTATTTTGGTAATATATGCATATATATATATGAAAAATATTTAAAATTCATTTCTAACATATTTTCCATAAATAAAAGAAAAGAGAAGTGGCTTTGTATTAAATAAAAGAAAGTACACGTGTCACATGGAAGACTTTTATCTAAATTTTTCTACACAAAATATTAGAGAGATTTTTACCTACATGAGTTAAATGAAAAAGAAAAAGAAATAGAGATCTTCTTCTGTATGTGAGAGATCTTGAAAGATGTCTCCAATCTCTAAGAGGAGAACCTTAAATTTGGAGAGAATTTTGAAGAATAGAGCCTACTAAAAAATATGATCTAAGGAATGTCAGATTTTTAGTAAAGTTTTAAGGGTTTCATGTCAGATTTTTAGTAAAGTTTCAAAGGTCTCTTCAAAATAAGGGGAAATTAAAGGTGCTGAACAATGAATGTTCCTCTCTATATAATGACTTAAAAATTAAGCAATAATAGCTTAAAAATTCAGCAAAATATGTAGTGGGAAAGTCCTAAAAAATGGGATTTGGATAATTTAAATAGCTGAAGGAAATTTCAATTCCCTTCAATTTTGACAAAAATAACCTAGTCCAAATTCGGATGTTTACTATGCCAAAATCGTGTGAGTTTGAAAACTTCTACTTGATTAGCGTGTTTTTAAAGTTATTTTTAAGCCTAAAACTGTATTTGGATGAATTTTTAATGTATTTTCATGATAAATTATGTTCCAAAATGATAATTATGCTTCTATAATAATTATCTTAATGATAATTACTTTAAAAAATCACATTATCTGTCCAAATTAAATCTTTATCAGCTTATCTAAATCAATTCCCCACAACATGCTATATTTTCAGATGTATAGCTAACCAACGACAATATATATTTATGTAATTTTAATTAGTGATCACTCAAAATTAATTTTAATTAATTTTGTGTGATGTGCTACATCCAATCGAATGCTTGATAACCATTAAAATTTAATCTTCCGATATCTTTTTGATTGACTGTCAGATTGAGAAACCGAACATATCATTGTGATCGTTGAATCCTCAAAATCAATTTTATGACATGTGATGAATGAGTTAGTGACTAAAATACAACCATGTTTTTGAGTATATGAAATAACCATCATTCACTCTTCTAAGGTTAAATTATGAATGCAAGATAGGGTGTCTAAAATTAAGAGGATGACTCAACAACTGTGGAGGAGAAGATCTAATGAAAGGAGATGCAATGACCTTGTTGGAGAGAGAGAGAGAGAGAGAGAGAGAGAGAGAGAGGGGAAGAAGAAGAAGAAGAAGAAATTATGAGGAAAAAAAATGCATAAGCTACCATGCCTCCTAAATTTGGATTAAACTCGATAGTATAATCTTATTTTGCCTAATGGGTACATAAAAATGTTGGGATTCATTAGGAAAATTTTGGGTTTTATGCCATTTTAGCACATCTAAATTTGAATGCTCGTTTGACTTTGACTTTTTATTTTTTTTCAAACAAACATTATCCTATAGTTAGCCTAACCATAGTTAGAAAAGTTTTGGGCTAAAATGCAAAACCCAATTTCTATCTTTACTTTCGTTCATTTCAATTCTTTAAATTTCAAATTTATTTCATTGTGACTTTTTCCTCAATTTTTGTTAAACGTTATGATTAATTGTCTAATTGTTTTTCATCAAAAATGTTAAATTAAAAAAAAATCAAATAATGGTTGAAAAATATTTTTTGGAACTTTTTTTTATAAAACTTTTTAATGAAAGTTGACTAAAAGCCTTAATTAAATAATTTTAAAAATTAAATGACTGAAATGAATTTCGGTAAGTTTATACATTTTTAGGTTTTTTATTTTATTTTATTTTTTATTTAGCTTTCAAATAAGGTGGCATATTTTAGACCTTTGATTTATTTATGCGGACACTTTTCATTTTCACATTAAACGGGGAGATCCAAAATTATATTGGGGAGCGTGCTGTTAGAGATAAGAGTCGACGTGTACACGGAAGGTGGGTAACAATGTAATTTCAAAAAGCCAAACACGGGTTGTACTGGAAGCCACTACTTGAATGCTTATATATAGAGAGGAAGGAAGGCTGTGTATTCTTCAGATAAAGATCATCTAGAAAAGAAAGATATAATAGCAACAAGAAGAAACAATGGCAGGAATTATGCACAAGATCGAAGAAACCCTTCACATCGGAGGAGGAGGCCAAAAGAAAGAAGAGCAGCAAAAGGGAGAACAACACCATGTAGTAGCAGGAAGTGATCAGCACAAGGGAGATCAGCAGCACTACGGTGGTGAGCACAAGCCTGAACACAAGGAAGGGGCTGTAGATAAAATCAAGGACAAGATCCATGGTGAGGGCCAGGGCAAGCCAGAGGAGGGGAAGAAGAAGAAGAAGAAGGAGAAGAAACATGATGGCCACGACAGCAGCAGCAGCGACAGTGATTAGATCACTTTGCTCATGAAACATCGATATTATGTCATCCAGATCTAATCTTTTTAGTTATTTTATTTATGTACCAGAAATATGAGGTTTTATACAAGTACGTACGTAACAAACATTTGTGTGAGACGTGCTACCTAGATCATCCGATCGTTAAACTTTGTGTGAGTTTTATTTTGTTGAAAAATCCGTGCGATTTTATATATATAAGTATAAATAAATTTGTGATCTCTTTTTTTGGTTATATTTGAAATTTTTCTTTATGACTTTATATACCCTTGAATAATTTTTAGATCTGTTGCTTCAGTTAGTTCCGGTAAAATTGCTGTTGGTTGAATTTGAATTAATGGTTGAATCTGAACCGATGATAAATATAGCAGAGGCCAAAGGTTGAAATACTCTTTAAAAAAAAAAAAAAAAAAAAAAAAAGTTATCACCAAGCTAACAGACACAGAGGCTGTAAACTCTTTAAAAAAAAAAAAAATTCTGGATCTTCGTACTTATAATATAATTTTATATATGATATATATATATTTTTGGTAGTTTATATATGTGATCTGATATCATAATTTATGGGGATATTTTCTTTGAGTCTTTTGGGTTAATATTGTAAAATTCAAAGTTTATTTGCGTTATACCAACTGTTCAAAGATAATTGGGAATCTGAGGAGAGAGACTGAATTTCGGCAATGACATTGTCGAAATTCAGTCAAAAAGTAGGAGAGAGAATGACGAAAGAGGAGAGAGAAAATCTTTGAATTTCGGCAATGGCATTGCCGAAATTTTACTGCCCAATTTTTCCAGTCCTGTGCGTTCGAGTGTGCCCGAATGTGGAGTGCTCTTAAAATAAAAAAAAGCAATGACGGCAATGTCATTGTCGAAATAGGGGAATAAATTTTTTTTTTTAACAATTGTGATAATGACATTGCCGAAAATGAAAAAAAAAAAAATGGTTTTGAAATCTCTAGAAGAGTAAAAAACAGATTTCATGTCCATAATATTTTTACAATAAATCACATATAATTAGTTATTATTAGTTAAAAAAATTGGTGACAACTAATTGTGGTAATGGCATTGTCGAAATAGGAAAAAAAAATTGTGGCAATATCATTGCCGAAATAGTGAAAAAAATAAAAATGACAAACGACTTGAAACAATTACATTGCCGAAATAGGGAGAAAAAAATTGGAAATACCATTGCCCAAAAAATATTTTCCCCTATTTCGGCAACATTACCGTAAATGGAAAAAAGAAAAAAAAGAAAACGGCAATGGGATTGCCGAAATAGGGGGGAAAAATTTTTCCCCCTATTTCGGCAATACCGTTGCCGTAATTGTGAAAAAAAAAAAAAAAAAAAGAGAAAAGAAAAGAAGAAAACGGCAATGGGATTGCCGAAATAGGGGGGAAATTTTTTTTTTCCTATTTCGGCAATGCCATTGCCACAATTAGTTGTCACCAATTTTTTTAACTAATAATAACTAATTATATGTGATTTATTGTAAAAATATTGTAGACATGAAATCTGTTTTTTACTCTTCTAGAGATTTCGAAACCACTTTTTTTTTCCATTTTCAGCAATGCCATTATCACAATTGCTAAAAAAAAAAATTATTCCCCTATTTCGACAATGACATTGCTGTCATTGCTATTTTTTATTTTAAGAGCACTCCACACTCGGGCACACTCAGACGCACAGGACTGGGAAAATTGGGCAATGGAATTTCGGCAATACCATTGCCGAAATTCAAAGATTTTCTCTCTCCTCTTTCTTCATTCTCTCTCCTACTTTTTGGCTGAATTTCGGCAATTCCATTGCTGAAATTCAGTCTCTCTCCTCATATTCCCAATTATCTTTAAACAGTTGGTATAACGCAAATAAACTTTGAATTTTATAATATTAACCCAAAAGACTCATTTTCTTTGGCATTTTTAGAAATCAGGATGGATTAATTAACCTTGATTTGTCTTCTCAAAAAAAAACTTTCATTAATCTTTATCTTGGTTCTTTTATTTTTTTTATTTTTCATTTCTCCTGACCCTGTGGTTTGTCTACTTTCGATAAAATCTAATTTGGTAAAGTATTCTATCGGTGGTGTTGCAGGTGTACGGTACTGGGTCATTGAAAGAGCAATGCATCGAGCAATTATAAGATTCACATTATGAATAAGTAATACAATCTATAATTTTATTAAAAAATTTTCACATAAAATTGTTAGTTAGAAAATATTTTTAAACAGAAATTAATTATTGACTCGGTAATTTTAAACAAGTGAAAGTTTTTTAGTGGAATGGTGGATAAGTGACGTGGTTTATCATTCTACTAAAAATTCACTTTGATAGAAATTTGTTTTAAACATAAATTAATTATTGACTCGGTGGAAAATTTTTAGTAAAATATTAGATAAATGATGTGGTCCATGAAAAGACTATAATTTCTCTAATCTAACTATGATCTTTTTACTAAAAACTTGAGAGGAATTAAAAAAACCCAAAAAAAAAAAAAAAAAAAAAAAGCTTTAAATCATTTGCCTTTGTGTGTGTAGTAGCTAGCTAGCTAGCTAGCTCTACTTACGACTTACGTACGAGTGATGTTATATGTAGGGCAAGCTCTGAATTAATGTAACACCCGTATTTACAATATGGGGCTATGGCATGATAATAAGGATGACAATACAATGTTTATCTTTTGGTGACTAAACTATATGTTTTATTATTTGAGCAAAATATATATGAATGTTCTCTTTTGCCCAATGGCTCTTTTTCTCTTAACAATATGAGTTATTTACTAACTAAATTAAGGAGCTTGGGTATGGTAAGTGTGCATGATTTATTAGCAGAGTTCTACATTCCATACTCTATATATTTCATTCTACGATTCCGACCAACCACCACCATTAACAACCCACACTACCTTCTATCCAAACCGGATCACCAGATCATGTCTCACACACACATGTAGAAATCCATCAATTGGTTAGAACACAAGTCGATAATAGCCCAAGTTGAAAACTTACCCAATTAGATATTCATGGACGAGAATTAGCCATGAGGCCCGCCTAAGGCCTATATTTGATTTTTATGATTCATTTTCAAGGGGAAAGCAATGTACATTTGTATTTACGGTTCGGATTAGGTCAAGTGTTTAGTGATATTGGACTCGTTGGGATTGTGACACGTGTTTACTTTTAGACAGTGTCATCATCTGACTAGGTTCAGTGTACTGGAAGCATGAGACCCAAACCTTCCCCTAATTACGCTCCATATATTAGAAAAGTTTGAAATGGTGTCATTCAAATTTGATTTTAAACCCATTATCTACAGTACACCCATGCAGGGGCCACCCATGGGTTCTAAACTCAAAAAGTATAATAATATAAATCTTAAGATTAAATGGATGTACAAGTTCAGAGAACTTTGAATCACTTTCTTCTCAACAAAACATGACTTACATTCTCCGATCTTTGGGATAGTAACCATTATCCTCCCCAAAAAAAAAAAAAAACTTTTATTTTAGCCAATTTAAGGCATTTGTTAGCCTTATTTGTAGTCACTAACGTCACTTACGTGACACATATGTGCACATAAATTAACAAAACCAAAATCGAGAGAAAAACTAGAGCCTAACTGTGATGCTCCAATTTGATTGATTGTGTGATGTGTGTGGGTGTGTGATGAGTCCCACATCGGGTATTTACTGGGTTAAACTGGGCTTTATTAACAACTACAGGGAGCTTCAATTGTGACTAGTTCTTTTGAGGTATATCACAGATGTGGCTAGCACTTTTCCTTGGGTCGTTACATATGGTATTAGAGCCGGCTCGGTAACCCCGTGTGGGCTCAGAGACATTACCCCACAAAGTGGGCTCTAACGAGGACGTTAGGGATTAAGTAGAGGAGATTGTGATGCCCCAATTTGATTGATTGTGTGATGTGTGTGGGTGTGTGATGAGTCCCACATTGGGTATTTACTGGGTTAAACTGGGCTTTATTAACAACTATATGGAGTTTCAATTGTGATTAGTCCTTTTGAGGTATAGTGCAGATGTGGTTAGCGTTTTTTCTTGGGTCGTTACACTAACAATCAGTTTATATGATACAAAGAGAATCAAAAAGGAGAGCGAGGCCACTAGATTTCGTGGGCTTGCCTTTGTTTGTAGTTTCCAACACAGATCTCGCCATTCTTGGGTTCTGCCTCTGTTCATGGGTTCCATACGTTCCCCTCCCTTTCTCTATTTCACTCTATGGGTTGAGTTTAGGTTTACACCTGATGTAACTACAAGTAATGTTACACCACCTAATAACTTGTTATAAAATTTATATTTTGAAAATCTCATTGCTGAATTACATGTTCTTTATGTTTTTAACACTTATGCAAATTTTCATGTCAATTAGATGTTATTTTATCACTTGATCCATAAACTCATCTTTTATGCATTATTTTAAACTACAAAAACTTGAATTTAAAAAATTGATCGATGACATTGTTATTGATCTTTGATCACATGGAGAACATACAAAAATAATGTGATCTAATAGTAAATTTTCAAAATTCACATTCAATATATATATATATATATATATATAAAAGTTCGGTGTTGTGACAATATACTACTTTGATAATTTGATTGATTTTAAAGTTTCTTTTTGTTAATCTTATATGGCGTAAAAAATATTTATTTGCCTCAATAATGTTCTGTTTGGTTGCTGCGAAACTAGAAGGAAAAATAAATAAAAAAAAACTAAATTCTGATGCTAATAATTTCATTGTTTGGCACTCCAAATAATATGAATGTATTTCCCTACCTTAGTTGAGCTTTAAAAAAAAAAAAAAAAAAAAAAGGACTACTTTTCTTAAAATTTTCAACCAAACCAAGAGTAAAGTCAGTTATATTCCCTTATTTACTTTAATTTGAGAAATTCAGCATTTTTTTTTCCTGCGCGGGGGGGGGGGGGGGGATGATAGATCAACAGAGCATCAATTGCTTTATGTTATAGTAGGACATTAGAATGTCATGTAGTAGAGAACGATTTACAAGATAGGTAGATTATTAACAGAACATTTGGGCTAAATAGCAGGAAACAAACCTTTATATGACTGGCATTTGTCATGGGAAAATCATTGATCCCCGAAGGACACATAAATGACTACAAAAAAGCATAGAAAACTATATCAGATGACCTCCAATATCATACCTATTAGACAAAAGAAAAGTAGTTTCTTTAGCTGTTGCTTTTTAATTCTTGGCTTCTTGCTCTTTTGTTTGGGTTAAAAGAACCTGCAAAATGCAATTCTACAGCCTACACAGCTGCAAAATTTTCTCTTGCCTCTAACCACTCTTGTTTTTTCATTAATGGTAAGCTTTCCCCTACCTTAATGGCAATCTGTAAGGTTGATTCTAGTTCTTTTCCTTCTCATCAATGCATTGAAGTTTTTCAAAAAATAAATAAAAAAATAAAAAAGACAAAAGAAAAGTTGGAGTCATGATGGCCTAGATAGACACTATACACATACTTTACAATGCTGTTGTATTTTATTGAAGTCACTGGGGCTCTAAACAATAGTTTAAGAAATATCAAAACAAAAAACTCTTCTTCCCAAGAAATGAGTGAGTCCGCCGTTAGGTCTAGAGAAGAAGATGATGAACTACAAAGGAGCACGAAGAAAGTTAAAGAAAATAGTCACGACAGAGGGCCATCAGAGCAACTCCCTCCTAGTTTGGGGGGAGAAGGGAGTTCATACAAAGAGAAACTAATCGGAGATATCCCTGGTGCCTTTGAACAAGCTTTTGACTTTGATAATGTTATGGAGACCAAAGCAAAGTCCGATAACGAAGAAGAGGCAGAGTTGCTTCCAGGGGAGGTGGTGGTAAAAATTTTTGGTGATAGGAAAGCCAAGATCCATGCTGCCTGGAATAACGCTCTTATCGTTAAGGTTTTCAAGAAAACGGTTGGTTATCACAATCTCGTCTCGAAACTGACTAGATTGTGGAAGCCAATGGGTAAGATGGATTGTATTTCCCTCGGACGGGATTTTTTCTTCATTCGGTTTACCTTAAATGATGACCACTCTAAGGTGCTAAGGAATGGGCCATGGTTTGTTGGTGGACACTATTTCTCCATTAGGCGATGGGAACCTAAATTTATACCTTCGGCAGCGAACCTTTCAGCATTTGCGGTTTGGATTCATTTGCCGGATTTGACACGCATACGGCGTCGAAATCCAGGGGGAAGTTTGTGAGGTTGTGTGTTCAAGTGAACTTGGATGAACCATTAGTTAATCTGATATGTGTTGGTGGGATTAGACAGAAGGTGAAATATGAAGGCCTTGGCTCTCTCTGCTTCTCTTGTGGCAGAGTGGGGCATATAGCCGAGGGCTGCCCTTACAAAGTTCAACATTCGGTTAATGCCGATAATGTCACGCGACAGAGGAATCTTTGGTTTAGGTAACGATAGAAACAAAAGTAGGACAAGACGAGAGCTCCTTTGGTCCCTTCTTGTTGCATGAAAAAGGAAGCCTGGGAAGAAAAGGAGCTGACCAACAACCCCAAGGTCTCTCACCCAAAGCCCAACTAGGCCCACTAGTGTGGTGTACTCCCTAACGGGCCCCCCCTTTCTAGGCCTGGATATAGAAAAAAGACCTCTGACTAACTTTACCGTGTCAGTTGATGGAGCTGTGGGTACTGAAGTAGTCAAATTATCTCAAAAGCCTAACCAACCCAAACCAAAGGCTTGCATTCCTAAGGGTAAACAGCTGGGAGGGAGTCAGAAAGCTAAACCAAGTTAGGCAAGGCAATCTGGCTTGAAATTAGCTCGTCAACCACCTGCACCAAAGTGGAAAACCGTGAACTCCAAAAGCCTTGCAACCAACTCCTCGCCGCCGTTTGTGATGAAGAGACATGCCGACCTAAATGCAGAGATGAACTCCGTGGGTTTCAAGTCAGGAGGGTCAAGAATTGAGGGGTCCTAATCGGCGTGCAAGGAAACCGGTCTCCTTGAGAAGGATCATGTAGAGGCAGAGCAACCTGATAGTAGTGAGATGAGGGCTGTTTCACTTGTGAAGATGAACCGTGAGAAGTGCTCCCAACAGTACCAAAAGCCTAATAGAGCTCCACTAGCTGAAATTTCCAAGCATCGAGCTCCTAAAGGGGAAATAATTAGCAGTGAGAGAGAGAGAGAGTTACTTTGAAGATTCCTAAAGAGCTCCTTAAATGTATTGATCCATCTCTTTGTCTGAAAAAAACAGACAAAGAAGATGAGGATGAGAGAGAACCTTTGCTTGAAGATCAAGTTAATTGGAGAGAGGAGTATGGTTCTAGCATGCCAGGGGAAAAGGATTCTGTTGATATGGAAATGCAATCGAAGCAAGTAGGTGATTTTTCCTCTTAATCCTTGCTAAAGCCTTTACTTTTCCTTATTTATTTTATTAATGAATATGTTAATATGGAATTTCCGGGGTGCCCTTAACCCCAAATTTTGTGAAATTGTTAATGAGTTGGTTCACTTACACTCCATTGCAATCATGATTGTTGTTGAGACAAAAGTTAGTGGTGAGAGAGCAAAAAGGATTTCGGAGAAACTAGATTTTGATGGGGAAATTTTTGCAAACTTTATTGGTCTCACTGGAGGTTTGTGGGTTCTATGGGACTCTGGCCAAGTGGGAATTTCAGAGTTAGCTTCCACTAAACAGGAAATTCACGCGGTTGTTTCATCTCTAGCTAACCCCCCATGGCTCCTGTCTGCCATCTATGCTAGCCCACGTTTTGCAGAACGACGTTTTCTCTGGGAAAACTTGGAAGCAGTGGCTAGTCTTCACTCCATACCATAGGTTATAGCAGGGGACTTTAATGAGGTGCTCATGGGGGAGGATAAGTTTGGGGGAAATTCGATTAACATTAATAGAGCCATTCGGTTCCAAGAGTGTCTGGATATTTGCAGAATGATAGATATTGGTTTCTCGGGCCCTTGTTTCACTTGGACCAATTGTCGACCCCTCACTCATTTAGTCTAGGAAAGGATTGATAGAGCATTTGTGAATGCTGAATGGAGCTTTATTTTTCCTAAAGCTGCTGTTTTACACCTTAAGAAGATGCATTTGGACCACTGCCCTATTAAAGTGAGTTTTGAGAACAATAGAGAGTTTCACCCTCCAAGACCATTCTGGTTCCAACTGATTTGGCTATCTCACCCTATGTTCCTGAATGTGGTAAAGGAAGCTTGGAATAACCCCTCCCCTCAACAAGCTTTGGCCACTTTCACCAACAAGGCTAGAAGTTGGAACAATGACCACTTCGATAATCTGTTCCATAGGAAGAAGAGAATCCAAGCTAGACTAAAAGACATTCAAGATAGCTTGTCAATCAGCCCTAATGTTTTTTTGGTGGAGTTAGAAAACAAGTTGAGACTAGAGTACGCGGAAGTTGTAAAACTAGAAGAGGAGTATTGGGCTATGAAAGTTAGGATTCTGTGGTTGGTAGAGGGAGACAGAAATACTTCATTCTATCATACCTTAGCCCTTGTTTGTAGGAAACGTAACCACATCCTTTGTATGAAAGATAGGATGGGTAATTGGTTAAATGGGGAAAGAGAGATTGCGGACTTCATTAGAAAGTGGTTTTTGGAGCTGTTTACCTCAAATCATCTCAATGTTGCCTTAGCTGATTGGGACCCACCTTCTTGGAAAACTCTTCTTCAGGAAGATGCATTGATTGCCTTGAACTGCCTGGTCTCAGACAAGGAGATCTCAGCAGGCCTTTAGGCATTAAAACCCTTTAAATCCCTTGGTCCTAATGGCCTTCACACGGGTTTCTTCTATCGCTTCTGGCTGGTGGTAGGCGATTCTGTGTGAAAGGAGGTGAAATCCATTTTCACTTCAGGGGTGATTCTGGAGTACCTGAACCAAACTCTTATTACTCTCATCCCTAAATGCAAGAATCCAGAGTCTCTCACCAACTATCGCCCAATCAACTTATGCAACACTATCTACAAGGTAGTGACAAAGATCATTGTAGGCCGGATACGCCCGTTCTTAGCTGACTTAGTCTCCCCTCTTCAATTTGCCTTTGTCCCAGGAAGGAAAGGAGTGGATAATGCAATAATAGTTCAAGAATTGATCCATTCAATGGCTAAGAAAAAAGGTAGAACTAGGGTTATGGCAATTAAACTTGACTTGGAAAAGGCCTATGATTGCCTTGAGTGGAATTTCATTCGTGATACTTTGAAACTTTTCAGATTTCCAAGCCATTTGATTTCCTTGATTATGAGCTATGTTTCCACAACTTCAATCTCTATTCTCTTCAACGGGGGAGCTTTGGAGGCTTTCCAACCTTCAAGAGGCATCCGTTAAGGCGACCTTCTTTCGCCTTACTTGTTCATCCTTTGTATGGAGGTTCTTGGGGCTTTAATTGAGGATAAGGGCCATGAGAGACTTTGAAATCCCATTAAAGCTTCACAAAATGGCCCCGCCATCTCGCATTTGTTTTTTGTTGATGATCTCATGCTTTTTACCAAGGCTGATCGGGAAAATTGTGTTGCCATTAAAGAAGTTCTAGAATCTTTCTGTGAGCTCTCCGGGCAACAAATCAGTAGTGAGAAGTCTCGTGTCTATTTCTCCCCCAATGTGGACCAAAATTTTCAAGAAGGTTGTGTGAAATTTTGGGCTTCAAACCCACTTCCTCTCTTGGAAAGTACCTGGGTTTTCCCATCAAGCATAAAGGAGCTCAACAAGATTTTGGTTTTATGTTGGATCGAATGAAAAGCTAGATGCCAGGTTGGAAATCCAATCTCCTATCCCTTATAGGTAGGATTTTGTTAACCCAATTAGTCACTTCCACCATTCCTAGCTATGTAATGTAGTGCACTGCCCTTCCCCCAAAAAAATCCTCCAAGGAATAGATAAATTAAATAGAAATTTCCTTTGGGGCACTTCAAAAACTAGGAAGAAGGTTCACCTTATTGGCTGGAAAAAAATTACAAAGGCAAAGGAAGAGGGAGGTCTAAGTATCCATGCAGCCAAACCAAAAAATACTGCTTTACTTGCCAAGTTGAATTGGAGATTCCACACAGAAAAATATTCTCTTTGGGTGAGAGTCTTGTTTAACAAATATAGGGGGTAGCGAGGAAGGTCTAGGAACTTGGCTTGCCCCCCCACCAGCTCACCTGCTTGGATTGGTCTCAAGAAAGGAGAAGCTACATTCTTAAATGGTTCCAAGTGGATTGCAGGTAGAAATAGCTCCCTCTCTTTCTGGTTTGATAAGTGGATGAACAAGGGTACTTTAAGAAGTCAGATTCAAGGTCCTTTGAACAAAGGTGAGGAAAATCTTACTCTGAGGGATATATCTTATTACTTGGGTTGGAATTGGGAAAGTCTGTCCTTTGCTTTTCCTAAGTCTCTTGCTTTTGAAATGAAAGCCACTCCTCTCCCTTTCCCTTTCTCTAATCAAGGAGAGGATCGGCTATCCTGGTATTCATCTCCTAATGGAGATTTTAAGCTAAAGGAAGCTTACAGATTAGCCAATTGGGTAGACAATAACACGGCAAGGCAGAAGTTCAAGGATGATTGGGTTTGGAAAGTGGCTACCCTCTCGAAGATTAAGTGCTTTCTTTGGCAATGTTGCCACCAAAGCATCTCAGTTTGAGCCATATTAGCTCAAAGAGGTATGGATATTTCTTTCCTTTGCCCGATGTGCAATAATGCGCCTGAAACAATCCTCCACACATTAAGGGACTACCCCAAGGCACAATCATTGTGGAACTCCCTCTCTCCGCCCTTTCAAAGTAATCTCTTTATGGTTTGCAATTGGTGGATTGGCTGAACCTGAACTATAAGAACTCCAAGACTAGCCATTCTTCGAATATCAGTTGGAGCATTCTCTTCCCATTTGCTGTGTGGACTCTCTGGCTGCACCAAAACTGCATTGCTTTTGAAAGTTCAAACCAACACAAGGATTTGAAGCTTGAGACAATGGCCAAGGCTTCAAAATTCTTGTACCCTAGGATGAATGGGAAGCAGACTCGAGCTAAGGTAAAAATCCAAGTACAATGGCAGCCACCCCCTACCAATTGGTTTAAACTGAATTCGGATGGATCATCAATGGGGAATCCCGGCTTGGTAGGTGGAGGAGGTTTAATTAGAAACGAAAGGGGTGAATGGATTAAGGGGTATGCAAGAGCGATTGGTATTACAACGAGTGTAGCAACAAAGCTTTGGGCTCTCAGAGATGGGATTCGCTTGTGTTCTGCTCTCAAACTTCAAGCAGTAATAATTGAACTAGATTCCAAATTGGTTATTGATCTTATGAAGAAGGAGCTGGACAATCCTAATGGAATAGACGTCTTGGTCACTATTGTAGGGAGTGTATGAAAGCCATTCCTTGTGTGAGAATTCAACATTGTTATAGGGAGGCTAATAAATGTGCAGATACCCTTGCTAGAAGGGGTGCTCTACTAAGCCAAGATTTTTCAATTTTTCTAGAACCCCCCCCCCCGGCGGGCGGATATAGCTTTTCTCCTTGGCCTTGATTTGACTGGAGCCTTGTATGACTGTTTTGTTCTCTCTGTTCTAGAGGTTGGCTAGTTGTTAATTAAAGCATCCTTTTGACCCCCCCAAAAAAAAAAAAATGCTATTGTATTTTTAACATACAATAACCATACTTTAAATGTAATATCATTTTTTTTTTTTGGATGGGAAACACAATATTTTATTTATAATTGGAAATAGAGCGTGCATCCTGCATGCATGCATGCATAATACAATCAGGGCATTCCTAAAGCCAAACTAGAAAGTCCTCCCGTTCACTGCATGTTGGGCCAGTGTGTGGGCAGGGGTATTTCCTTATCTTTTGGTGTGTGAAAAGGCAAAGGTGTGAAAGCCTCACTTTGGAGTATTCCTTTGATAACATTCTGAACAGATGGGTCAACTTCATTCAGTCCATGAATAGCATTGTTGAGCACTAACGAGTCACCCTCAAAAAGCACATCCCGAACCTCGACCTCCATTGCGAACTTTGACCCCTACCTCCATGGCCTTGCCTCGGTCTCCAATGGCCCCAATGGAGTATACAGTTTTCGACTAAGCACTGCTATCACCTATCCTTCTTCATCCTTTATGACCACTCCCACGCCAGCCTGCTTCCGTTTAGAGAACACGGCCCTGTCGACGTTCACTTTATAGCATCCCAACGGAGGTGGGGCCCATTTTACAAGTTGGTTCTGTTTTACGGTGGTAGTTGGTCGTTCGTTTGCTATCTGAAATTCCTCCAACAAGCTAAGAGAGCTTCTTGTCATTGCTAGTCCACTCCGTTGCCTGCCCCCATGTCTTCTTTCATTCATATTTTTCCATATCCCCCAACAAATCATGACTGTCCACTCCAAGATTCCTGGCCGTGCCTCCTCCCACTTTTGAAGGAGCCATATCACGTCCATATAATCCCATGAGGGTTGAATTTCAAACGGGAAGGAGAGTTTGCATGAGGACCACACCTCTTTTGCATGGTCATAGAACCAAAATAAATGGTTTATGGTCTCCACCTGCTCCCCACATACATTGCATGTGCTATCTTTTGCGATGTTTCTCCACCATAAATTTTCTTTCGTGGCTAGGATATTTCTACAAGCTTTCCACGCAAAGTGCCTGACCTTGTTTGGCACATTCAACTGCCATAATCTCTTCCAGGTCTGTTTCATAGGTGACTGGTTTGAGCCTTCCGCCATCACATTATCCCATTGTTCCTCCTGTGCTATTCTATACGCACTTTTAACTGTGAACCTTCCCGTTCTTGTTTTCAACCCATATCACTCTATCCCTTGCTCCAGTGACACTTAATGGTATGCTTAAGATATCATCTATATCATGTGGTAGAAAGCATTGGCTGACTAGGTCCCTCTTCCATTCCTTGTTGTCTTCATCAATGAGATTATTGACCCACTATATTTGCCCCGGTAACCTCTCTGGCGTAATAACCTTATATGTTCGTGGACTTGGGATCCATTTGTCCTTCCAGACCTTAATCTGTTTACCATCTCCCACTTGCCATCTCATTCCCCAACACACTAGTGGCTATGCTGCCATAATGCTCCTCCATGCATATGAGGGTTGGCATCCCATGTCCGCATCCACAAAATCACAGCTCGCGAAATATTTTGCCTTGTAAACCTGATAAAACAGGGAGGAAGAATTTGTTTGGAGTCTCCACCCCTGTTTTGCTAGAAGAGCAAGGTTGAAAAGTCGCAAATCCCGGAATCCCATACCGCCTCTCTCCTTCGGTAGGCACATCTTCTCCTAACTCAGCCAAACTAATTTCTTTTCATCCTTTACTTGTCCCTACCAGAATTGCCTAATCATACCAGTCAACTCATCATATAGCGTATTAGGGAGCTTAAAGCAGCTCATCGTGTAGGAAGGTATTGCTTGTGCTACCGTCTTAATCAAAACCTCCTTTCCGGCTTATCAAATTAAACAATGATGATGAAGCAAATCTTACATGATATTTATTTTCAAAATGTTCCAACTTTAGTTCTGTTGCGACAAGTCACCTAGGTAGAAAACTCTAAAATTCAATTAAAACTTAAGATCAGGCTCAAACAGCAGCATTCTCCTTGGCACACGATTAGCTTTGTTTGCTATTGTGTGCATGAGTCTTCCTGGGCTGCTTTGTGAGCTCTAGCTTTGTCGTCAGCCATTCCCTACCCTTCGTGGGTCTTCTTATCTTCGTAGTGAGACCTTTAGCTTCCCAGTTTGTGGGCTTTCCTTGCTTGGGTTTCCCTTGCCCAGTTTGTGGGTTTTGAGTTGTTGAAAGAGGTCGTTGCCTTAAAATCTCAAGGCCCCAATCAACTTCATTGTAGCTCCAAAGGCTTGTCAGCGGTTGTGTGAGTTCTTAGCTTCGTGGACCAACCCATATCTTGGAGTGAAGGGGTTGATTGTTCTTGGCAGTGAAAGGCACTATGTGGGTGGGTCTTTGTAAAGTGGAGAGCTTCCATATTATCTCAACAGTACCTTAACTTGGTTATAGGTAAATTTGTCTTTTAAAAGGCCATAGATTTAGGTGTTTTGTGTTGATTATTGAATCTATAAAGTAAGGTGATTAAGGAAGTTGAACTATGAGTATCTTAAGCCTTAATTGCCGTGGACTTGGGGACAAAAGTGCTGTTGGAGAGCTTTCTAAGCTCATTAAAGTTCAACGTCCCTGAATTGTGTTTCTGATGGAGATAAAACTTAAAAAGAAAGGTATAGAAGAAGTGAGAGATGAATTAAAAATAGATAATATAGTGTGTGTAGATAGAACTGGAATGGGTGGAGGCTTGGCATTATTATAGGATTCAGAATGGGATGTGAAATTGAAAACCTTGTCAAAGAGCCATATAGATGTTATTGTGACAGAGAAGGATGGGGTTTTATGGAGATTGAAAGGTATCTATGGGCACCCTGAAAAACTGAAGCGTATTGAGACATGGAATTTGATGCGCCTACTTCATCAGCAAGTCACACTGCCATGGATATGCATAGGAGACTTCAACAAGATACTTTTAGCGAATGAAAAACAAGGAGGGGAACCAAGAAGTGAATGGCAAATGGCGAATGTTTGAGAAGTGCTTGACGATTGCAGATTAAGGGATATGGGTTTTAAAGGTCCTTGCTTCACATGGTGCAAAATGAGAGACGAATAGGATTGGGTATATGTTAGACTCGACCGTGGGGTAGCTAATCAAGAATGGTATGATCTTTTTCCTCACTTTTAAGTTCATCATTTAAGTTTTTCCAATTCCAATCATATGGCCATTGGGGTGCGATTAAGAAGACAATCTCAATTTCAAATTGGGATGTGTAAAAAACGATTTCACTTTGAGGAAGCATGGGTGAAAGATGAAGGCTGCGAGGATACAATTGCAAATGCTTGGTCTGTTTCCTTTAATGGAAGTCCTATGTTCCGAGTGTGTAACAAAATAAAAGAATGTAGGAAGCGGTTGTTAGCCTGGAGTAAAAATTCACTGTGTTCCTTAGGCGAAAAGATTGAGGAAAAGTGAAATAGGTTGCAAGTGCTAGAGCAAAACAACAGGGATTCATTGTAGGCTGAATGTGAAGCTCTAAGCATGAAATTAATATTTTAATTGAGAAAGAAGAAATTTATTGGAAACAAAGATCCTGTATTAGCTGGTTGCGGGAAGGTGATCGTAATACAAATTTTTTTCATGTGAAGGCGTCTGCAAGGAGGAAAAAAAACTTAATTGTCTCACTAAAGGAGATGGATGGTATGGTGATAGAGCAACAAAGTGATATAGAAAGGGTGATAATTTAACATTTCTCAACTCTCTTCCAATCTTTAAATTCGAATGCCATTGAAGAAGTGGTGGCCCATATTCCTAGAGTAGTTACTGAGGAGATGAATGATTGGCTTGTGAGAAAGTTTCATCCAGAAGAGGTTTGACTCGCCTTATTGCAGATGCATCCTTCAAAAGCTCCAGGTCTTGATGGTATGACTGCTTTCTTTTTTCAAAAGTATAGTGGATGCTGATGTAACTAATGCTGTGCTTTCATGCCTATATTTTGGAATTATACTTAGAAATATAAATAATACCCACATAGCACTAATACCCAAAACCAAAGACCTTGAATTAATCACACAATACTGCCCCATTAGCCTATGTAATGTGCTATACAAAATTATATCTAAAATGTTAGTCAACCGGTTGAAGCTCATCCTCCCAAATTTAATTTCTGATACTCAAAGCGCTTTTGTCTGGGGAAGATTAATTATAGACAACATTTTAGTTGCATATGAAACTTTGCATAGCATGAAAAAGAAAAGGTGGGGCAAGATAGGTCAGGTAGCTATTAAATTGGACATAAGCAAAGCTTATGACCGTGTTGAATGGGGTTATCTACAAAGGGTGATGGAGAAAATAGGGTTTCATGCAAAATGGGTGCAATTGATAATGGCATGCATAACAACTGCTCATTTTTCTGTTTCAGTTAATGGCAATCCTACATGTTACATCTTGCCTTCTAGAAGATTGAGACAAGGTTACCCTCTGTCACCTTATCTCTTTTTGTTTTGTGCTGAGGGGCTTACCGCTCTAGTCAGAAAGGCAGAAACAAATGGACTTGTAAGAGGAGTGGCAGCTAGCAAAGGTGGTCCTTGTATTTCTCATCTCCTATTTGCTGATGATAGTTTGTTATTTTGTCGTGCCTTAGTAGAGGAGTGCCAACAGGTCAATTCTTTGCTTAATTTATACAAGGCTGCTTCAGGACAAAAGATTAATGCTAATAAAACTTCTCTTTTTTTTAGCAGCAACACTAGATTAGAGACTCAAGAATCAATTAAACAGGCTTTGGGTGCAGAGACAGTTCCAGAATATGAGGAGTATTTAGGGCTGCCTAGTATAGTGGGGCGTAACAAAAAAGTAGTTTTTCCTCCAATTATTGAAAGAGACTGGAGTAAACAAAAGGGATGGAAGGAAAAGATGATGTCTCAAGCTGGAAGATAAATTTTGATTAAAGCAGTCACACAAGCTATCCCCACATATGCCATGGGATGCTTTTTGCTACCAAAAGGTTTGCTTAAAGATCTTGAAGGGATGATGAGCAGATTTTGGTGGGGTCAAAAGATACAAGAAAAGGAAAGTACATTGGTTGAGTTGGTTTAAACTTTGTATGCCCAAGTCAATGGGAGGAATTGGGTTTCGGGATCTCCATTCTTTCAACTTAGCCATGTTAGCCAAACAAGGATGGAGGCTACTAAAAAACACACACTCCTTGTTCTATTGAGTTTACAAATCAAAATACTTTCCCAATACATCCTTCTTAGATACTCCATCACCAAATTCAGGGAGTTTTGCATGGAAAAGTATAGTGGCAGCCAGATCTGTCTTGGACAAGGGATTGAGATGGCGGGTAGGAACTAGAAATAAAATTCGAATTTGGCAAGACCGATGGCTTCCAACCCCACCATCATTCAAGGTGGTAACCCCGTGCTCCACAATGTCAACCATGGCCACAGTGGATAACCTCATTGATCCAATGACAAGATCATGGCGTGTATCCATGATTGATCATGTATTCCACCCACATGAAGTTGAGGCTATTAAATCCATCCCATTGAGCATTAGAGCGGTGCAAGACATCCAAATTTGGGCATACACAAACATGGGCAAATATTCGGTAAAAAGTGCATATAAGATGATCCAAACTCAACAACTAAGTTCTTCTCATGGCCAATCTTCCAATCACTCAGAGAGCAATAAGATCTAGAAAGCGATTTGGGCAGTCAAGGTATGTAATAAAATCAAAACTTTCATTTGGAGAGCTTGTAGAGATATACTGCCTACTAAAGCTAATCTAACTAGAAGAAAAATTTTGTTTGATGCTGGGTGTGAATGTTGTGAGGATGGGGTGGAGACAACAGACCATATCCTGCTAAGCTGTACATATTCTGACAAGGTTTGGAAGTCCACATGCTTGAGAGAGATCATGACTCATTGCACAAATCTTTCATTTGTGGATGTGGTTGATCAAATAATGCAAAGAGAAAATGACCCAGAGACTGCATTATTTTTCACAACTAGCTAGATGACTTGAAATAAGCGGAATAAGGCTCGCTACGGTACTTCACGTCTTGATCCCCCTTCTCTAGCCATGTCTGCTGCAGCCCATGCTTTAGAATATTTTGAAGCTAATTATGGAAGCTTGTCTTGAGTCCTTGTAAGGTTGTCTTGTTTTTCTTAGGCATTCCTTGATGTAAATTTGTATATAGTTGCTGCATTTTTTATTAGGTGAAGAGAAAGCTCTGTAGCGAGTACAATCTAAGCATGGTTGATCTATGATGCTGCCTTGCTTGTGTATAGACTTATTACTTACTTTGAATAAAATTCTACCATTTATTATCCCAAAAAAAAAAAGAAAAAAAGAAAAAAGAAAAAAGGATCACGCTCAAACATGAAACAGCTAAACTCATATAGAAGTTTGAAATATTATTAGTCCAAGAACCCTACAAAACCACACTCTTGAAACTTAGGTTCCATGAATTGGTGGTGGATCTCCAGTTGCAGTCCCTAGCTATTGAGTACTATCATTATCTCTCTTAAGAAGATTAGGTTACTCAATTATCTAATACAACAAAAAGACAAGAGGAAAGTGATGCCTCCCTCTTCAGATGTAAAAATCCTTCATGAGACACCCAAATTAGTTATCGCACTCTGGAAGTAATTCTATTGAGAAGATTTACATTAAAATTGTAAAATTACAAGTAGAGGGATTGAAATTGGAAATTAGAAAATTACTCTAGGTATACACAAGCTATTACAACCATCTGCTACCATCTGACAATATGCACACACCTAACACATAGACCTCTCACAATCTTTGCCATTGGTGCTACATTATGTTTATACAAATATTATGTTTTGTGTCTTTGACAAAATACATGTATCTCTACTGATACACACCAGTTAATGCATAAGCTATAACAATATCAAAAGGCCAAGCTTAGGTGTGCTAGTCTGTAACTAATTACACACACATGGTAGAAATACACAGCTAAGACTTGGATGAAAAAGCAGTGGACATGCTCAGAAATGGCCATGTTCAAGCATGAAATGCTAGCAAATTATATAGGGATAACATGAAATCAATTTTACTTTATCTTATTTTGCTTTTTCCTAACTTTTTATTTTCTTTTTGATATTTTTTATGGACTATTGTGTAAAACTCTGCTCATATGACAAGTAGTATTGTCAGTTCACTACTTCCATATTGCATAGTCTTGATTTATATATGTGTGTGTTTGTGTGTGTACTTATTTTATTATTATTATTTTTTTTTGGTGCGATCATTTGCTCAATTGATCAAACTTTGTTGCAGATATTGACTCTGTTTGAGAGAGTGTTGAAGCGAGACTTTCTATCATCAAATTTTGCAACGACAGAGAAACTGTTGGGCTCCTGTACTCAGAAGTTCATAGAATGAGTTTTCTGAACCTAGATCAATACCTGCACTTCCATGGATGCCGCAAACCATGACAGCTGTTGCTTTGAGACTTTTTTATCAAAACCATTTGGATTGGATGGGATTAGTTTTTTCTTGTTGGATAGTAGATGGGTTTGAAGAAAACTCTGATTTTAGGAAAAATCACAAAATAAACTTAACAAAATAGTTAAGTCATTTTTTGGAATTTACACCCAAAACAACTATTTTTAAAACAATTTATCCAAATGCTTAGGGGCTGTTTGGTAGACATGTTTAAATACATGTTTTCAGTTTTTAAACAACATTACACGCATTTCCAACACATTTTTTCACCTACACGTATTTTCACACATATTTTCAAATAACAAAACATATGTTTTCAAACACATGTACCAAACACCCCTTAATGTGGCTTTAAAAACAGAAAATGCATATTTTCACATTTTCACCAAATGCTTATCTGTGGTTTTTAAAACGCACATTTTGAAACAGCTTATTCAAACATGCTCATAGTCTCTCTGTCTCTATTATACATAGATCAAAGCGGAACGAAAATCCACAATAATGAATAAACAAGGTAGAGATTGCAGGGGATACGCCCTTCTAGCTTCTACAAATAATTTGAAGCTGAGCCACTTGTGTGTCACGTGATGTTAATTTAACTCGTACCTAACCGATACCTCAAATTGGCTAATGTGTGAAGCTTAGGGAGTGTTGACTAAAATAAAAGTTTAAAAGACGTAAGGATCACTACTTCAAAGTTCAGGAGTTTTTTGGCATTTTTTTCCTAAATTACTTTACAGTGACTCTGATGTTGCTCACCTAAGAATTTGAGTGCCTGTTTCTTTGCAAAAGTTACCATATAAGTTGAATGATTGTTGTAATGAATTTACAATCTAGATACTAAAAGGCCAATTGATTTAATGGGGGTACATTTTCACCCAACCTTGGTTCTACTATATATATATTTTTTTTTTTTTTCTTCGGCTGTCATGTTGAGAGATTGTGTTGCTACGAACACAAGAGTTGTCCCAAGCGTGTCTGTGTCCAACACGTAAGGGTTTTTGTTGTGTCCATGCTTCTTAGAAGTAAGAACCCAAGCCCATTATCTAAATCAAATTAATGCGTTCGCACACCCCCAACTAGCAAAGTAAATGGGGACAAAAATCCTAAATTACTATTATTAGGAACCTATAGGTCAACTATTTATTTTTCAAACGTGTTAAATTATATATTAATATTTACATATGTATAACATCATGGTCCAACTGAAGTACATCTTCACACAAACTAAACAAAGGTATGAAGTTATTTTCCCAAGAGATCTATTAAGCCAACATCTTGGTCCAACTGAAGTGCATCTTCACACAAACTAAACAAAGGTATAAAGTTATTTTCCCAAGAGATCTATTTTCCTCCGAAATGAAGTTGCAAACAAAGTTGTTTGAGTACAAATCAATTTTCAGTTTCTAAAAAAAAAAGAGTAAAGTTGTTTGAGTACAAATCAATTTTTAGTTTGCTTGAAATGATTAAATACTACTCGAGACAGAAAACTCACTTCCTTTAAAAAGGAATAGATTTTGTACAATCTAACTTAATAAGACTTCTTGAGAAATGTATAAGTTAACAATAAGAACAAAGAAAATAAAAGAATACTTTATTAATAATAACAGTACAAGATTATAATGCTTAAAGTTACAAAGAGTCTAGTCTAGTTTATACGAGACAAAACTAAGAGCATCCACATCAATGGGTGCAAATTCTTCCAAAATGCAAAAAATTCTAGATTTTACACATTTTGGCCAAAAAAGCACCCACATCATTGGGTGTAAAAATTTGCATAAATGCAAAATTGCTACAATAACCGTGCATAAATGCACGGTTACTGTAGCACTTGTATTTAATATTTTAGTAATTTTTTCTCTCTCTCTTTGTCTTTGTTGCTCTCACTCTCACCTCACTCTCCCTCTCACCTCAATCTCCATTTTTCTCATTTGATCAACATCAAACCACTACCGCCGATCAACATCAAACCACTACCACACAAAGCTTGATCAAATCGCCACTGATCACTCTCATCTCAGTCTCCGTTTTTCTCATTTGATTAACATCAAACCACTGCCGCTGATCAACTTGTCTGATCAACATCAAACCACCGCCGCACAAAGCTTGATCAAATTGCCGCCGATTAACTCACTTATTTCTCGTTGTTTGATCATTGGGTTTCAGGTTGGGTGGGTGATGATTTGGCTTTCGGATTGAGTGGGTTTCGGCTTGAATGGGTTTTTGATCTTTGGTTGGTTTGATCTTGAATGGTTCGCCGATCGAGGTAGTGATGAAGATGGTGACTGGGTCTGAGAGGGAGAGAGAGGTAGTGAAGAAAATAATAAAAAAAATGGTAAAATAATGAATATTTTATTGAATAAATGTGTAGAATAGATAATTTGATGTGTAAAATAGAAAAAGTAAATTTTTTTTATGCAAAATAGATGAAAAATTTGCATCCAATGATGTGGATGTTCTAATGCACTTATAAGAATAAAGTCACAAAAATTAGTGGATACCTCCGGATTTCGGGTACAAGAGAGTCAATGTCTTTGGTTTTGGATGTCTGAGAACGTACTTCTCTATTTGTACTTTGAAATTTTTCACAGTTAGTATTGTTTCCCTTGCCATGTATCATATCACAATTTGCTCTCTTTTATGTTATCTTCGGCTAAGAATCCTCTAATAATCGCCTCTAGGTAACTGTTGTTGGGAAATTATTGTGTAGTCCTGGAGTACAGGGTCAGCAGGCTGACCTTGTACTCCCAGCCAATAGAAGCATGCCAACACATTAAAACTTGCTTACCTCAGCAGGACTGCCAGCTCTTATTATTTGTTAACGTTTGTTACCGTTTGGAAATTTTTAATAGGGGTGCTCCTTCAAAATATTCACGCATGCCCTCATGATCTCTCAATTAAAAGGTTTGGGCCCACATCAATAAAATAAGTAATATAGGGTTCTCAGTAGAAGACAAAGGCTTAAAAGCCATAGACAATATTGACAGCAACACAAAGCTCTCAGTAGAACTTGTAGAAGACAACGGTGGACACAAAGGAACAGAGAAAGAATAAATTGAATATCTCTCTCCATTTTCTCCCCTTTCTCTTCTCTTCAACTCACTTTCTCTGTTCATTTTCTCAATTTTTTCTTCAACTTCACCAAACTTTAAAATCTATGTTTCTACCATACTTTTCTGTGGGACACCCATGGCCGAATCTCCATGGTTGCATCAGCCACCGAGTCTTACACCACCACCACCACCGGCTGTGCTTGCCCATGTGACCTCCTATCTTAAGGCTTTCTCATCTCTCTCTCTCTAGCCCAAATGTGGCTAATTTATATTTGATTTGATTTTAATTTTGTTTTTGAAATGCACAGATGATGTTTGTTAAAATACCTGTTAAAAACTTTGGTTTCAAAGCATTGTGCTTTACAACTTTGCCTTGAGCTGATGTGTTATTTTAGATGGTGGTAGTTGTTTTGCTTATTTTTCTGCCAGTTGGTGTGTAACTAAACTATATTCATATTTTCTTAAATTTTATGGTTTATTATGTTAAAGAGGATGATTTTAAAATTTTAATATATTCGGAATATTTCAATCAATGTTAAAAATGTTGTTTTTGATCTTATGTTGGTTCAGTTTCATGGTTGAGTAAGAGCACTACTTAAAGTTTGTCATAGTGTTTCATGGCTGAGTTAGAGTAAAAGGACTACTTAAAGTTTATCTGCATTTTTACAAAATTGCAAACAATTCAGCTATGCAATTTCTTCCTGAGAATCGATAATGAAATTTGTGCCAAAGCACCTATGCATGTAAGAAGAATGTTGTTGATTTAGAAGATAATGAGTCTGCCATGGACATCCAATTGATGAATTTGGAGGAAAAGAATGATTGCTGAGATTTAAATTGTGCATTAGTAGAGGGAGAGGGACTACTTGTTTACTTGGCATTAAGTTTTTTGTTGTTTTTGTGGTCATTTTAGCCTGTTTAGTGAAAGCAAAAAAGACAAGGAGAGTACTTGTATTTAGAATAGGTGAAAGTGTGGATGAATTGTAGTTTGGTGATTGTGATATATTGTAATGACAATTTGAGATATTGGTAAGCCTGGTCTCTTGTTTATTGTAATGAAAATTGAAATGGCCACTAGTTTTACCATTTTGTAATGGAAATTGAATACACCGCTTCATGAGGAAGTTTGGTCGTTGTGAAATATTTGCACCATTGAAAAAAGTAATTTTCAAAAGATAGAGGGTGTTCATTATAATAGAATCCTTCTATCTATACAAAAGTGGCAGTTTCCTTGATAGTAACAGTTTTACAATAACAAAAATTTGTCCAAAATTATACAACAACAATTCTGCCCACTGCAGAGCCTATAGCCCAAAATTAAAAATTGAACTTAATAGACATTGATGAATACAAGGAAATCAGTAGGCTGAATGTCTCGGGCATTGATGATCTCAAGGTTACTTGTAATGTCTTGAAAAAGTAAACACAAAATTAGAGGAGACCGGGGAAGACCGGCCAAGAATCCTTCGATGATAAAGTCAATATTTTTTGGAATTCCAATTTGTTTGGAAATGTCTGAATACCTTACGCTCATGTAGAAGAGCCCTTATATAGTGCTTGTCTGAGGCAGTTATTTCTCCTACCGTTGTGGAGTTCGGAGGATTCAGAGGTAACTTCCATAATCGCCATGGAAGTTACATTATTTGGGGTTTGTTTTCCACAACCATTTATTAGGGGAAGGGTTTGTAGCCTGACAGGAAAACAATGGTTGCTTTAAGGAACATGTTCAGGACACAAGGTGCTCGTCCAACCGACTTTACAGACGGACGGGCTTACCCTTGGACGAATATGCCCTATGCCATCCAATTTTTCCTTAGGACGGGCCATATGGACGAGTTTAGAAGTTGGTCTATTTTATATCACCATCAGACATAATGGTCTCATCAACTAAAATTAAAACGATCAATATGGATTCATCATAACATTGGCATAATATTAAGTTGGTCATTACAAAATTGCCTCATGAGTACACAATGGCTTTGAAAAATATCAACACAAAAAAGAAACTCATGGAGAGCTTACAAAAGAGTGACCACAATCAACCTCACTCTAGCACTGACATATCCTAATAATATAAAGTCCTAACAAAAAAAAACAAAAAAATGAAATCCATCAAATGTTGATCCAAGTACACATCATATATCTCATGTTCTAGCTCTTCTAGTCCCAGCTCTAGCTCCAACTCTACCTTTTTCATATCCAGATCTAGCTCTTCCTTTTCCAACTCTAGTTACAAAAGAGTGGACATATGAAAAGATTCTTCTGCCATATTTAGACACAAGATATACCAAAATATGCCAACAGGCGGCCTAGAGCAAATTTATACTGATGGTAGCATGAAATTTTCCCCCTAGAAACATTTAAAACATTGCATCAATTAGAATGGAACAAAAATGAACCAAATCCCAATTAATATCAACTATAATAAAAAATACCTTATGAACTCTCTTACTTAGTTCATTGTGGCCATTGCCCCCATGTTTTACTTCTGTAACTTTTCTATGTGGTTTGACAACC